>NC_092086.1:10488840-10596340 GCF_045679555.1 Salvelinus alpinus | reverse complement strand
TATATATTCATAAATTAATGTATCATTATTATAAATGATCATAATATTACTTGTAGATAGAAACATGTATAGTACAAATATTTGAGTAGACTGACCAGACCAGTTTAAAAAGCAGAATCAGTCAGAAGACAGACAGTGAGGTATCAGATTTAGATTGTATTGAGTATACAGTCCAGACCACATCTATTTTGACAGTGAAGCTAACATTTTAAATGTGGCTCTATACTCCAACATTTTGGATTTCAGATCAAATGTTTCATATGAGGTGAGTAAACAGTGTTCACTTAAAATGACACAACGACTATGTTCCAGTTGAACAACGTTTACTAAACCGTATTACCACAATACATGGTTACCATGACACTCAGACCAGGTCCAACAACACTGACACTCCCAGGAGTAGTAATAACAGAGTGATATTGTTCCCAAATGGTTGTAAACTCATTGGTTGCATTTGCAGTTTGTTTTGGTTGTGTTTTGGTTGTGTTTTGCCCAATAGTAACAGAACTGTGGATGATGAGAAGAGTTATATTCTGTCTAAGTGAGTAGATAACATGTTTCTAAACATGACTAAATTAATCCTGATGATGCCAGAATTAATACAAATCATAAATCAATCATGAACAATAATTAATGAGAAAGTTACAGAGGCTACAACATAACATGCTAACCTCTCACCATTACCAATAACAGAGACTACAACAAAACATACTAACCTCTCACCATTACCAATAACAGAGACTACAACAAAACATGCTAACCTCTCACCATTACGAATAACAGAGACTACAACAAAACATGCTAACCTCTCACCATTACCAATAACAGAGGCTACAACAAAACATGCTAACCTCTCACCATTACCAATAACAGAGGCTACAACAAAACATGCTAACCTCTCACCATTACCAATAACAGAGGCTACAACGAAACATGCTAACCTCTCACCATTACCAATAACAGAGGCTACAAGAAAACATGCTAACCTCTCACCATTACCAATAACAGAGGCTACAACAAAACATGCTAACCTGTCACCATTACCAATAACAGAGGCTACAACACAACATGCTAACCTCTCACCATTACCAATAACAGAGGCCACAACAAAACATGCTAACCTCTCACCATTACCAATAACAGAGGCTACAAGAAAACATGCTAACCTCTCACCATTACCAATAACAGAGGCTTCAACAAAAATCATACTAACCTCTCACCATTACCAATAACAGAAACTACAACAAAACATGCTAACCTCTCACCATTACCAATAACAGAGGCCACAACAAAACATGCTAACCTCTCACCATTACCAATAACAGAGACTACAACAAAACATGCTAACCTCTCACCATTACCTATAACAGAGGATACAACAAAATATGCTAACCTCTCACCATTACCAATAACAGAGACTACAACAAAACATACTAACCTCCCACATTTACCAATAACAGAGGCTACAACAAAACATGCTAACCTCTCACCATTACCAATAACAGAGACTACAACAAAACATGCTAACCTCTCACCATTACCAATAACAGAGGCTACAACAAAACATGCTAACCTGTCACCATTACCAATAACAGAGACTACAACAAAACATGCTAACCTCTCACAATTACCATTCACAGAGGCTACAACAAAACATGCTAACCTGTCACCCTTACCAATAACAGAGGCTACAACACAACATGCTAACCTCTCACCATTACCAATAACAGAGGCTACAACAAAACATACTAACCTCTCACCATTACCAATTACAGAGACTACAACACAACATGCTAACCTCTCACCATTACCAATAACAGAGGCTACAACAAAACATACTAACCTCTCACCATTACCAATAACAGAGACTACAACAAAACATGCTAACCTCTCACCATTACCAATAACAGAGGCTACAACAAAACATGCTAACCTGTCACCATTACCAATAACAGAGGCTACAACAAAACATGCTAACCTCTCACCATTACCAATAACAGAGGCTACAACAAAACATGCTAACCTCTCACCATTACCAATAACAGAGGCTACAACAAAACATGCTAACCTCTCACCATTACCAATAACAGAGACTACAACAAAACATGCTAACCTCTCACCATTACCAATAACAGAGGCTACAACAAAACATGCTAACCTCTCACCATTACCAATAACAGAGGCTACAACAAAACATGCTAACCTGTCACCATTACCAATAACAGAGGCTACAACACAACATGCTAACCTCTCACCATTACCAATAACAGAGGCCACAACAAAACATGCTAACCTCTCACCATTACCAATAACAGAGGCTACAAGAAAACATGCTAACCTCTCACCATTACCAATAACAGAGGCTTCAACAAAAATCATACTAACCTCTCACCATTACCAATAACAGAAACTACAACAAAACATGCTAACCTCTCACCATTACCTATAACAGAGGATACAACAAAATATGCTAACCTCTCACCATTACCAATAACAGAGACTACAACAAAACATACTAACCTCCCACATTTACCAATAACAGAGGCTACAACAAAACATGCTAACCTCTCACCATTACCAATAACAGAGACTACAACAAAACATGCTAACCTCTCACCATTACCAATAACAGAGGCTACAACAAAACATGCTAACCTGTCACCATTACCAATAACAGAGACTACAACAAAACATGCTAACCTCTCACAATTACCATTCACAGAGGCTACAACAAAACATGCTAACCTGTCACCCTTACCAATAACAGAGGCTACAACACAACATGCTAACCTCTCACCATTACCAATAACAGAGGCCACAACAAAACATGCTAACCTCTCACCATTACTAATAACAGAGGCTACAAGAAAACATGTGCCTCTGTAACTTTCTCATTCATCATCATTCATGATTCATTCCTGATTATTCGTAATCATGGTAGCATCCACATGAATGTAGAAGTGTTCAGAAACATCTTCTATTCTTACTGACAATACAAGTGAAGTGGCTCCAAAATGACAGGACATTGTTCACCATTCAGTTTCTATTAGGAAAAACATCATCCAAAACACAACCAAGACAAACTACAAATGAATTCAACAAGTTAGTAGAATCACAAGCTTGATGTAATCACTGCAGGCGTGGAATATGGGACCAAACACTAAACGTTTGTCTAAATTAATTGACTAAATTAATTTGTCCAAATAATTAAGACTTCTTCAAATGGGAGAACTAGAGACAGTGCTTTCATTTCTAAACAGTAAAATATATATGTATGAAAACACCTTTAAATAAAAGAAAATATTCGGTGACATTCTGTACTGTCGCCTAATATGAAACATTCTATCTATAATACAGTTTGTAGAATCACAAGCTTGATGAAATCACTGCAGGCATGGAATATGGCACCAAATACTAAACTTATGACTTCTTTAACACAATATATTTGTGAATTTGTCCAAATAATCAAGACTTCTTCAAATGGGAGAACTACATACAGATAGTGATTCCATTTATAAAGTGAAATATATATATATATGTGTATAAATACCTTTAAATAAAAGGTGACATTCTGAACTGTCACCTAATATGAAACATTATATCTCAAATCCAAAATGCTGGAGCATAGCACCAAATGTAAAACTGTAAGCTTCACTGTCCAAACACATATGGTGTGGACTATGTGTGTCTGGTAAACACATGTGGATCTGGTGAACAGTTATCACTTGTTAACCAACTACAGGAATACTGACCTCAGAGTCTCCAGTTTACAGTGGGGATTCCCCAGTCCAGCAGAGAGCAGCTTCACTCCAGAATCCTTCAGGTCATTGTTACTCAGATCCAGCTCTCTCAGGTGTGAGGGGTTTGACCTCAGAGCTGAGACCAGAGAAGCACAGCCTTCCTCTGTGACTCCACAGCCTGACAGCCTGACAAAGAGATCATCATGATTTCACAAACACAGTGTTAATTTAATGAGTAGTGTAGAAGGACAATGTCAGATGCATTTGGTTTATTCTTTCAAACAACAAAGATTCATCTTCCGTCTCCTATAATTGTATGGTCATAATGTTATACGAATGTGAAAATCAAAAAAAAAAAAATCAATGCATTTATTCAATATGTTATTCAATATAATATTATATACATATTATAATACATATTTTTCTCTACACTTAATTTTGCTTCCTGATCATTAGTTCTTACAGTGGGGAGAACAAGTATTTGATACACTGCCGATTTTGCAGGTTTTCCTACTTACAAAGCATGTAGAGGTCTGTCATTTTTATCATAGGTACACTTCAACTGTGAGAGACGGAATCTAAAACAAAAATCCAGAAAATCACATTGTATGATTTTTAAGTAATTAATTTGCATTTTATTGCATGACATAAGTATTTGATCACCTACCAACCAGTAAGAATTCCGGCTCTCACAGACCTGTTAGTTTTTCTTTAAGAAGCCCTCCTGTTCTCCACTCATTACCTGTATTAACTGCACCTGTTTGAACTCGTTACCTGTATAAAAGACACCTGTCCACACACTCAATCAAACAGACTCCAACCTCTCCACAATGGCCAAGACCAGAGAGATGTGTAAGGACATCAGGGATAAATTGTAGACCTGTACAAGGCTGGGATGGGCTACAGGACAATAGCCAAGCAGCTTGGTGAGAAGGCAACAACTGTTGGCACAATTATTAGAAAATGGAAGAAGTTCAAGATGACGGTCAATCACCCTCGGTCTGGGGCTCCATGCAAGATCTCACCTCGTGGGGCATCAATGATCATGAGGAATGTGAGGGATCAGCCCAGAACTACACGGCAGGACCTGGTCAATGACCTGAAGAGAGCTGGGACCACAGTCTCAAAGAAAACCATTAGTAACACACTACGCCGTCATGGATTAAAATCCTGCAGCGCACGCAAGGTCCCCCTGCTCAAGCCAGCGCATGTCCAGGCCCGTCTGAAGTTTGCCAATGACCATCTGGATGATCCAGAGGAGGAATGGGAGAAGGTCATGTGGTCTGATGAGACAAAAATAGAGCTTTTTGCTCTAAACTCCACTCGCCGTGTTTGGAGGAATAGAAGGATGAGTACAACCCCAAGAACACCATCCCAACTGTGAAGCATGGAGGTGGAAACATCATTCTTTGGGGATGCTTTTCTGCAAAGGGGACAGGACGACTGCACCGTATTGAAGGGAGGATGGATGGGGCCATGTATCGCGAGATCTTGACCAACAACCTCCTTCCCTCAGTAAGAGCATTGAAGATGGGTCGTGGCTGGGTCTTCCAGCATGACAACGACCCGAAACACACAGCCAGGGCAACTAAGGAGTGGCTCCGTAAGAAGCATCTCAAGGTCCTGGAGTGGCCTAGCCAGTCTCCAGACCTGAACCCAATAGAAAATCTTTGGAGGGAGCCGAAAGTCCGTATTGCCCAGCGACAGCCCCGAAACCTGAAGGATCTGGAGAAGGTCTGTATGGAGGAGTGGGCCAAAATCCCTGCTGCAGTGTGTGCAAACCTGGTCAAGAACTACAGGAAACGTATGATCTCTGTAATTGCAAACTAAGGTTTCTGTACCAAATATTCAGTTCTGCTTTTCTGATGTATCAAATACTTATGTCATGCAATAAAATGCAAATTAATTAATAAAAAATCATACAATGTGATTTTCTGGATTTTTGTTTTAGATTCATTCTCTCACAGTTGAAGTGTACCTATGATAAAAATTACAGACCTCTACATGCTTTGTAAGTAGGAAAACCTGCAAAATTGTCAGTGTATCAAATACTTGTTCTCCCCACTGTATATGTCATTTTATTTACTCACAGAGCAGCTCTGTAGGCTTTGACCACTGGCAGCAGCCTCAGAAGACCTTCCTCTGATCTGGAGTATTTCTTCAGGTCAAACACATCCAGCTCCTTTTCTGAAGTCAGCAACACAAAGACCAGAGCTGACCACTGTGCAGGTGACAGGTTGGGTTTTGAGAGACTTCCTGATCTCAGGTAGCTTTGGATCTCCTCCACAAGAGAATGGTCATTTAGTTCATTCAGACAGTGGAACAGATTGATGCTCCTCTCTGGAGAGGCATTCTCCCGGATCTTCTCCTTGATGTAATTGACTGTTTCTTCATGGCTCTGTGAGCTGATTCTTGAATTTGTCAGTAGACCTTGTAAGTGCTTCTGATTGGACTCCAGTGAGAGGCCCAGAAGGAAGCGGAGGAAAAGGTCCAGGTTTCCTGTCTCACTTTGTAAGGCTTTATCCACAGCACTCTTGTAGAAAGTAACTTCAGACTTGTCGTTTGTTTGCAGTTTGTCCATTAGATTCTCATTGTTGTTGATGAATAAGAGGAACACATATACAGCAGCCAGAAACTCCTGAATGCTCAGATGAACAAAGCAGTACACCTTGTCCTGGTACAGCCCACATTCCTCTTTAAAGAGCTGTGTGCACAATCCTGAGTACACTGAGGCTTCATTGACATCAATGCCAGCCTCTTTCAGGTCTTCGTCATAGAAAATCAGATTGCCATTCAGAAGCTGTTGAAAAGCCAGTTTTCCCAGTGACAGAATGCTCTCTGTATTCCAGTGTGGACCTGTCTCTTCTTTCCCAAGATACTTTTCATTCTTCTGTTTAGTATAAAACACCACAAGGTGTGTGTACATCTCAGTCAGAGTCTTGGGCATCTCTTCTCTCTTATGTTTCAGCATGGGTTCAAGGACATTTGCACAAATCCAACAGAAGACTGGAATGTGGCACATGATGTGGAGGCTCCTTGATGTCTTTATGTGTGAGATGATTCTGCCGGCCAGGTTCTCATCACTGAATCTCTTCCTGAAGTACTCCTCCTTCTGTGGGTCATTGAACCCTCGTACCTCTGTCACCTGGTCAACACACCCTGAAGGGATCTTATTGGCTGCTGCAGGTCGAGTAGTTATCCAGAGGAGAGCAGAGGGAAGCAGATTTCCCTTGATGAGATTTGTCACCAGAACATCCACTGAGGTTGACTCTGTGACGTCCCAACATATCTCG
The DNA here is from genome assembly GCF_045679555.1 of Salvelinus alpinus. Lineage (NCBI taxonomy): Eukaryota > Metazoa > Chordata > Actinopteri > Salmoniformes > Salmonidae > Salvelinus > Salvelinus alpinus. The sequence continues at coordinate 10,589,307 of NC_092086.1, read as the reverse complement.
TTCTTCTGGAAGTCTAGGGGCAGTCGGCACTCATCCAGACCATCAAAGATGAACAGAACTTTGTACTTGTCGTAGTTGGAGATTCTTGATTGTTTGGTTTCCATTGAAAAGTGATTGAGAAGTTCAATGAATGTGTTTTCCCCTTTCATCAAATTCAGCTCCCGGAAAGGGAATGAAAATACAAATTGGACATCCTGATTTGCTTTTCCTTCAGCCCAATCCAGAATGAACTTCTGCACAGAGACTGTTTTTCCAATGCCAGCGACTCCCTTTGTCAGCACAGTTCTGATAAGTTTGTCTTCTCCAGTTAAGGGTGTGAAGATGTCGTTACATTTGATTGCAGTCTCTGGTCTTGCTTGTTTCCTGGTTGTTGTCTCAATCTGTCTCAGCTCATGTTCATTATTGACCTCTCCTGTTCCACCCTCTGTGATGTAGAGCTCTGTGTAGATCTTATTGAGAAGTGTTGGGTTTCCTTGTTTAGCGATCCCCTCAAATACACATTGAAACTTCTTCTTTAGATTAGATTTGAGTTCACGTTGGCAAATCACAGCAAGCTCATCTGAATGAAGAAATAACAGAGGATATTAATATTACGTCTGTTTTAATGCCTACAGTATTGTAGGACTGTTATAAAGTTTTACATTATAATAATTTATTCTCTTAACTGACTGTATAAATGTGTAAATGTTTTCATAATGCATTACAGACTGGTGTGACTGATTATATTATTATTGGTATTATTGATGGTATTATTAATGTTGTCTCTCTCACTCTGTCTCTCCTCTCTTTCTCACATTTCAAGGTACTTAAAATACTTCGCCACTTACTAAAACTTTTGTGTGTACCCTGTTTAGGGTACGATCCCGCTAAAGGGATCATTTTCATCAACATCCGGTGAATTGCAGGGCGCAGAATTCATATTTATTAAGCTTTTAAATGATGTAAGACACGCGTATGTTCTTGATTGTTAATCAACTTTAAATTGTGGCCAATTTGTGATCATGTGACACTTATCATTTGAGTAAAGGCAGCTGTAATGTTGTAAGTAACTGTATTCTAGTATACTAGTGCAGCGGGTGTCCACACCACTGTAGAGTAATGATAACTAATAAGGCTTTACTGTGCATAGGGCAGAAGGTCTAATGTTGTAAGTAACTGTACTCTAGTACAATTTAGGGCTCATAGGGCTGGGTAGTTCACTATAGAGAACAGGGTCCATAGGGCTGTGTAGTTCACTATAGAGAACATGGTCCATAGGGCTGTGTAGTTCACTATAGAGAACAGGGTCCATAGGGCTGTGTAGTTCACTATAGAGAACAGGGTCCATAGGGCTGGGTAGTTCACTATATAGAACATGGTCTATAGGGCTGTGTAGTTCACTATAGAGAACATGGTCTATAGGGCTGGGTAGTTCACTATATATAACAGGGTCCATAGGGCTGTGTAGTTCACTATAGAGAACAGGGTCCATAGGGCTGTGTAGTTCACTATAGAGGACAGGGCCCATAGGGCTGTGTAGTTCACTATAGAGAACATGGTCTATAGGGCTGGGTAGTTCACTATATATAACAGGGTCCATAGGGCTGTGTAGTTCACTATAGAGAACAGGGTCCATAGGGCTGTGTAGTTCACTATAGAGAACAGGGTCCATAGGGCTGTGTAGTTCACTATAGAGAACAGGGCCCATAGGGCTGTGTAGTTCACTATAGAGAACAGGGTCCATAGGGCTGTGTAGTTCACTATAGAGAACAGGGTCCATAGGGCTGTGTAGTTCACTATATAGAACAGGGTCTATAGGGCTGTGTAGTTCACTATAGAGAACAGGGCCCATAGGGCTGTGTAGTTCACTATAGAGAACAGGGTCCATAGGGCTGTGTAGTTCACTATAGAGAACAGGGCCCATAGGGCTGTGTAGTTCACTATATATAACAGGGCCCATAGGGCTGTGTAGTTCACTATAGAGAACAGGGTCTATAGGGCTGTGTAGTTCACTATAGAGAACAGGGTCCATAGGGCTGTGTAGTTCACTATAGAGAACAGGGTCCATAGGGCTGTGTAGTTCACTATAGAGAACAGGGTCCATAGGGCTGTGTAGTTCACTATAGAGAACAGGGTCCATAGGGCTGTGTAGTTCACTATAGAGAACATGGCCCATAGGGCTGTGTAGTTCACTATAGAGAACAGGGTCCATAGGGCTGTGTAGTTCACTATAGAGAACAGGGTCCATAGGGCTGTGTAGTTCATTATAGAGAACAGGGTCCATAGGGATGTGTAGTTCACTATATAGAACAGGGTCCATAGGGCTGTGTAGTTCACTATAGAGAACAGGGTCCATGGGGCTGTGTAGTTTACCATATAGAACAGGGTCCATAGGGCTGTGTAGTTTACCATATAGAACAGGGTCCATAGGGCTGTGTAGTTTACCATATAGAACAGGGTCCATAGGGCTGTGTAGTTTACCATATAGAACAGGGCCCATAGGGCTGTGTAGTTCACTATAGAGAACAGGGTCCATAGGGCTGTGTAGTTTAACATATAGAACAGGGTCCATAGGGCTGTGTAGTTTAACATATAGAACAGGGTCCATAGGGCTGTGTAGTTTACCATATAGAACAGGGTCCATAGGGTTGTGTAGTTCACTATATAGAACAGGGCCCATAGGGCTGTGTAGTTCACTATATAGAACAGGGTCCATAGGGTTGTGTAGTTCACTATATATAACAGGGTCCATAGGGCTGTGTAGTTCACTATATAGAACAGGGTCCATAGGGCTGTGTAGTTCACTATAGATAACAGTTCCTATAGGGCTGTGTAGTTCACTATAGAGAACAGGGCCCATAGGGCTGTGTAGTTCACTAGAGAGAACAGGGCACATAGGGCTGTGTAGTTCACTATAGAGAACAGGGTCCATAGGGCTGTGTAGTTCACTATAGAGAACAGGGCACATAGGGCTGTGTAGTTCACTATATAGAACAGGGCCCATAGGGCTGTGTAGTTCACTATAGATAACAGTTCCTATAGGGCTGTGTAGTTCACTATAGAGAACAGGGTCCATAGGGCTGTGTAGTTCACTATAGAGAACAGGGTCCATAGGGCTGTGTAGTTCACTATAGAGAACAGGGCACATAGGGCTGTGTAGTTCACTATATAGAACAGGGCCCATAGGGCTGTGTAGTTCACTATAGAGAACAGGGCCCATAGGGCTGTGTAGTTCACTATGGAGAACAGGGTCCATAGGGCTGTGTAGTTCACTATAGAGAACAGGGCACATAGGGCTGTGTAGTTCACTATAGAGAACAGGGCAAATAGGGCTGTGTAGTTCACTATAGAGAACAGGGCCCATAGGGCTGTGTAGTTCACTATAGAGAACAGGGCACATAGGGCTGTGTAGTTCACTATAGAGAACAGGGCACATAGGGCTGTGTAGTTCACTATAGAGAACAGGGTCCATAGGGCTGTGTAGTTCACTATAGAGAACAGGGCACATAGGGCTGTGTAGTTCACTATATAGAACAGGGCCCATAGGGCTGTGTAGTTCACTATAGATAACAGTTCCTATAGGGCTGTGTAGTTCACTATAGAGAACAGGGTCTATAGGGCTGTGTAGTTCACTATAGAGAACAGGGTCCATAGGGCTGTGTAGTTCACTATAGAGAACAGGGCACATAGGGCTGTGTAGTTCACTATAGAGAACAGGGCCCATAGGGATGTGTAGTTCACTATAGAGAACAGGGCCCATAGGGCTGTGTAGTTCACTATGGAGAACAGGGTCCATAGGGCTGTGTAGTTCACTATAGAGAACAGGGCACATAGGGCTGTGTAGTTCACTATAGAGAACAGGGCACATAGGGCTGTGTAGTTCACTATAGAGAACAGGGCCCATAGGGCTGTGTAGTTCACTATAGAGAACAGGGCACATAGGGCTGTGTAGTTCACTATATAGAACAGGGCCCATAGGGCTGTGTAGTTCACTATAGATAACAGTTCCTATAGGGCTGTGTAGTTCACTATAGAGAACAGGGCCCATAGGGCTGTGCAGTTCACTATAGAGAACAGGGCACATAGGGCTGTGTAGTTCACTATAGAGAACAGGGTCCATAGGGCTGTGTAGTTCACTATAGAGAACAGGGCACATAGGGCTGTGTAGTTCACTATATAGAACAGGGCCCATAGGGCTGTGTAGTTCACTATAGATAACAGTTCCTATAGGGCTGTGTAGTTCACTATAGAGAACAGGGCCCATAGGGCTGTGCAGTTCACTATAGAGAACAGGGCACATAGGGCTGTGTAGTTCACTATAGAGAACAGGGTCCATAGGGCTGTGTAGTTCACTATAGAGAACAGGGCACATAGGGCTGTGTAGTTCACTATATAGAACAGGGCCCATAGGGCTGTGTAGTTCACTATAGATAACAATTCCTATAGGGCTGTGTAGTTCACTATAGAGAACAGGGTCCATAGGGCTGTGTAGTTCACTATAGAGAACAGGGTCCATAGGGCTGTGTAGTTCACTATAGAGAACAGGGTCCATAGGGCTGTGTAGTTCACTATAGAGAACAGGGTCTATAGGGCTGTGTAGTTCACTATAGAGAACAGGGTCCATAGGGCTGTGTAGTTCACTATAGAGAACAGGGTCTATAGGGCTGTGTAGTTCACTATAGAGAACATGGTCCATAGGGCTGTGTAGTTCACTATAGAGAACAGGGTCCATAGGGCTGTGTAGTTCACTATAGAGAACATGGTACCATTTAATGAGGCAGACTGAGTGTTATCCAGTGTTCTCATTTCAATTCAAAGGGCTTTATTGACATGGGAAACATGTGTTAACATTGCCCAAAGCAAGAGAAGTAGATAATAAACAAAAGTGAAATAAACAATAAAAATGAACAGTAAACATTACACTCATAGAAGTTCCAAAAGAATAAAGACATTTCAAATGTCATATTATGTATATATGCAGTGTTGTAACGATGTACAAATAGTTACAAACGCAAAAACAAATAAACATAAATATGGGTTGTATTTACAATGGTGTTTGTTCTTCACTGGTTGCCCTTTTCTTGTGGCAACAGGTCACTAATCTTGCTGCAGTGATGGCACACTGTGGTATTTCACACAATAGATATGGGAGTTTATAAAAATCGGGTTTGTTTTCTAATTCTTTGTGGATCTGTGTAATCTGAAGGAAATATGTGTCTCTAATATGGTCATACATTTGGCAGGAGTTTAGGAAGTGCAGATCAGTTTCCACCTCATTTTGTGGGCAGTGTGCACATAGCCTGTCTTCTCTTGAGAGCCAGGTCTGCCTACGGCAGCCTTTCTCAATAGCAAGGCTATGCTCACTGAGTCTGTACATAGTCAAAGCTTTCCTTAAGTCTGGGTCAGTCACAGTGGTCAGGTATTCTGCCACTTTCTACTCTCTGTTTAGGCCCATATAGCATTCTAGTTTGCTCTGTTTTTTTGTTAATTCTTTCCAATGTGTGATGTAATTATCTTTTTGTTTTCTCATGATTTGGTTGGGTCTAATTGTGCTGTTGTCCTGGGGCTCTGTGGGGTGTGTTTGTGTTTGTGAGCAGAGCCCCAGGACCAGCTTGCTTAGGGGACTCTTCTCCAGGTTCATCTCTCTGTAGGTGATGGCTTTGTTATGGAAGGTTTGGGAATCGCTTCCTTTTAGGTGGTTGTAGAATTTACTAGCTCTTTTCTGGATTTTGATAATTAGTGGGTATCGGCCTAATTCTGCTCTGCATGCATTATTTGGTGTTTTACGTTGTACACAGAGGATATTTTTGCAGAATTCTGCGTGTGGAGGTTCAATTTGGTGTTTGTCCCATTTTGTGAATTCCTGGTTGGTGAGCGGACCCCAGACAAGGCCATAAAGGGCAATGGGTTTTATAACTGATTCAAGTACTTTTAGCCAGATCCTAATTGGTATGTCAAATTTTATGTTTCTTTTGATGGCATAGAATCGTTCAGATCGGAGCTCAGATCGTTCAGAGCTTTGTGGAAGTTACCTGTGGCGCAGATGTTTAGGCCGAGGTATGTATAGTTTTTTGTGTGCTCTAGGGCAACGGTGTCTAGATGGAATTTGTATTTGTGGTCCTGGCGACTGGACCTTTTTTGGAACACCATTATGTTGGTCTTACTGAGATTTACTGTCAGGGCCCAGGTCTGACAGAATCTGTACAGAAGATCTCTCTCCCTCTCTTTCTCTCTCTTTCTCCTGTCTCTCCTCTTCTCTGCCAAATTTATTCAACACATTCCGCTGCTACTTGATGAGGTCACTAGGTGTTGTGTTAAGGCTGCTACAATATCATTGAGTTACACAGCTACTTTATCTGTACTTTAGCTACAGCTTTTAAATGTTATAAAACAGCATTCAACATGAGGCAGACAGATCTTACATTTCTCTGGTGTGTCAGCAAGCTCCTTCTGGTTCATTTTCCTCTGGACGTGCATGTCAGGATCACTGAATATGGAGAGTGCACACACACAGGGAGGGAACGTTGTGTTTGTTTAATATTGTTTTAGGACTATGAAAATGGAAAAAAGGATTAGCCTATGGATTAATGAAAACATCAAAAAGAAATGGGAAAATGTCCTTTGAATGTTTTGCTACCTACTGGAGAGCTCTTCTTTGTCTGCAGGGCTATTACTTTGGCAGATAATGTCACACATCTAAATAGTTAATTATATATATATATATATATATATATATATATATATATATATATATATATATATATATATATAATTACGTAAATGTATGGTGTTTTTGGTTTATCAGTTTCACTGTTTGTTATGCTATAAATTGTTATTTTATTGATGTAAGTGGTAAAATGAACTAGAAAATGTTATATTTGTGCAATTCTGAGGGATTACTACTTTAGTAAGGAATTACACATTATTCAGTACTACTGCAGTTGCTACATAATTCCAATAGATGGCAGCATAAGACCACAAACGAAATTTCAGAAGATTAGTTTTAGTTTAGTTAGTTTCTCCCTGGATACACCAACACTCCCCCTCACAGAAACTCCTGTGTGCGCTTCTTTAAAATTTGCACGAGGGTTACATGATGTCATTTTTTGGGCGGGCTGAAAGACGCACTCTTGTCTTTTCTATTCCGAGGTTGAGCAATATCAGATATTGAAACTTCTTATGGCTGCAATCCCGTTAACGAGATCGATATGACAACAGCCAGTGAAAGTGCAGGGCGCCAAATTCAAACAGAAATAATATCATAATAAAAATTCCTCATGCAAACATGTATTTCACACCATTTTACATTTACATTTAAGTCATTTAGCAGACGCTCTTATCCAGAGCGACTTACAAATTGGAAAGTTCATACATATTCATCCTGGTCCCCCCGTGGGGAATGAACCCACAACCCTGGCGTTGCAAGCGCCATGCTCTACCAACTGAGCCACACGGGACCATTTTAAATATACACTTCTTGTTAATCCCACCACAGTGTCCGATTTCAAAAAGGCTTTACAGCGAAAACACCACAAACGATTATGTTAGGTCACCGCAAAATCACAGACATTTTTCCAGCCAAAGACAGGAGACACAAAAAGCAGAAATAACCTTTGACGATCTTCATCAGATGACACTCATAGGACTTCATGTAACACAATACATATATGTTTTGTTCAATAAAGTTCATATTTATATCCAAAAACCTCAGTTTACATTGGCGCCATGTTCAGAAATGCCTCAAAAATATCCGGAGAAATTGCAGAGAGCCACGTCAAATAACATGAACACTCATCATAAACTTTGATGAAAGATACATGTTTTACATAGAATTAAAGATACACTTGTTCTTAATGCAACCGCTGTGTCAGATTTAAAAAATCTTCAATATTCAATAATCTGAGAACAGCGTTCAGCCACAAAAGGAAGCCATACAGTTACCCGCCAAATTGTGCAGTCAACAAAACTCATAAAAAACATTATAAATCTTCACTTACCTTTGCTGATCTTCGTTGGAATGCACTCCCAGGACTCCCACTTCCACAATAAATGTTTGTTTTGTTCGGTAATGTCCATCATTTATGTCCAAATTGCTATTTTTGTTAGCGTCCAAAGTCAAAGTTCACTAAAAGCAGACAAAATGTTCAAAGGTCCCATAACAGTCAGTAGAAACATGTCAAATGATGTATTGAATCAATCTTTAGGATGTTTTTAACATAAATCTTCAATAATGTTCCAACCGGAGAATTCCATTGTCTTCAAAAGTGCGATGGAACAGAGCTCCCTCTCATGTGAACGCGCATGGTCAAAGCATGGTCAGCTCATGGTAGACCTGACTCATTCCTGTCTATCTTCGGCCTCACTTCACAGTAGAAGCATCAGACAAGGTTCTACAGACTGTTGACATCCAGTGGAAGCCGTAGGAAGTGCAAACTGATCCATATCCCACTGTGTATTCGATAGGCGGTGAGTTGAAAATCGACCAACCTCAGATTTCCCACTTCCTGGTTGGATTTTTTCTCAGGTTTTTGCCTGCCATATGAGTTCTGTTATACACACAGACATCATTCAAACAGTTTTAGAAACTTCAGAGTGTTTTCTATCCAATACAAATAATAATATGCATATCTTAGCAACTGGGACTGAGGAGCAGGCAGTTTACTCTGGGCACCTTTCATCCAAGCTACTCAATACTGCCTATGCAGCCATAAGAAGTTAAGAGGATTTTTTATAATGCATGTATACTAAGGTTGAGATTCTGACAAGTGATAATTTACCCAGGGTTCAATGCCTGCTATAGTTTCTATTTTTGTTGCTCTCCCAAAAGCAACACAGCCCAAATACTAGATATATAGCTAACTAAAGTAATGAGTGACCATTTTAGAAAATCATGGGACATATAGTCTGTGGTTGCATGCTATTTTATGTTAATCATATTGCTGCTTGTAGCCTATAACTGATGCTTCATGGTCTCATGCTGCCATCTATTGGAAATATTTAGCAAGTAAAAGTTATTAATTCATGTACAGACATTGGTGAGGCAGCTGAGATTTATTTTTATTTTTATGTGTACTTGAGGCGCTCTGAAAATGATATTCAAAAGATTGTTCCATGGACACAGACAGGTTAAACACTAAAGTCTCTCTCTCTCTCTCTCTCTCTCTCTCTATCCTTCTCTCTCTCTCTCTACCTGCTGTCTCAACCTCTGAATGCTGGACTATGAAAAGCCAACTGACATTTACTGCTGAGGTGCTGACATGTTGACCCTCTACAACCACTGTGATTATTATTTGACCCTGCTGGTCATCTATGAACATTTGAACATCTTGGAAAATGATCTGGTCTTAATGGCCATGTACTCTCATAATCTACAACCGCACAGCCAGAAGAGGACTGGCCACTCCTCAGAGCCTGGTTCCTCTCTAGGTTTCTAATCTCCACCCGGCACCGCCAGAAGGTAGTTGAGGTAATAATGATACTATAAGGCATGGGTGTCAAACTCTGGCCCGCGGGCCAAATTTGGCCCGCGGGGTAATTATATTTGGCCCGCGAGACAATACCAAATTACTACTAGAGCTGGCCCGCCGGTATTATACAGCGCATTCACCGCTAATACTACGAATCCCATAATGCTCTGCTGTTGTTTTCGCGCGCCAATCAGGACAGGACCCAGAAACGCCCTCTCCTCTGTGACAGTAGTCATAGCAACATAGACGCTACAACTGTCAGCGCGCTATCCCTTCCCAAAAATGGCGAAAAGAAAGGCAGAAAACAGGAGCTTTCTGAACAAGTGGGAGGCAGAATATCTGTTTACATATGTAAAAGACAAACCTGTTTGTCTTGTTTGTGGAGTCAACGTGGCTGTAAGTAAGGAGTACAACATTAGACGACACTATGAAACGAAACACCATTGACAAATACAAGGACCTGGACATGACTCAAAGGAGCCAGAAAGTAGAGGAGATGAAAATAAGTTTGGTTTCACAACAGAATATGTTCAAAAAAGCCACATCACAAAGTGCTGGCTTGGGCACATCAGATTAGATCAGTGTGCAATAATTAACGTTTTCTTTGTGCACTTTTTCTTGCTACAAGGCATGGGCTTGAATGGTTGATTGATTTATTATCATTTTATTTGTAAAATTATTAGCCAGTGGAAAAAGTTTATTTTGGTATTTAAATCAGAAGGCTGCAAATAGAAAAGAGGCATACGATTTTTATTTACATTTTATTTATTTAATAAATGAATGCCATTGATGTGTTTTTTCATTTGAAATTCGATTTTGCATGTCTCCACTATTAAATTATATATTGTATGGTAATAAGCGATGCTTGTTCCATATTCAATGTTAAAGCAAAACTTGTTTGGGTCCATATTAAAAGGTTAATTTGTTCAATGTTGGCCCGCGACTTTGTTCAGGTTTTACATTTTGGCCCACTGGGTATTTGAGTTTGACACCCCTGCTATAAGGAGTACCAATACTGAGTCAATGTGCAGGGGTACCAGGTAGTTGAGGTAATAATGATACTATAAGGAGTACCAGTACTGAGTCAATGTGCAGGGGAACCAGGTAGTTGAGGTAATAATGAGGCTATAAGGAGTACCAGTACTGAGTCAATGTGCAGGGGTACCAGGTAGTTGGGGTAATTGAGGTAATATGTACATGTAGGTAGGGGTAAAAGTGACTAGGCTATCAGGAAGGAGATAACATCTCCTCATCCAGGGAGTACGCACACGCACGCACGCACACACTGTTTTAGGACTATGAAAATGGACAACACACACACACACACACACACACACACACACACACACACGGAGCGAGCGAGGTAATGTTGTGTGTGTTTAATATTGTTTTAGGACTATACAAATTTAAAAAAGGATTAGCCTATGAATTATGAAAACAACAAAAAGAAATATGAAAATGGGAGAGAAATGACTATAGACAGTGTTGTTTAACTCACTGACCATGACCCATGAGTTCTTCTTACCTTTGTTCAGTAGAAAAGTCTCCCTCTCTAAACCTTATAGGATGATCCATAGACTGGTCACTCTTCATGGACACACAGCTGGGTACAGTGGAGGCTGGTCTCTCCTGCTTGATTGGGCTTCAACACAACAGAGACAAACATTACATCTCTGATCTACTCTGAGCTCAGATGGGGAAACATAAGAACAGTTTCATTCCAAAATGCTATATATCACTTTTCAGAAATGTTGGTAAATTAGCTTTTGTTGTTTAAATCAAATCAAATGTTATTTGTCACATACACATGGTTAGCAGATGTTAATGTGAGTGTAGCGAAATGCTTGTGCTTCTAGTTCCGACCGTGCAGTAATATCTAACAAGTAATCTAACAATTTCACAACAACTACCTAATACACACACGTGTAAAGGAATGAATAAGAATAAGTAAATAAAAATATATATGGATGAGCGATGGCCGAATGGCATAGGCAAGATGCAGTAGATGGTATAGAGTACAGTATATACAGATGAGTAATGTAAGGTATGTAAACATTATAAAAAGTGGCATTGTTTAACCTGTCTCGCCCCCCCGTTCCGCTAGCGGAACTCCTCCCACATTCCACTGTAAAGGCAGAACGCGAAATTCAAAAAATATTTTTTTAGAAATATTTAACTTTCACACATTAACAAGTCCAATACAGCTAATGAAAGATACACATCTTGTGAATCCAGCCAACATGTCCGATTTTTTAAAATGTTTTACAGGGAAAACACAATATATATTTATGTTAGCTCACCAACAAATAGAAAAAAGCACAGACATTTTTCACAGCACAGGTAGCAAAATCAAAATCAACCAAACTAACCTAGAACAAACCAAAGAAACCAAGAAACAACTTAATCAGATGACAGTCTTATAACATGTTATACAATAAATCTATGTTTTGTTCTAAAAATTTGCATATTTCAGGTATAAATCATAGTTTACATTGCGGCTACAATCAGAAATTGCACCGAAAGCAGCCAGAATAATTACAGACACCAACGTGACATACCGAAATACTCATCATAAAACATTTCTGAAAAATACATGGTGTATAGCAAATTAAAGACAAAGATCTTGTGAATACAGCCAATATTTCAGATTTTCTAAGTGTTTTACAGCGAAAACACAATATAGCATTATATTAGCTTACTACAATAGCCTACCACACTACCGCATTCATTCATCAAGGCACGTTAGCGATAGCAATAGGCACGTTAGCGTTAGCGAATAAACCAGCAAAAGATATTAAATTTCACTAACCTTCATAAACCTTCCTCAGATGACAGTCCTGTAACATCAGGTTATACATACACTTATGTTTTTTTCGAAAATGTGCATATTTAGAGCTGAAATCCGTGGTTATACAACGTAGCATAACGTAGCATAACGTGCTAACGTAGCATCTTTTTCCCAGAATGTGCAGATATTTCTATTAGACTCTCACCTATTCTGACCAAATAGCTATTCATAAACATTACAAAAAAATACATGTTGTATAGGAAACGATAGATCCATTAGTTCTTAATGCAATCGCAGTGTTAGTATTCTAAAAATATCTTCATTACGACATAAGACTTAGTTATGGTAAGGGAATAACCAAAACCTGAGAGCAAAACTACTAGTACACAGTTCGACAGATATATGAAATAGCATCACAAAATGGTTCCTACTTTTGCTGATCTTCTATCAGAATGTTGTATAAGGGGTCCTTTGTCCAGAACGTCGTTGTTTTGGATTCAGAACGTTCTTTTTCCCTCTTGAATTAGCAAGCACACTGGCCATGCAGCGCTAAGCTCTCCAACGTCAACAAAGTCTAACAACGCAACACGCCGAACGTCCCGAATAAAGTTAAATAATCTAATGAAACTATATTGAAAAAACATACTTTAGGATGATATTGTAACATGTATCAAATAAATTCAAAGCCGGAGCTCATATTCGACCATAACGACACGTTTCCAGTAGGCAATAACAGGTCCCCCCACGCGCCTTGCAGACAACAGAAAATGGGGGACACGTTGTTCAAAGATGGTTTATTCAATGTCAGACAGAGATAATCAACTCATTTTTCCTCTCACTTCCTCTTGACATCCGGGTGAAGGCGTATGACGTGCACGTATAGTCATACGTATCATGCCCATTTATAGGCAGTCACTTGTGTCATGACGTTGCCTGCGTGGGTATAGCAAACCCCATCCCCCTCTCCCTGCCTCCACTCCTTCAACCCATGCTGTGATCACAGAGAGATGTCGTAAATTCCTGAGAATCTCCCCACCACAAACAGTATTAAGACAGAGGGTAAACTTTCAGGACAAAGGAATTCTCTTCCACCTCACAGAACTTGAGGTACGAACATATTTCATATTCCTGCACAAGTAGGAATGATCGGTGAAGGTCCAGCTATGAACATGTCCATTTGTCACCACGTGGGAAACTCACGTGAGACTGTGGGACCACATTACCATACCGCTGTTTATATAATAACCTCAGATATGAGGTTAACATCTGTTTGTTGTATAAAATGAATGAGTGAGTATGATACTGTTTGTATAATTGTGTAATATGATTTTGAACTGTTTAATGAAGGAAAACACAACTCCCGGTTGTATTTGAACTAAACCCAGTTGGGTCAGAGACCATGGGACCACCCCTCTCTGCTATCTGAATAAAAGCCAACTTTTAGGAAATTACCATTAGACCATGTTATCCTCCAAGGAGGAGAACGAAGGTTGAGTAGAATTACTTTCTATACCACGTGGTTAAAACTCTTATACCAATAATAACAGGTTTTGATATTGATTACTAGTCTGCAGCTAGGAATTCTGTATCATTGAACGCGAAGAAAGACAACCGCCGAAACAATCATTCTTTAACGAATGTCCCTCTGAACAATCCACAACCGAGACAGAACTTCACTCCAATCAAAACGAACTTTTCTCCAACGACCAAGGCGACACACACACTGAACGTAACTATATATATATTGATTGCAATTGTTCCCGAATGAGTGAGCGTTCATGTGTAAGGATTAGCATGTCAATTGTTATAATTATGGACTCTGTAGTCAATTCTTAGTCGAACGCAACTTTCCCTTTGTCTAACAGCCGCCATGCCGGTTTAGCCCACTAGGGCATATTTCCTCCCACCATTTCATGTAACTATTTTAAGTTTGTTTGTTTATGCATTTCTGTGAATTAATTAGTTAGTAATAAATAAATGATTTAAGACAATTGATGTATGGATGACTCATAGTGAAGACTGGGTTCGTGCAGATCAGCGATTTACGACGTTTGGAATGAGACTGACGTAAGGTAGAGTAAATAAACATTTAATTAGAAGACCATTGATCAGATAGGAAAATATCTGAAAGGTTAGATTGGGAAATTATAACCTTGTAATCTAATAACTTTCCCTGGTGCCCTCGAATTCATAGTTAATTAGTTACGTTATTACTCAAGTGATCGCGTAATCCCTAATTATAGGAATCTATGATAAAAACTATAAGTCTTCAATTTAACGATAGGAAAGACACGACACTTGAATAGAAGATAGATTTCAGACTTTCCACTTCCTGGTCACAAAGTGTGCTGCCAAAAGAGTTCTGTTTTACCCACAGACAAAATTCAAACGGTTTTAGAAACTAGAGAGTGTTTTCTATCCAATAGTAATAATAATATGCATATTGTACGAGCAAGAATTGAGTACGAGGCCGTTTAAATTGGATACGATTTTCCCCGAAAGTGAAAACAGCACCCCCTGTCCTTAAGAAGTTTAAAGTGACTAGTGATACATTTATTACATCCAAGTTTTGATTATTAAAGTGGCTAGAGATTGAGTCTGTATGTTGGCATCAGCCACTCACTGTTAGTGATGGCTGTTTAACAGTCTGATGGCCTTGAGATAGAAGCTGTTTTTCAGTCTCTCGGTCCCTGCTTTGATGCACCTGTACTGACCTCGCCTTCTGGATGATAGCGGGGTGAACAGGCAGTGGCTCGGGTGGTTGTTGTCCTTGATGATCTTTTTGGCCTTCCTGTGACATCGGGTGTTGTAGGTGTCCTGGAGGGCAGGTAGTTTGCCCCCGGTGATGCGTTGTGCAGACCTCACTACCCTCTGGAGAGCCTTACGGTTGTGGGCAGAGCAGTTGCCGTACCAGGAGGTGATACAGCCCGACAGGATGCTCTCGATTGTGCATCTGTAAAGGTTTATGAGTGTTTTCGGTGACAAGCCGAATTTCTTCTCCTGAGGTTGAAGAGGCGCAGTTGCGCCTTCTTCACCACGCTGTCTGTGGGGGTGGACCATTTCAGTTTGTCGGTGATATGTACACAGAGGAACTTAACATTTTACACCTTCTCCACTGCTGTCCGTCGATGTGGATAGGGGGTGATCCCTTTGCTGTTTCCTGAAGTCCACAATCATCTCCTTTGTTTTGTTGACGTTGAGTGTGAGGTTATTTTCCTGACACCCCACTCCGGGGGCCCTCACCTCCTCCCTGTAGGCTGTCTCGTCGTAGTTGGTAATCAAGCCTACCACTGTAGTGTCGTCTGCAAACTTGATGATTGAGTTGGAGGCGTGCATGGCCACGCAGTCGTGGATGAACAGGGAGTACAGGAGAGGGCTCAGAACGCACCTTTGTGGGGCCCCAGTGTTGAGGATCAGCGTGGTGGAGATATTGTTACCTACCCTCACCACCTGGGGGCGGCCCGTCAGGAAGTCCAGTACCCAGTTGCACGGGGCGGGGTCGAGACCCAGGGCCTTCAGCTTGATGACGAGTTTGGAGGGTACTAGGTTAAATGCTGAGCTGTAGTTGATGAACAGCCTCTGTTATTTGTAATGGTGAGAGGTTAGCATGTTCTGTTGTAGCCTCTGTAACTGCGTCATTCATATCTCAGGACCAGAGACTATAAGTAGTACCAGTACTGAGTCAATGTGCAGGGGTACCAGGTAGTTGAGGTAATAATGAGACTATAATAATGAGACTACACACACGTGCGCCGGGAGGGAATGTTGTGTTTGTTTAACATTGATTTAGCACTATGCAAAAAGTGAAAAAGGATTAGCCTATGGATTATGAAAACAACAAAAATAAATGGGAAAATGTGGTAGGAGAAATATCTAGAGACATAAGTTCTTCTTACCTTTGTTCAGTAGAAAAGTCTCCCTCTCTAAACAGTATAGGTAGTTCCATAGACTGGTCACTCTTCATGGACACACAGCTGGATACAGGGGAGGCTGGACTCTCCTGCTTGATTGGGCTTCAACACAACAGAGACAAACATTACATCTCTCATCTACTCTGAGCTCAGATGGGGAAACATAAGAAAAGTTTCACTCCAAAACGCTATAAATCAAATCAAATCAAATGTTATTTGTCACATACACATGGTTAGCAGATGTTAATGCGAGTGTAGCGAAATGCTTGTGCTTCTAGTTCCGACCGTGCAGGAGTATCTAACAAGTAACCTAACAATTTCACAACAACTACCTTACACTTGTGTGTATAACGGACAAATAAGAATATGTACATATAAATATATATATATATATGTATATATATATTAATATACACTGCTCAAAAAAATAAAGGGAACACTTAAACAACACAATGTAACTCCAAGTCAATCACACTTCTATGAAATCAAACTGTTCACTTAGGAAGCAACACTGATTGACAATACATTTCACATGCTGTTGAGGAAATGGAATAGACAAAAGGTGGAAATTATAGGCAATTAGCAAGACACCCCCAAAAAAGGAGTGATTCTGCAGGTGGTGACCACAGACCACTTCTCAGTTCACATTTGTGGCCTGCTGGAGGTCATTTTGCAGGGCTCTGGCAGTGCACCTCCTTGCACAAAGGCGGAGGTAGCGGTCCTGCTGCTGGGTTGTTGCCCTCCTACGGCCTCCTCCACGTCTCCTGATGTACTGGCCTGTCTCCTGGTAGCGCCTCCATGCTCTGGACACTACGCTGACAGACACAGCAAACCTTTTTGCCACAGCTCGCATTGATGTGCCATCCTGGATGAACTGCACTACCTGAGCCACTTGTGTGGGTTGTAGACTCCGTCTCATGTTACCACTAGAGTGAGAGCACCGCCAGCATTCAAAAGTGACCAAAACATCAGCCAGGAAGCATAGGAATTGAGAAGTTGTCTGTGGTCACCACCTGCAGAATCACTCCTTTTTTGGGGGTGTCTTGCTAATTGCCTATAATTTCCACCTTTTGTCTATTCCATTTGCACAACAGCATGTGAAATTTCTTGTCAATCAGTGTTGCTTCCTAAGTGGACAGTTTGATTTCACAGAAGTGTGATTGACTTGGAGTTACATTGTGTTGTTTAAGTGTTCCCTTTATTTTTTTGAGCAGTGTATATATGGATGAGCGATGGCCGAACGGCATAGGCAAGATGCAGTAGATGGTGTAGAGTACAGTATATACATATGAGAAGAGTAATGTAGGGTATGTAAACATTTTATATAGTGGCATTGTTTAAAGTGACTAGTGATACATTTTTTACATACAATTATTAATTATTAAAGTGGCTAGAGATTGAGTCTGTATGTTGGCAGCAGCCACTCAATGTTAGTGATGGCTGTATAACAGTCTGATGGCCTTCAGATAGAAGCTGTTTTTCAGTCACGCCTTCCTGTGACATCGGGTGGTGTAGGTGTCCTGGAGGGCAGGTAGTTTGACCCCGGTGATGCGTTGTGCAGACCTCACTACCCTGTGGAGAGCCTTGTCGTTGTGGGCGGAGCAGTTGCCGTACCAGGCGGTGATACAGCCCGACAGGATGCTCTTCATTGTGCATCTGTAAAAGTTTGTGTGTGTTTTCGGTGTCAAGCCAAATTTCTTCAGCCTCCTGAGGCTGTCTGTGTGGGTGGACCAATTCAGTTTGTCCGTGATGTGTACGCCGAGCTGGGAACAGTATACTCTGTTCAAAGACAGACAGCTGGGAACAGTTTACTCTGTTCATAGACAGACAGCTGGGAACAGTATACTCTGTTCATAGACAGACAGCTGGGAACAGTATACTCTGTTCATAGACAGACAGCTGGGAACAGTATACTCTGTTCATAGACAGACAGATGGGAACAGTATACTCTGTTCATAGACAGATGGGAACAGTATACTCTGTTCATAGACAGACAGATGGGAACAGTATACTCTGTTCATAGACAGACAGCTGGGAACAGTATACTCTGTTCATAGACAGACAGCTGGGAACAGTATACTCTGTTCATAGACAGATGGGAACAGTATACTCTGTTCATAGACAGATAGCTGGGAACAGTATACTCTGTTCATAGACAGACAGCTGGGAACAGTATACTCTGTTCATAGACAGCTGGGAACAGTATACTCTGTTCATAGACAGCTGGGAACAGTATGCTCTGTTAATAGACAGCTGGGAACAGTATACTCTGTTCATAGACAGCTGAGAACAGTATACTCTGTCCATAGACAGACAGCTGGGAACAGTATACTCTGTTCATAGACAGACAGCTGGGAACAGTATACTCTGTTCATAGACAGACAGATGGGAACAGTATACTCTGTTCATAGACAGACAGATGGGAACAGTATACTCTGTTCATAGACAGCTGGGAACAGTATACTCTGTTCATAGACAGACAGCTGGGAACAGTATACTCTGTTCATAGACAGCTGGGAACAGTATACTCTGTTCATAGACAGCTGGGAACAGTATACTCTGTTCATAGACAGCTGAGAACAGTATACTCTGTTCATAGACAGACAGCTGGGAACAGTATACTCTGTTCATAGACAGACAGCTGGGAACAGTATACTCTGTTCATAGACAGACAGCTGGGAACAGTATACTCTGTTCATAGACAGACAGCTGGGAACAGTATACTCTGTTCATAGACAGACAGCTGGGAACAGTATACTCTGTTCATAGACAGACAGCTGGGAACAGTCTACTCTGTTCATAGACAGCTGGGAACAGTATACTCTGTTCATGGACAGACAGCTGGGAACAGTATACTCTGTTCATGGACAGACAGCTGGGTACAGTATACTCTGTTCATAGACAGACAGCTGGGAACAGTATACTCTGTTCATAGACAGACAGCTGGGAACAGTATACTCTGTTCATAGACAACTGGGAACAGTATACTCTGTTAACAGACAGACAGCTGGGAACAGTATACTCTGTTCATAGACAGCTGGGAACAGTATACTCTGTTCATAGACAGCTGGGAACAGTATACTCTGTTCATAGACAGCTGGGAACAGTATACTCTGTTCATAGACAGACAGCTGGGAACAGTATACTCTGTTCATAGACAGACAGCTGGGAACAGTATACTTTGTTCATAGACAGACAGCTGGGAACAGTATACTCTGTTCATAGATAGCTGGGAACAGTATACTCTGTTCATAGACAGCTGGGAACAGTATAGTCTGTTAACAGACAGACAGCTGGGAACAGTATACTCTGTTCATAGACAGCTGGGAACAGTATACTCTGTTCATAGACAGCTGGGAACAGTATACTCTGTTCATAGACAGCTGGGAACAGTATACTCTGTTCATAGACAGCTGGGAACAGTATACTCTGTTCATAGACAGCTGGGAACAGTATACTCTGTTCATAGACAGACAGCTGGGAACAGTATACTCTGTTTATAGACAGACAGCTGGGAACAGTATACTCTGTTCATAGACAGACAGCTGGGAACAGTATACTCTGTTCATAGACAGACAGCTGGGAACAGTATACTCTGTTCATAGACAGACAGCTGGGAACAGTATACTCTGTTCATAGACAGACAGCTGGGAACAGTATACTCTGTTCATAGACAGCTGGGAACAGTATACTCTGTTCATAGACAGCTGGGAACAGTATACTCTGTTCATAGACAGATAGCTGGGAACAGTATACTCTGTTCATAGACAGACAGCTGGGGAACAGTATACTCTGTTCATAGACAGCTGGGAACAGTATACTCTGTTAATAGACAGCTGGGAACAGTATACTCTGTTCATAGACAGACAGCTGGGAACAGTATACTCTGTTCATAGACAGCTGGGAACAGTATACTCTGTTCATGGACAGACAGCTGGGAACAGTATACTCTGTTCATGGACAGACAGCTGGGTACAGTATACTCTGTTCATAGACAGACAGCTGGGAACAGTATACTCTGTTCATAGACAGACAGCTGGGAACAGTATACTCTGTTCATAGACAACTGGGAACAGTATACTCTGTTAACAGACAGACAGCTGGGAACAGTATACTCTGTTCATAGACAGCTGGGAACAGTATACTCTGTTCATAGACAGCTGGGAACAGTATACTCTGTTCATAGACAGCTGGGAACAGTATACTCTGTTCATAGACAGACAGCTGGGAACAGTATACTCTGTTCATAGACAGACAGCTGGGAACAGTATACTTTGTTCATAGACAGACAGCTGGGAACAGTATACTCTGTTCATAGATAGCTGGGAACAGTATACTCTGTTCATAGACAGCTGGGAACAGTATAGTCTGTTAACAGACAGACAGCTGGGAACAGTATACTCTGTTCATAGACAGCTGGGAACAGTATACTCTGTTCATAGACAGCTGGGAACAGTATACTCTGTTCATAGACAGCTGGGAACAGTATACTCTGTTCATAGACAGCTGGGAACAGTATACTCTGTTCATAGACAGACAGCTGGGAACAGTATACTCTGTTCATAGACAGACAGCTGGGAACAGTATACTCTGTTCATAGACAGACAGCTGGGAACAGTATACTCTGTTCATAGACAGACAGCTGGGAACAGTATACTCTGTTCATAGACAGACAGCTGGGAACAGTATACTCTGTTCATAGACAGACAGCTGGGAACAGTATACTCTGTTCATAGACAGACAGCTGGGAACAGTATACTCTGTTCATAGACAGCTGGGAACAGTATACTCTGTTCATAGACAGCTGGGAACAGTATACTCTGTTCATAGACAGATAGCTGGGAACAGTATACTCTGTTCATAGACAGACAGCTGGGGAACAGTATACTCTGTTCATAGACAGACAGCTGGGAACAGTATACTCTGTTCATAGACAGCTGGGAACAGTATACTCTGTTAATAGACAGCTGGGAACAGTATACTCTGTTCATAGACAGATAGCTGGGAACAGTATACTCTGTTCATAGACAGACAGCTGGGAACAGTATACTCTGTTCATAGACAGCTGGGAACAGTATACTCTGTTAATAGACAGCTGGGAACAGTATACTCTGTTCATAGACAGATAGCTGGGAACAGTATACTCTGTTCATAGACAGACAGCTGGGAACAGTATACTCTGTTCATAGACAGCTGGGAACAGTATACTCTGTTAATAGACAGCTGGGAACAGTATACTCTGTTCATAGACAGCTGGGAACAGTATACTCTGTTCATAGACAGCTGGGAACAGTATACTCTGTTCATAGACAGACAGCTGAGAACAGTATACTCTGTTCATAGACAGACAGATGGGAACAGTATACTCTGTTCATAGACAGACAGATGGGAACAGTATACTCTGTTCATAGACAGACAGCTGGGAAGAGTATACTCTGTTCATAGACAGCTGGGAAGAGTATACTCTGTTCATAGACAGCTGGGAACAGTATACTCTGTTCATAGACAGCTGGGAACAGTATACTCTGTTCATAGACAGCTGGGAACAGTATACTCTGTTCATAGACAGCTGGGAACAGTATACTCTGTTCATAGACAGACAGCTGGGAACAGTATACTCTGTTCATAGACAGACAGCTGGGAACAGTATACTCTGTTCATAGACAGACAGCTGGGAACAGTATACTCTGTTCATAGACAGACAACTGGGAACAGTATACTCTGTTCATAGACAGACAACTGGGAACAGTATACTCTGTTCATAGACAGACAACTGGGAACAGTATACTCTGTTCATAGACAGCTGGGAACAGTATACTCTGTTCATAGACAGCTGGGAACAGTATACTCTGTTCATAGACAGCTGGGAACAGTACACTCTGTTCATAGACAGCTGGGAACAGTATACTCTGTTCATAGACAGCTGAGAACAGTATACTCTGTTCATAGACAGACAGCTGGGAACAGTATACTCTGTTCATAGACAGACAGCTGGGAACAGTATACTCTGTTCATAGACAGACAGCTGGGAACAGTATACTCTGTTCATAGACAGACAGCTGGGAACAGTATACTCTGTTCATAGACAGACAGCTGGGAACAGTATACTCTGTTCATAGACAGACAGCTGGGAACAGTATACTCTGTTCATAGACAGCTGGGAACAGTATACTCTGTTCATGGACAGACAGCTGGGAACAGTATACTCTGTTCATGGACAGACAGCTGGGTACAGTATACTCTGTTCATAGACAGACAGCTGGGAACAGTATACTCTGTTCATAGACAGACAGCTGGGAACAGTATACTCTGTTCATAGACAGCTGGGAACAGTATACTCTGTTAACAGACAGACAGCTGGGAACAGTATACTCTGTTCATAGACAGCTGGGAACAGTATACTCTGTTCATAGACAGCTGGGAACAGTATACTCTGTTCATAGACAGCTGGGAACAGTATACTCTGTTCATAGACAGACAGCTGGGAACAGTATACTCTGTTCATAGACAGACAGCTGGGAACAGTATACTTTGTTCATAGACAGACAGCTGGGAACAGTATACTCTGTTCATAGATAGCTGAGAACAGTATACTCTGTTCATAGACAGCTGGGAACAGTATAGTCTGTTAACAGACAGACAGCTGGGAACAGTATACTCTGTTCATAGACAGCTGGGAACAGTATACTCTGTTCATAGACAGCTGGGAACAGTATACTCTGTTCATAGACAGCTGGGAACAGTATACTCTGTTCATAGACAGCTGGGAACAGTATACTCTGTTCATAGACAGCTGGGAACAGTATACTCTGTTCATAGACAGACAGCTGGGAACAGTATACTCTGTTCATAGACAGACAGCTGGGAACAGTATACTCTGTTCATAGACAGACAGCTGGGAACAGTATACTCTGTTCATAGACAGACAGCTGGGAACAGTATACTCTGTTCATAGACAGACAGCTGGGAACAGTATACTCTGTTCATAGACAGACAGCTGGGAACAGTATACTCTGTTCATAGACAGACAGCTGGGAACAGTATACTCTGTTCATAGACAGCTGGGAACAGTATACTCTGTTCATAGACAGCTGGGAACAGTATACTCTGTTCATAGACAGATAGCTGGGAACAGTATACTCTGTTCATAGACAGACAGCTGGGGAACAGTATACTCTGTTCATAGACAGCTGGGAACAGTATACTCTGTTAATAGACAGCTGGGAACAGTATACTCTGTTCATAGACAGATAGCTGGGAACAGTATACTCTGTTCATAGACAGACAGCTGGGAACAGTATACTCTGTTCATAGACAGCTGGGAACAGTATACTCTGTTAATAGACAGCTGGGAACAGTATACTCTGTTCATAGACAGCTGGGAACAGTATACTCTGTTCATAGACAGCTGGGAACAGTATACTCTGTTCATAGACAGACAGCTGAGAACAGTATACTCTGTTCATAGACAGACAGATGGGAACAGTATACTCTGTTCATAGACAGACAGATGGGAACAGTATACTCTGTTCATAGACAGCTGGGAACAGTATACTCTGTTCATAGACAGACAGCTGGGAACAGTATACTCTGTTCATAGACAGCTGGGAACAGTATACTCTGTTAATAGACAGCTGGGAACAGTATACTCTGTTCATAGACAGCTGGGAACAGTATACTCTGTTCATAGACAGCTGAGAACAGTATACTCTGTTCATAGACAGACAGCTGGGAACAGTATACTCTGTTCATAGACAGAAAGATGGGAACAGTATACTCTGTTCATGGACAGACAGATGGGAACAGTATACTCTGTTCATAGACAGCTTGGAACAGTATACTCTGTTCATAGACAGCTGGGAACAGTATACTCTGTTCATAGACAGCTGGGAACAGTATACTCTGTTCATAGACAGACAGCTGGGAACAGTATACTCTGTTCATAGACAGACAGCTGGGAACAGTATACTCTGTTCATAGACAGACAGCTGGGAACAGTATACTCTGTTCATAGACAGACAGCTGGGAACAGTATACTCTGTTCATAGACATCTGGGAACAGTATACTCTGTTCATAGACAGCTGGGAAGAGTATACTCTGTTCATAGACAGACAGCTGGGAACAGTATACTCTGTTCATAGACAGACAGCTGGGAACAGTATACTCTGTTCATAGACAGACAGCTGGGAACAGTATACTCTGTTCATAGACAGCTGGGAACAGTATACTCTGTTCATAGACAGCTGGGAACAGTATACTCTGTTCATAGACAGCTGGGAACAGTATACTCTGTTCATAGACAGCTGGGAACAGTATACTCTGTTCATAGACAGCTGGGAACAGTATACTCTGTTCATAGACAGCTGGGAACAGTATACTCTGTTCATAGACAGACAGCTGGGAACAGTATACTCTGTTCATAGACAGACAGCTGGGAACAGTATACTCTGTTCATAGACAGCTGGGAACAGTATACTCTGTTCATAGACAGCTGGGAACAGTATACTCTGTTCATAGACAGCTGGGAACAGTATACTCTGTTCATAGACAGATAGCTGGGAACAGTACACTGTGTTCATAAACAGACAGCTGGGAACAGTATACTCTGTTCAAAGACAACTGGGAACAGTATACTATGTTTATAGACAGCTGGGAACAGTATACTCTGTTCATAGACAGCTGGGAACAGTATACTCTGTTCATAGACAGCTGAGAACAGTATACTCTGTTCATAGACAGACAGCTGGGAACAGTATACTCTGTTCATAGACAGACAGCTGGGAACAGTATACTCTGTTCATAGACAGACAGCTGAGAACAGTATACTCTGTTCATAGACAGACAGCTGGGAACAGTATACTCTGTTCATAGACAGCTGGGAACAGTATACTCTGTTCATGGACAGACAGCTGGGAACAGTATACTCTGTTCATGGACAGACAGCTGGGTACAGTATACTCTGTTCATAGACAGACAGCTGGGAACAGTATACTCTGTTCATAGACAGACAGCTGGGAACAGTATACTCTGTTCATAGACAGCTGGGAACAGTATACTATGTTCATAGACAGCTGGGAACAGTATACTCTGTTCATAGACAGCTGGGAACAGTATACTCTGTTCATAGACAGACAGCTGGGAACAGTATACTCTGTTCATAGACAGACAGCTGGGAACAGTATACTCTGTTCATAGACAGACAGCTGGGAACAGTATACTCTGTTCATAGACAGACAACTGGGAACAGTATACTCTGTTCATAGACAGCTGGGAACAGTATACTCTGTTCATAGACAGCTGGGAACAGTATACTCTGTTCATAGACAGCTGGGAACAGTATACTCTGTTCATAGACAGATAGCTGGGAACAGTACACTGTGTTCATAAACAGACAGCTGGGAACAGTATACTCTGTTCAAAGACAACTGGGAACAGTATACTATGTTTATAGACAGCTGGGAACAGTATACTCTGTTCATAGACAGCTGGGAACAGTATACTCTGTTCATAGACAGCTGAGAACAGTATACTCTGTTCATAGACAGACAGCTGGGAACAGTATACTCTGTTCATAGACAGACAGCTGGGAACAGTATACTCTGTTCATAGACAGACAGCTGAGAACAGTATACTCTGTTCATAGACAGACAGCTGGGAACAGTATACTCTGTTCATAGACAGCTGGGAACAGTATACTCTGTTCATGGACAGACAGCTGGGAACAGTATACTCTGTTCATGGACAGACAGCTGGGTACAGTATACTCTGTTCATAGACAGACAGCTGGGAACAGTATACTCTGTTCATAGACAGACAGCTGGGAACAGTATACTCTGTTCATAGACAGCTGGGAACAGTATACTATGTTCATAGACAGCTGGGAACAGTATACTCTGTTCATAGACAGCTGGGAACAGTATACTCTGTTCATAGACAGACAGCTGGGAACAGTATACTCTGTTCATAGACAGACAGCTGGGAACAGTATACTCTGTTCATAGACAGACAGCTGGGAACAGTATACTCTGTTCATAGACAGACAACTGGGAACAGTATACTCTGTTCATAGACAGACAGCTGGGAACAGTATACTCTGTTCATAGACAGATAGCTGGGAACAGTACACTGTGTTCATAAACAGACAGCTGGGAACAGTATACTCTGTTCAAAGACAACTGGGAACAGTATACTATGTTCATAGACAGCTGGGAACAGTATGCTCTGTTCATAGACAGCTGGGAACAGTATACTCTGTTCATAGACAGACAGCTGGGAACAGTATACTCTGTTCATAGACAGACAGCTGGGAACAGTATACTCTGTTCGTAGACAGACAGCTGGGAACAGTATACTCTGTTCATAGACAGACAACTGGGAACAGTATACTCTGTTCATAGACAGACAGCTGGGAACAGTATACTCTGTTCATAGACAGACAGCTGGGAACAGTATACTCTGTTCATAGACAGCTGGGAACAGTATACTATGTTCATAGACAGCTGGGAACAGTATACTCTGTTCATAGACAGCTGGGAACAGTATACTCTGTTCATAGACAGACAGCTGGGAACAGTATACTCTGTTCATAGACAGACAGCTGGGAACAGTATACTCTGTTCATAGACAGACAGCTGGGAACAGTATACTCTGTTCATAGACAGCTGGGAACAGTATACTATGTTCATAGACAGCTGGGAACAGTATACTCTGTTCATAGACAGCTGGGAACAGTATACTCTGTTCATAGACAGACAGCTGGGAACAGTATACTCTGTTCATAGACAGACAGCTGGGAACAGTATACTCTGTTCATAGACAGACAGCTGGGAACAGTATACTCTGTTCATAGACAGACAACTGGGAACAGTATACTCTGTTCATAGACAGACAGCTGGGAACAGTATACTCTGTTCATAGACAGCTGGGAACAGTATAGTCTGTTAACAGACAGACAGCTGGGAACAGTATACTCTGTTCATAGACAGCTGGGAACAGTATACTCTGTTCATAGACAGCTGGGAACAGTATACTCTGTTCATAGACAGACAGCTGGGAACAGTATACTCTGTTCATAGACAGACAGCTGGGAACAGTATACTCTGTTCATAGACAGACAGCTGGGAACAGTATACTCTGTTCATAGACAGACAGCTGGGAACAGTATACTCTGTTCATAGACAGACAGCTGGGAACAGTATACTCTGTTCATAGACAGCTGGGAACAGTATACTCTGTTCATAGACAGCTGGGAACAGTATAGTCTGTTAACAGACAGACAGCTGGGAACAGTATACTCTGTTCATAGACAGCTGGGAACAGTATACTCTGTTCATAGAAAGACAGCTGAGAACAGTATACTCTGTTCATAGACAGACAGATGGGAACAGTATACTCTGTTCATAGACAGACAGATGGGAACAGTATACTCTGTTCATAGACAGCTGGGAACAGTATACTTTGTTCATAGACAGACAGCTGGGAACAGTATACTCTGTTCATAGACAGCTGGGAACAGTATACTCTGTTAATAGACAGCTGGGAACAGTATACTCTGTTCATAGACAGCTGGGAACAGTATACTCTGTTCATAGACAGCTGAGAACAGTATACTCTGTTCATAGACAGACAGCTGGTTAACAGTATACTCTGTTCATAGACAGACAGATGGGAACAGTATACTCTGTTCATAGACAGACAGATGGGAACAGTATACTCTGTTCATAGACAGCTTGGAACAGTATACTCTGTTCATAGACAGCTGGGAACAGTATACTCTGTTCATAGACAGCTGGGAACAGTATACTCTGTTCATAGACAGACAGCTGGGAACAGTATACTCTGTTCATAGACAGACAGCTGGGAACAGTATACTCTGTTCATAGATAGCTGGGAACAGTATACTCTGTTCTTAGACAGCTGGGAACAGTGTACTCTGTTCATAGACAGCTGGGAACAGTATAGTCTGTTAACAGACAGACAGCTGGGAACAGTATTCTCTGTTCATAGATAGCTGGGAACAGTATACTCTGTTCATAGACAGCTGGGAACAGTATACTCTGTTCATAGACAGCTGGGAACAGTATACTCTGTTCATAGACAGCTGGGAACAGTATATTCTGTTCATAGACAGCTGGGAACAGTATACTCTGTTCATAGACAGAGAGCTGGGAACAGTATACTCTGTTCATAGACAGACAGCTGGGAACAGTATACTCTGTTCATAGACAGACAGCTGGGAACAGTATACTCTGTTCATAGACAGACAGCTGGGAACAGTATACTCTGCTCATAGACAGACAGCTGGGAACAGTATACTCTGTTCATAGACAGACAGCTGGGAACAGTATAGTCTGTTAACAGACAGACAGCTGGGAACAGTATACTCTGTTCATAGACAGCTGGGAACAGTATACTCTGTTCATAGACAGCTGGGAACAGTATACTATGTTCATAGACAGACAGCTGGGAACAGTATACTCTGTTCATAGACAGACAGCTGGGAACAGTATACTCTGTTCATAGACAGACAGCTGGGAACAGTATACTCTGTTCATAGACAGACAGCTGGGAACAGTATACTCTGTTCATAGACAGCTGGGAACAGTATACTCTGTTCATAGACAGCTGGGAACAGTATACTCTGTTCATAGACAGCTGGGAACAGTATAGTCTGTTAACAGACAGACAGCTGGGAGCAGTATACTCTGTTCATAGACAGCTGGGAACAGTATACTCTGTTCATAGAAAGACAGCTGAGAACAGTATACTCTGTTCATAGACAGACAGATGGGAACAGTATACTCTGTTCATAGACAGACAGATGGGAACAGTATACTCTGTTCATAGACAGCTGGGAACAGTATACTCTGTTCATAGACAGACAGCTGGGAACAGTATACTCTGTTCATAGACAGCTGGGAACAGTATACTCTGTTAATAGACAGCTGGGAACAGTATACTCTGTTCATAGACAGCTGGGAACAGTATACTCTGTTCATAGACAGCTGAGAACAGTATACTCTGTTCATAGACAGACAGCTGGGAACAGTATACTCTGTTCATAGACAGACAGATGGGAACAGTATACTCTGTTCATAGACAGACAGATGGGAACAGTATACTCTGTTCATAGACAGCTTGGAACAGTATACTATGTTCATAGACAGCTGGGAACAGTATACTCTGTTCATAGACAGCTGGGAACAGTATACTCTGTTCATAGACAGACAGATGGGAACAGTATACTCTGTTCATAGACAGACAGATGGGAACAGTATACTCCTATCATAGACAGACAGATGGGAACAGTATACTCTGTTCATAGACAGACAGATGGGAACAGTATACTCTGTTCATAGACAGACAGATGGGAACAGTATACTCTGTTCATAGACAGCTGGGAACAGTATACTCTGTTCACAGACAGCTGGGAACAGTATACTCTGTTCACAGACAGCTGGGAACAGTATACTCTGTTCATAGACAGACAGCTGGGAACAGTATACTCTGTTCATAGACAGACAGCTGGGAACAGTATACTCTGTTCATAGACAGACAACTGGGAACAGTATACTCTGTTCATAGACAGACAACTGGGAACAGTATACTCTGTTCATGGACAGACAGCTGGGAACAGTATACTCTGTTCATGGACAGACAGCTGGGAACAGTATACTCTGATCATAGACAGACAGCTGGGAACAGTATACTCTGTTCATAGACAGACAGCTGGGAACAGTATACTCTGTTCATAGACAGCTGGGAACAGTATACTCTGTCCATAGACAGCTGGGAACAGTATACTCTGTTCATAGACAGCTGGGAACAGTATACTCTGTTCATAGACAGACAGCTGGGAACAGTATACTCTGTTCATAGACAGACAGCTGGGAACAGTATACTCTGTTCATAGACAGACAGCTGGGAACAGTATACTCTGTTCATAGACAGCTGGGAACAGTATACTCTGTTCATAGACAGCTGGGAACAGTATACTCTGTTCATAGACAGCTGGGAACAGTATACTCTGTTCATAGACAGCTGGGAACAGTATACTCTGTTCATAGACAGATAGCTGGGAACAGTACACTGTGTTCATAAACAGACAGCTGGGAACAGTATACTCTGTTCAAAGACAACTGGGAACAGTATACTATGTTCATAGACAGCTGGGAACAGTATACTCTGTTCATAGACAGCTGGGAACAGTATACTCTGTTCATAGACAGCTGAGAACAGTATACTCTGTTCATAGACAGACAGCTGGGAACAGTATACTCTGTTCATAGACAGACAGCTGGGAACAGTATACTCTGTTCATAGACAGACAGCTGGGAACAGTATACTCTGTTCATAGACAGACAGCTGAGAACAGTATACTCTGTTCATAGACAGACAGCTGGGAACAGTATACTCTGTTCATAGACAGCTGGGAACAGTATACTCTGTTCATAGACAGCTGGGAACAGTATACTCTGTTCATGGACAGACAGCTGGGTACAGTATACTCTGTTCATAGACAGACAGCTGGGAACAGTATACTCTGTTCATAGACAGACAGCTGGGAACAGTATACTCTGTTCATAGACAGACAGCTGGGAACAGTATACTCTGTTCATAGACAGCTGGGAACAGTATACTCTGTTCATAGACAGACAGCTGGGAACAGTATACTCTGTTCATAGACAGACAGCTGGGAACAGTATACTCTGTTCATAGACAGACAGCTGGGAACAGTATACTCTGTTCATAGACAGACAACTGGGAACAGTATACTCTGTTCATAGACAGACAGCTGGGAACAGTATACTCTGTTCATAGACAGCTGGGAACAGTATAGTCTGGTAACAGACAGACAGCTGGGAACAGTATACTCTGTTCATAGACAGCTGGGAACAGTATACTCTGTTCATAGACAGACAGCTGGGAACAGTATACTCTGTTCATAGACAGACAGATGGGAACAGTATACTCTGTTCATAGACAGCTGGGAACAGTATACTCTGTTCACAGACAGCTGGGAACAGTATACTCTGTTCACAGACAGCTGGGAACAGTATACTCTGTTCATAGACAGACAGCTGGGAACAGTATACTCTGTTCATAGACAGACAGCTGGGAACAGTATACTCTGTTCATAGACAGACAACTGGGAACAGTATACTCTGTTCATAGACAGACAACTGGGAACAGTATACTCTGTTCATGGACAGACAGCTGGGAACAGTATACTCTGTTCATGGACAGACAGCTGGGAACAGTATACTCTGTTCATAGACAGACAGCTGGGAACAGTATACTCTGTTCATAGACAGACAGCTGGGAACAGTATACTCTGTTCATAGACAGCTGGGAACAGTATACTCTGTCCATAGACAGCTGGGAACAGTATACTCTGTTCATAGACAGCTGGGAACAGTATACTCTGTTCATAGACAGACAGCTGGGAACAGTATACTCTGTTCATAGACAGACAGCTGGGAACAGTATACTCTGTTCATAGACAGACAGCTGGGAACAGTATACTCTGTTCATAGACAGCTGGGAACAGTATACTCTGTTCATAGACAGCTGGGAACAGTATACTCTGTTCATAGACAGCTGGGAACAGTATACTCTGTTCATAGACAGCTGGGAACAGTATACTCTGTTCATAGACAGATAGCTGGGAACAGTACACTGTGTTCATAAACAGACAGCTGGGAACAGTATACTCTGTTCAAAGACAACTGGGAACAGTATACTATGTTCATAGACAGCTGGGAACAGTATACTCTGTTCATAGACAGCTGGGAACAGTATACTCTGTTCATAGACAGCTGAGAACAGTATACTCTGTTCATAGACAGACAGCTGGGAACAGTATACTCTGTTCATAGACAGACAGCTGGGAACAGTATACTCTGTTCATAGACAGACAGCTGGGAACAGTATACTCTGTTCATAGACAGACAGCTGAGAACAGTATACTCTGTTCATAGACAGACAGCTGGGAACAGTATACTCTGTTCATAGACAGCTGGGAACAGTATACTCTGTTCATAGACAGCTGGGAACAGTATACTCTGTTCATGGACAGACAGCTGGGTACAGTATACTCTGTTCATAGACAGACAGCTGGGAACAGTATACTCTGTTCATAGACAGACAGCTGGGAACAGTATACTCTGTTCATAGACAGACAGCTGGGAACAGTATACTCTGTTCATAGACAGCTGGGAACAGTATACTCTGTTCATAGACAGACAGCTGGGAACAGTATACTCTGTTCATAGACAGACAGCTGGGAACAGTATACTCTGTTCATAGACAGACAGCTGGGAACAGTATACTCTGTTCATAGACAGACAACTGGGAACAGTATACTCTGTTCATAGACAGACAGCTGGGAACAGTATACTCTGTTCATAGACAGCTGGGAACAGTATAGTCTGGTAACAGACAGACAGCTGGGAACAGTATACTCTGTTCATAGACAGCTGGGAACAGTATACTCTGTTCATAGACAGACAGCTGGGAACAGTATACTCTGTTCATAGACAGACAGCTGGGAACAGTATACTCTGTTCATAGACAGACAGCTGGGAACAGTATACTCTGTTCATAGACAGACAACTGGGAACAGTATACTCTGTTCATAGACAGACAGCTGGGAACAGAATACTCTGTTCATAGACAGCTGGGAACAGTATAGTCTGGTAACAGACAGACAGCTGGGAACAGTATACTCTGTTCATAGACAGCTGGGAACAGTATACTCTGTTCATAGACAGCTGGGAACAGTATACTCTGTTCATAGACAGACAGCTGGGAACAGTATACTCTGTTCATAGACAGACAGCTGGGAACAGTATACTCTGTTCATAGACAGACAGCTGGGAACAGTATACTCTGTTCATAGACAGACAGCTGGGAACAGTATACTCTGTTCATAGACAGACAGCTGGGAACAGTATACTCTGTTCATAGATAGCTGGGAACAGTATACTCTGTTCTTAGACAGCTGGGAACAGTGTACTCTGTTCATAGACAGCTGGGAACAGTATAGTCTGTTAACAGACAGACAGCTGGGAACAGTATACTCTGTTCATAGACAGCTGGGAACAGTATACTCTGTTCATAGACAGCTGGGAACAGTATACTCTGTTCATAGACAGCTGGGAACAGTATACTCTGTTCATAGACAGCTGGGAACAGTATATTCTGTTCATAGACAGCTGGGAACAGTATACTCTGTTCATAGACAGACAGCTGGGAACAGTATACTCTGTTCATAAACAGACAACTGGGAACAGTATACTCTGTGCATAGACAGACAGCTGGGAACAGTATACTCTGTTCATAGACAGACAGCTGGGAACAGTATACTCTGTTCATAGACAGACAGCTGGGAACAGTATACTCTGTTCATAGACAGACAGCTGGGAACAGTATACTCTGTTCATAGACAGACAGCTGGGAACAGTATACTCTGTTCATAGACAGACAGCTGGGAACAGTATACTCTGTTCATAGACAGACAGCTGGGAACAGTATACTCTGTTCATAGACAGACAGCTGGGAACAGTATACTCTGTTCATAGACAGACAGCTGGGAACAGTATACTCTGTTCATAGACAGACAGCTGGGAACAGTATACTCTGTTCATAGACAGACAGCTGGGAACAGTATACTCTGTTCATAGACAGCTGGGAACAGTATACTCTGTTCATAGACAGCTGGGAACAGTATACTCTGTTCATAGACAGCTGGGAACAGTATACTCTGTTAACAGACAGACAGCTGGGAACAGTATACTCTGTTCATAGACAGCTGGGAACAGTATACTCTGTTCATAGACAGCTGGGAACAGTATACTCTGTTCATAGACAGCTGGGAACAGTATACTCTGTTCATAGACAGCTGGGAACAGTATACTCTGTTCATAGACAGCTGGGAACAGTATACTCTGTTCATAGACAGCTGGGAACAGTATACTCTGTTCATAGACAGACAGCTGGGAACAGTATACTCTGTTCATAGACAGACAGCTGGGAACAGTATACTCTGTTCATAGACAGACAGCTGGGAACAGTATACTTTGTTCATAGACAGACAGCTGGGAACAGTATACTCTGTTAATAGACAGCTGGGAACAGTATACTCTGTTCATAGACAGCTGGGAACAGTATACTCTGTTCATAGACAGCTGAGAACAGTATACTCTGTTCATAGACAGACAGCTGGGAACAGTATACTCTGTTCATAGACAGACAGATGGGAACAGTATACTCTGTTCATAGACAGACAGATGGGAACAGTATACTCTGTTCATAGACAGCTGGGAACAGTATACTCTGTTCATAGACAGATAGCTGGGAACAGTATACTCTGTTCATAGACAGCTGGGAACAGTATACTCTGTTCATAGACAGCTGGGAACAGTATACTCTGTTAATAGACAGCTGGGAACAGTATACTCTGTTCATAGACAGCTGAGAACAGTATACTCTGTTCATAGACAGCTGAGAACAGTATACTCTGTTCATAGACAGACAGCTGGGAACAGTATACTCTGTTCATAGACAGACAGATGGGAACAGTATACTCTGTTCATAGACAGACAGATGGGAACAGTATACTCTGTTCATAGACAGCTGAGAACAGTATACTCTGTTCATAGACAGACAGCTGGGAACAGTATACTCTGTTCATAGACAGCCAGCTGGGAACAGTATACTCTGTTCATAGACAGCTGGGAACAGTATACTCTGTTCATACAGACAGCTGGGAACAGTATACTCTGATAATAGACAGACAGCTGGGAACAGTATGCTCTGTTCATAGACAGACAGATGGGAACAGTATACTCTGTTCATAGACAGACAGATGGGAACAGTATACTCTGTTCATAGACAGACAGATGGGAACAGTATACTCTGTTCATAGACAGACAGATGGGAACAGTATACTCTGTTCATAGACAGACAGCTGGGAACAGTATACTCTGTTCATAGACAGACAGCTGGGAACAGTATACTCTGTTCATAGACAGACTGCTGGGAACAGTATACTCTGTTCATAGACAGACAGCTGGGAACAGTATACTCTGTTCATAGACAGACAGATGGGAACAGTATACTCTGTTCATAGACAGACAGCTGGGAACAGTATGCTCTGTTCATAGACAGACAGCTGGGAACAGTATACTCTGTTTATAGACGGCTGGGAACAGTATACTCTGTTCATAGACAGCTGGGAACAGTATACTCTCTTCATAGACAGCTGGGAACAGTATACTCTGTTCATAGACAGCTGGGAACAGTATACTCTGTTCATAGACAGACAGCTGGGAACAGTATACTCTGTTCATAGACAGACAGCTGGGAACAGTATACTCTGTTCATAGACAGACAGCTGGGAACAGTATACTCTGTTCATAGACAGACAGCTGGGAACAGTATACTCTGTTCATAGACAGACAGCTGGGAACAGTATACTCTGTTCATAGACAGACAGCTGGGAACAGTATACTCTGTTCATAGACAGACAGCTGGGAACAGTATACTCTGTTCATAGACAGACAGCTGGGAACAGTATACTCTGTTTATAGACGGCTGGGAACAGTATACTCTGTTCATAGACAGCTGGGAACAGTATACTCTCTTCATAGACAGCTGGGAACAGTATACTCTGTTCATAGACAGCTGGGAACAGTATACTCTGTTCATAGACAGACAGCTGGGAACAGTATACTCTGTTCATAGACAGACAGCTGGGAACAGTATACTCTGTTCATAGACAGACAGCTGGGAACAGTATACTCTGTTCATAGACAGACAGCTGGGAACAGTATACTCTGTTCATAGACAGACAGCTGGGAACAGTATACTCTGTTAATAGACAGACAGCTGGGAACAGTATACTCTGTTCATGGACAGACAGCTGGGAACAGTATACTCTGTTCATGGACAGACAGCTGGGAACAGTATACTCTGTTCATAGACAGACAGCTGGGAACAGTATACTCTGTTCATAGACAGACAGCTGGGAACAGTATACTCTGTTCATAGACAGACAGCTGGGAACAGTATACTCTGTTCATAGACAGACAGTTGGGAACAGTATACTCTGTTCATAGACAGACAGATGGGAACAGTATACTCTGTTCATAGACAGACAGTTGGGAACAGTATACTCTGTTCATAGACAGCTGGGAACAGTATACTCTGTTCATAGACAGCTGGGAACAGTATACTCTGTTCATAGACAGACTGCTGGGAACAGTATACTCTGTTCATAGACAGCTGGGAACAGTATACTCTGTTCATAGACAGACAGCTGGGAACAGTATACTCTGTTCATAGACAGACAGCTGGGAACAGTATACTCTGTTCATAGACAGACAGTTGGGAACAGTATACTCTGTTCATAGACAGCTGGGAACAGTATACTCTGTTCATAGACAGCTGGGAACAGTATACTCTGTTCATAGACAGACAGCTGGGAACAGTATACTCTGTTCATAGACAGACAGATGGGAACAGTATACTCTGTTCATAGACAGACAGATGGGAACAGTATACTCTGTTCATAGACAGACAGCTGGGAACAGTATACTCTGTTCATAGACAGACAGCTGGGAACAGTATACTCTGTTCATAGACAGACAGCTGGGAACAGTATACTCTGTTCATAGACAGACAGATGGGAACAGTATACTCTGTTCATAGACAGACAGCTGGGAACAGTATACTGTGCTGTCTGAGTGTGGTAGAAGCCTCTGGAATGAATAACATGTCCACAATGCCATTACTAGAATGTTAGATTCTTCACAGACCGGTGAACCTCAGACCAACTACCCCGTTCAAAGACACTTCAATAGTTTGATTTGCTCATTCACCCTCTGAATGGCACACATACACAATCCATGACTCAGCTGTCTCAAGGCTTGATGCTAATTATTTAACCTGTCTCCTCCCCTTCATCTACACAGATTGAGGTGGATTTAACAAGTGAAGTCAATAAGGGATCGTAGCGTTCACCTGGATTCACCTTGTCAATATATGTCTTGGAAAAAGCAGGTGTTCATAATGTTTTGTACACTCAGTGTCGTAAAATATATGACATAAAAAACAAATGATAAGCAGATGCTTTACAGTAAATACTCAGATACACAAAATACATCTGGTTTCAGATCCTGAAGATTCTCCTCTTCAACAGTAATATCATCAATTCTGACCAGTACCTGGGTGATCCATTACAAAAATAAATAGGACGATCCATAGAGAAGTCACTCCTCATGGACAGATGACTGGGAACTGGAGAGACTGGTCTCTGGAGAGACTGAGTTTGGTTGGAGATTCTGGAAAACATAATGAATCACCATGTAACTACATCATAAAATATATCAACATTATATATCAATAGATTACATACATTACATAAAGCATTAAAATATATCAACATTATATATTAATAGATTATATACATTATATAAAGCATTACAATATATCAACATTATATATCAATAGATAACATACATTACGTAAAGCATTCAAATTTAGGCCATTATATGTCAATAGATTATATACATAACATAAAGCATTAAACTATATCAACATTATATATCAATAGATAACATACATTACATAAAGCATTAAAATATAGGCCATTATATATCAATAGATAACATACATTACATAAAGCATTAAAATATATCAACATTATATATCAATAGATAACATACATTATATAAAGCATTAAAATATAGGCCATTATATATCAATAGATTATATACATTACATAAAGCATTAAAATATATCAACATTATATATCGATAGATAACATACATTATATAAAG
This sequence comes from Salvelinus alpinus, assembly GCF_045679555.1. Lineage (NCBI taxonomy): Eukaryota > Metazoa > Chordata > Actinopteri > Salmoniformes > Salmonidae > Salvelinus > Salvelinus alpinus. The sequence goes on along the minus strand of NC_092086.1, from coordinate 10,551,319 downwards.
CATTCAAATTTAGGCCATTATATATCAATAGATAACATACATTACATAAAGCATTACAATATATCAACATTATATATCAATAGATAACATACATTATATAAAGCATTAAAATATAGGCCATTATATATCAATAGATAACATACATTACATAAAGCATTAAAATATATCAACATTATATATCAATAGATTATACATTATATAAAGCATTAAAATATAGGCCATTATATATCAATAGATTATATACATTACATAAAGCATTAAAATATATCAACATTATATATCGATAGATAACATACATTACGTAAAGAATTCAAATTTAGGCCATTATATATCAATAGATAACATACATTATGTAAAGCATTCAAATTTAGGCCATTATATATCAATAGATAACATACATTATGTAAAGCATTCAAATTTAGGCCATTATATATCAATAGATTATATACATTACATAAAGCATTACAATATATCAACATTATATATCAATAGATAACATACATTACGTAAAACATTCAAATATAGGCCATTACATAAAGCAACAACAAAATAAGTGTAAAAAACATTAACACCCTCCTAATCGTCGTCACACTGATTCACTTCATCTCAGTTCCACTTTAATCCTTCAGAGTCTATTGAGTCACATACTTTATAATATGTCTATATATACAGTACCAGTCAAACAGTAACACAATAAAACAACAATATGTCTATATATACAGTACCAGTCAAACAGTAACACAATAAAACAACAATATGTCTATATATACAGTACCAGTCAAACAGTAACACAATAAAACATCAATATGTCTATATATACAGTACCAGTCAAACAGTAACACAATAAAACATCAATATGTCTATATATACAGTACCAGTCAAACAGTAACACAATAAAACATCAATATGTCCATATATACAGTACCAGTCAAACAGTAACACAATAAAACATCAATATGTCTATATATATACAGTACCAGTCAAACAGTAACACAATAAAACATCAATATGTCTATATATACAGTACCAGTCAAACAGTAACACAATAAAACATCAATATGTCTATATATACAGTACCAGTCAAACAGTAACACAATAAAACATCAATATGTCTATATATACAGTACCAGTCAAACAGTAACACAATAAAACATCAATATGTCTATATATACAGTACCAGTCAAACAGTAACACAATAAAACAACAATATGTCTATATATACAGTACCAGTCAAACAGTAACACAACATCAATATGTCTATATATACAGTACCAGTCAAACAGTAACACAATAAAACATCAATATGTCTATATATACAGTACCAGTCAAACAGTAACACAATAAAACATCAATATGTCTATATATACAGTACCAGTCAAACAGTAACACAACAACAATATGTCTATATATACAGTACCAGTCAAACAGTAACACAACATCAATATGTCTATATATACAGTACCAGTCAAACAGTAACACAATAAAACAACAATATGTCTATATATACAGTACCAGTCAAACAGCACACAATAAAACATCAATATGTCTATATATACAGTACCAGTCAAACAGTAACACAATAAAACATCAATATGTCTATATATACAGTACCAGTCAAACAGTAACACAACATCAATATGTCTATATATACAGTACCAGTCAAATAGTAACACAATAAAACAACAATATGTCTATATATACAGTACCAGTCAAACAGTAACACAACATCAATATGTCCATATATACAGTACCAGTCAAACAGTAACACAATAAAACATCAATATGTATATATATACAGTACCAGTCAAACAGTAACACAATAAAACATCACTATGTCTATATATACAGTACCAGTCAAACAGTAACACAATAAAACATCAATATGTCTATATATACAGTACCAGTCAAACAGTAACACAATAAAACAACAATATGTCCATATATACAGTACCAGTCAAACAGTAACACAATAAAACATCAATATGTCTATATATACAGTACCAGTCAAACAGTAACACAATAAAACATCAATATGTATATATATACAGTACCAGTCAAACAGTAACACAATAAAACATCACTATGTCTATATATACAGTACCAGTCAAACAGTAACACAATAAAACAACAATATGTCCATATATACAGTACCAGTCAAACAGTAACACAATAAAACATCAATATGTCTATATATACAGTACCAGTCAAACAGTAACACAATAAAACAACAATATGTATATATATACAGTACCAGTCAAACAGTAACACAATAAAACAACAATATGTCCATATATACAGTACCAGTCAAACAGTAACACAATAAAACATCAATATGTCTATATATACAGTACCAGTCAAACAGTAACACAATAAAACATCAATATGTATATATATACAGTACCAGTCAAACAGTAACACAATAAAACATCAATATGTCTATATATACAGTACCAGTCAAACAGTAACACAATAAAACATCAATATGTCTATATATACAGTACCAGTCAAACAGTAACACAATAAAACATCAATATGTATATATATACAGTACCAGTCAAACAGTAACACAATAAAACATCAATATGTCTATATATACAGTACCAGTCAAACAGTAACACAACATCAATATGTCTATATATACAGTACCAGTCAAACAGTAACACAATAAAACAACAATATGTCTATATATACAGTACCAGTCAAACAGTAACACAATAAAACATCAATATGTCTATATATACAGTACCAGTCAAACAGTAACACAATAAAACATCAATATGTCTATATATACAGTACCAGTCAAACAGTAACACAATAAAACATCAATATGTCTATATATACAGTACCAGTCAAACAGTAACACAATAAAACAACAATATGTCTATATATACAGTACCAGTCAAACAGTAACACAATAAAACAACAATATGTCTATATATACAGTACCAGTCAAACAGTAACACAATAAACCAACAATAATGAGACTATAAAGAGTAACAGTACTGAGTCAATGTGCAGGGTACCAGGTAGTTGAGGTAATAATGAGACTATAAGGAGTACCAGTACTGAGTCAATGTACAGGGGTACCAGGTAGTTGAGGTAATAATGAGGCTATAAGGAGTACCAGTACTGAGTCAATGTACAGGGGTACCAGGTAGTTGAGGTAATAATGAGACTATAAGGAGTACCAGTACTGAGTCAATGTGCAGGGTACCAGGTAGTTGAGGTAATAATGAGACTATAAGGAGTACCAGTACTGAGTCAATGTGCAGGGGTACCAGGTAGTTGAGGTAATAATGAGACTATAAGGAGTACCAGTACTGAGTCAATGTGCAGGGGTACCAGGTAGTTGAGGTAATAATGAGACTATAAGGAGTACCAGTACTGAGTCAATGTGCAGGGGTACCAGGTAGTTGAGGTAATAATGAGGCTATAAGGAGTACCAGTACTGAGTCAATGTGCAGGGTACCAGCTAGTTGGGGTAATAATGAGGCTATAAGGAGTACCAGTACTGAGTCAATGTGCAGGGTACCAGGTAGTTGAGGTAATAATGAGACTATAAGTAGTACCAGTACTGAGTCAATGTGCAGGGGTACCAGGTAGTTGAGGTAATAATGAAACTATAAGGAGTACCAGTACTGAGTCAATGTGCAGGGGTACCAGGTAGTTGAGGTAATAATGAGATTATAAGGAGTACCAGTACTGAGTCAATGTGCAGGGGTACCAGGTAGTTGAGGTAATCATGAGACTATAAGGAGTACCAGTACTGAGTCAATGTGCAGGGGTACCAGGTAGTGGAGGTAATAATGAGGCTATAAGGAGTGCCAGTACTGAGTCAATGTGCAGGGGTACCAGGTAGTTGAGGTAATAATGAGGCTATAAGGAGTACCAGCACTGAGTCAATGTGCAGGGTACCAGGTAGTTGAGGTAATAATGAGACAATAAGGAGTGCCAGTACTGAGTCAATGTGCAGGGGTACCAGGTAGTTGAGGTAATAATGAGACTATAAGGAGTACCAGTACTGAGTCAATGTGCAGGGGTACCAGGTAGTTGAGGTAATAATGAGACAATAAGGAGTACCAGTACTGAGTCAATGTGCAGGGGTACCAGGTAGTTGAGGTAATAATGAGACTATAAGGAGTACCAGTACTGAGTCAATGTGCAGGGGTACCAGGTAGTTGAGGTAATAATGAGACTATAAGGAGTACCAGTACTGAGTCAATGTGCAGGGGTACCAGGTAGTTGAGGTAATAATGAGACTATAAGGAGTACAAGTACTGAGTCAATGTGCAGGGGTACCAGGTAGTTGAGGTAATAATGAGACTATAAAGGGTACCAGTACTGAGTCAATGTGCAGGGGTACCAGGTAGTTGAGGTAATAATGAGACTATAAGGAGTACCAGTACTGAGTCAATGTGCAGGGGTACCAGGTAGTTGAGGTAATAATGAGGCTATAAGGAGTACCAGTACTGAGTCAATGTGCAGGGGTACCAGGTAGTGGAGGTAATAATGAGGCTATAAGGAGTACCAGTACTGAGTCAATGTGCAGGGTACCAGCTAGTTGGGGTAATAATGAGGCTATAAGGAGTACCAGTACTGAGTCAATGTGCAGGGTACCAGGTAGTTGAGGTAATAATGAGACTATAAGTAGTACCAGTACCGAGTCAATGTGCAGGGGTACCAGGTAGTTGAGGTAATAATGAGACTATAAGGAGTACCAGTACTGAGTCAATGTGCAGGGGTACCAGGTAGTTGAGGTAATAATGAAACTATAAGGAGTACCAGTACTGAGTCAATGTGCAGGGGTACCAGGTAGTTGAGGTAATAATGAGATTATAAGGAGTACCAGTACTGAGTCAATGTGCAGGGGTACCAGGTAGTTGAGGTAATAATGAGACTATAAGGAGTACCAGTACTGAGTCAATGTGCAGGGGTACCAGGTAGTTGAGGTAATAATGAGACAATAAGGAGTACCAGTACTGAGTCAATGTGCAGGGGTACCAGGTAGTTGAGGTAATAATGAGACTATAAGGAGTACCAGTACTGAGTCAATGTGCAGGGGTACCAGGTAGTTGAGGTAATAATGAGACTATAAGGAGTACCAGTACTGAGTCAATGTGCAGGGGTACCAGGTAGTTGAGGTAATAATGAGACTATAAGGAGTACCAGTACTGAGTCAATGTGCAGGGGTACCAGGTAGTTGAGGTAATAATGGAGCTATAAGGAGTACCAGTACTGAGTCAATGTGCAGGGGTACCAGGTAGTTGAGGTAATAATGAGACTATAAGGATTACCAGTACTGAGTCAATGTGCAGGGGTACCAGGTAGTTGAGGTAATAATGGAGCTATAAGGAGTACCAGTACTGAGTCAATGTGCAGGGGTACCAGGTAGTTGAGGTAATAATGAGACTATAAGGAGTACCAGTACTGAGTCAATGTGCAGGGTACCAGGTAGTTGAGGTAATAATGAGACTATAAGGAGCACTTCCGGGTTGGAGCGAGTGGTCGCATTTTCGCTTCGCTCCGCAGGTAGTATTATAATTTCATTTCATTACAGTACAACCGTTTGATTTGTCTGATCTTAGCAATTTCTTCTTGGCTAGCTACATAGCCGTCTTTGTATCTTTAATTTGTATCTTTGTATCTTTGATAATTGTGTAGTTTAGGGTAATTATTGAGGTTAGCTAGCCAGCTATTTTCGTCCTTCTAACGTAGTCAACACTGCTAGCTAGCCAGCTAGCCAACGTCTACCGAATGGCAGCACTGTAGAAACTATCACATTACAACGGAACGACTTGAGTAGTGTAGTGTTAGCTAGCTACATAGTTGTCTTTGCTGTCTTTGTATCCAAGATAATTGTGTAGTTTAGAGTAATTGTCGAGGTTACCTAGCCAGTTATCGAGGCTACCTAGCCAGCTACACTTTCAAACAAAGTCAACAACGCAGCCACTGCTAGCTAGCCTACTTCACCAGCCAGCAGTACTGTATCATTTTAGTCAATAAGATTTTTTTTGCAACGTAAGCTTAACTTTCTGAACATTCGAGACGTGTAGTCCACTTGTCATTCCAATCTCCTTTGCATTAGCGTAGCCTCTTCTGTAGCCTGTCAACTATGTGTCTGTCTATCCCTCTTCTCTCCTCTCTGTACAGACCATACAAACGCTTCACACCGCGTGGCCGCTGCCACTCTAACCTGGTGGTCCCAGCGTGCACGACCCACGTGGAGTTCCAGGTCTCCGGCAGCCTCTGGAACTGCCGATCTGAGGCCAACAAGGCAGAGTTAATCTCAGCCTATGCTTCCCTCCAGTCCCTCGACTTCTTGGCACTGACGGAAACATGGATTACCACAGATAACACTGCTACTCCTACTGCTCTCTCCTCGTCTGCCCACGTGTTCTCGCACACCCCGAGAGCTTCTGGTCAGCGGGGTGGTGGCACTGGGATCCTCATCTCTCCCAAGTGGACATTCTCTCTTTCTCCCCTGACCCATCTGTCTATCGCCTCCTTTGAATTCCATGCTGTCACAGTTACCAGCCCTTTCAAGCTTAACATCCTTATCATTTATCGCCCTCCAGGTTCCCTTGGAGAGTTCATCAATGAGCTTGACACCTTGATAAGTTCCTTTCCTGAGGATGGCTCACCTCTCACAGTTCTGGGTGACTTTAACCTCCCACGTCTACCTTTGACTCATTCCTCTCTGCCTCCTTCTTTCCACTCCTCTCCTCTTTTGACCTCACCCTCTCACCTTCCCCCCCTACTCACAAGGCAGGCAATACGCTTGACCTCATCTTTACTAGATGCTGTTCTTCCACTAATCTCATTTCAACTCCCCTCCAAGTCTCCGACCACTACCTTGTATCCTTTTCCCTCTCGCTCTCATCCAACACTTCCCACACTGCCCCTACTCGGATGGTATCGCGCCGTCCCAACCTTCGCTCTCTCTCCCCCGCTACTCTCTCCTCTTCCATCCTATCATCTCTTCCCTCTGCTCAAACCTTCTCCAACCTATCTCCTGATTCTGCCTCCTCAACCCTCCTCTCCTCCCTTTCTGCATCCTTTGACTCTCTATGTCCCCTATTCTCCAGGCCGGCTCGGTCCTCCCCTCCTGCTCCGTGGCTCGACGACTAATTGCGAGCTCACAGAACAGGGCTCCGGGCAGCCGAGCGGAAATGGAGGAAAACTCGCCTCCCTGCGGACCTGGCATCCTTTCACTCCCTCCTCTCTACATTCTCCTCTTCTGTCTCTGCTGCTAAAGCCACTTTCTACCACTCTAAATTCCAAGCATCTGCCTCTAACCCTAGGAAGCTTTTTGCCACCTTCTCCTCCCTCCTGAATCCTCCTCCCCCCCTCCCCTCCTCCCTCTCTGCGGATGACTTCGTCAACCATTTTGAAAAGAAGGTCGACAACATCCGATCCTCGTTTGCTAAATTAAAAGACACCGCTGGTTCTGCTCACACTGCCCTACCCTGTGCTTTGACCTCTTTCTCCCCTCTCTCTCCAGATGAAATCTCGCGTCTTGTGACGGCCGGCCGCCCAACAACCTGCCCGCTTGACCCTATCCCCTCCTCTCTTCTCCAGACCATTTCCGGAGACCTTCTCCCTTACCTCACCTCGCGCATCAACTCATCCTTGATCGCTGGCTACGTCCCTTCCGTCTTCAAGAGAGCGAGAGTTGCACCCCTTTTGAAAAAACCTACACTCGATCCCTCCGATGTCAACAACTACAGACCAGTACCCCTTCTTTCTTTTCTCTCCAAAACTCTTGAACGTGCCGTCCTTGGCCAGCTCTCCTGCTATCTCTCTCAGAATGACCTTCTTGATCCAAATCAGTCAGGTTTCAAGACTAGTCATTCAACTGAGACTGCTCTTCTCTGTGTCACGGAGGCGCTCCGCACTGCTAAAGCTAACTCTCTCTCCTCTGCTCTCATCCTTCTAGACCTATCGGCTGCCTTTGATACTGTGAACCATCAGATCCTCCTCTCCACCCTCTCCGAGTTGGGCATCTCCGGCGCCGCCAACGCTTGGATTGCGTCCTACCTGACAGGTCGCTCCTACCAGGTGGCATGGCGAGAATCTGTCTCCGCACCACGTGCTCTCACCACTGGTGTCCCCCAGGGCTCTGTTCTAGGCCCTCTCCTATTCTCGCTATACACCAAGTCACTTGGCTCTGTCATATCCTCACATGGTCTCTCCTATCATTGCTATGCAGACGACACACAATTAATCTTCTCCTTTCCCCCTTCTGATAACCAGGTGGCGAATCGCATCTCTGCATGTCTGGCAGACATATCAGTGTGGATGACGGATCACCACCTCAAGCTGAACCTCGGCAAGACGGAGCTGCTCTTCCTCCCGGGGAAGGACTGCCCGTTCCATGATCTCGCCATCACGGTTGACAACTCCATTGTGTCCTCCTCCCAGAGTGCTAAGAACCTTGGCGTGATCCTGGACAACACCCTGTCGTTCTCAACTAACATCAAGGCGGTGACCCGTTCCTGTAGGTTCATGCTCTACAACATTCGCAGAGTACGACCCTGCCTCACACAGGAAGCGGCGCAGGTCCTAATCCAGGCACTTGTCATCTCCCGTCTGGATTACTGCAACTCGCTGTTGGCTGGGCTCCCTGCCTGTGCCATTAAACCCCTACAACTCATCCAGAACGCCGCAGCCCGTCTGGTGTTCAACCTTCCCAAGTTCTCTCACGTCACCCCGCTCCTCCGCTCTCTCCACTGGCTTCCAGTTGAAGCTCGCATCCGCTACAAGACCATGGTGCTTGCCTACGGAGCTGTGAGGGGAACGGCACCTCCGTACCTTCAGGCTCTGATCAGGCCCTACACCCAAACAAGGGCACTGCGTTCATCCACCTCTGGCCTGCTCGCCTCCCTACCTCTGAGGAAGTACAGCTCCCGCTCAGCCCAGTCAAAACTGTTCGCTGCTCTGGCACCCCAATGGTGGAACAAACTCCCCCACGACGCCAGGTCAGCGGAATCAATCACCACCTTCCGGAGACACCTGAAACCCCACCTCTTTAAGGAATACCTAGGATAGGATAAAGTAATCCTTCTACCCCCCCCCCCCTTAAAAGAGTTAGATGCACTATTGTAAAGTGGTTGTTCCACTGGATATCATAAGGTGAATGCACCAACTTGTAAGTCGCTCTGGATAAGAGCGTCTGCTAAATGACTTAAATGTAAATGTAAATGAGTACCTGTACTGAGTCAATGTGCAGGGGTACCAGGTAGTTGAGGTAGTTGAGTTAATATGTACATGTAGGTAGGGGTAAAAGTGACTAGGCAATCAGGATAGAGATTACATCTCCACATCCAGGGAGTGCACACACACACTCACTCACAGACACACGTTGTGTTTGTTTATTATTGTTTTAGGACTATGAAAATGGAAGAAAGGATTAGAGTATGGATTATGAAAATGTTAGATTCTGGGTTAAACTTGGAATATTGTTATACTCAGCAGTATTGTATCTGAGGGGTGATAGAGACTGATTTTTACATCAGAAGTAATACTATAGTATCTGAGGGGTGATAGAGACTGGTTTTTACATCAGAAGTTGATGGTTATCTATAGGAGCCAGATGGCTGTGGAATGTGCTGGGTGGACGGGAGGAAGTCACGGGAGTGCTATAGGTGATACGGGTGGGGAGCTTTGGATTAGGCATCAAAGGGGTTGAGGTCAGGTCAGATTCCTTTAAGGGAGAAACAATGGTTTATTACCCGTCTTACTTTACTTCGTCTTCCTGTCGAACCATAAAAGATGTAAGGATTGGAGAGAAGGAGCAGTGCCTAAATTGGAGTATAAATGCTTGTGGTGATGGAAAAAAGTGTTTTGTCTGAATGCAGCTGTTTTGACCCTCTGTTAAGCTTTCATAAATGTCCGTTGAGTTTTTTACTCTGAGAATTAGAACCTAACAAAAACAACAAAAATAAATGGGAAAATGGGAGAGGAGAAATGACTAGAGACAGTGTTGTTTAACTCACTGACCATGACCCATGAGTTCTTCTTACCTTTGTTCAGTAGAAAAGTCTCCCTCTCTAAACATTATAGGAGGATCCATAGACTGGTCACTCTTCATGGACACACAGCTGGGTACAGGGGAGGCTGGTCTCTCCTGCTTGATTGGGCTTCAACACAACAGAGACAAACATTACATCTCTCATCTACTCTGAGCTCAGATGGGGAAACAGAAGAACAGTTTCATTCCAAAACGCTATATATCCATTTTCAGAAATGTTGGTAAATTATCTTTTATTGTTTAAACAAATTATTAAACCACTACAAGGCTTTAAAGTGTATACTTTCCACTTAGAAATGTCAGACTTGATTTGCCTTGATGAAAAATGGATTAACCCCAAAATGTCCCTTAATTATAATCCACATAAAAATGCACATTTGCTGATATTTTCCTGCTGTGAGAAACTGGGTCAAATTAAGATATGGCATCTGTGATATGGTATTTTAAGCTAGCTAGGTGAGACAACCACATATCACAGTCAAATATACAGGATACCAACATTACATTCTTGTTAAATAATGGATATATAGCATTTAGCAAAAAAACACATTTTCATACACATCTAAAATCTAGAACAGTTAGAATGTACCCATAAGAAATAATTTCTGATTGAAAAAACGTTTTAGAATATACATTCTTAAACAATATTGTCAGCTCACCTCTTAGTTTTGGTGTCATGTCCCCCAGAGAGACTCATTTTAGAGGCAGGGCCCCCCTCCTCTCTCTCCCCAGAGAGACTCATTTTAGAGGCAGGGCCCCCCTCCTCTCTCTCCCCAGAGAGACTCATTTTAGAGCACTGACCCCTAAACAGAGATCCAGCATGTTGGTTGTGGTTAACACAGTGACAACTAATTATTGAATGTCAATTGTTCTATTTTATTCATTATCTCTTAGAAATAAAACATTTACTAACAGACACATCCAAACAGTCAGGTGATTTAATGCAAGTACTTATTCTAGCCCAATGACTACTCAAAACCCGTCCACAAGGCCTGACAACTAGCCCCCCAAAAATAGCCCCTGATAGGCCTACATCTTATTTCAGATAGACTACAGTAGCCTGGGCAAGATGATTTGATATCAGAGAAGTAGTTGGTGAACCAGGCGAGGCAATCATTTGAGAAACCAAGGCTGTCGAGTCTGCCGATGAGGATGTGGTGATTGACAGAGTCGAAAGCCTTGGCCAGGTCAATGAATATGGCTGCACAGTATTGTTTCTTATCGATGGCGGTTAAGATATCGTTTAGGACCTTGAGCGTGGCTGAGGTGCACCCATGACCGGCTCTGAAACCAGATTGCATAGCGTAGAAGGTATGGTGGGATTCGAAATGGTCGGTAATCTGTTTGTTGACTTGGCTTTCGAAGACCTTAGAAAGGCAGGGTAGTGTCACGTTCCTGACCTGTTTTCTTTTGTCTTGTATTTATTTAGTTGGTCAGGGCGTGAGTTGGGTGGGTTTGTCTATGTGTGATTTTCTATGTTGGGATGTTTGTGTTCGGCCGGGTATGATTCTCAATCAGAGGCAGCTGTCAATCGTTGTCCCTGATTGAGAATCATACTTAGGCAGCCTGGGTTTCACGTGTGTGTTGTGGGTGTTTGTTTCCGTGTTTGTATTCGTGCCACACGGGACTGTTGTCGGTTGTATTCATTTTGTTATTTTGTATCGTGTTAGTGATCAGTTTCGATTTAATAAATTATCATGAGCACTACCCACTCTGCGTGTTGGTCCGATCCATGCTCCTCCTCGTCTGAGGAGAACGACTATGACGACCGTTACAGAAACACCCACCCCAAAAGGATCAAGCAGAGTGGGAACAGACAGCAGCAGCAGCAGAGACCGAGGACACAGGACTCGTGGACTTGGGAGGAGATCCTGGACGGCAAAGGACCCTGGGCTCAGCCAGGGGAATATCGCCGTCCCAAGGCGGAGTTGGAGGCAGCGAAGGCAGAGAGGCGCTGGTATGAGGAGGCAGCGCGGCGACGCGGTTGGGAGCCCGAGAGTCAGACCCAAACATTTCTTGGGAGGGGGCACACGCGGAGTGTGGCAAAGCCGGGTAGGATACCTGAGCCAACTCCCCGTGCTTACCGTGGAGTGAGAGGGCGTCGTACTGGTCAGACACCGTGTTATGCGGTAAAGCGCACGGTGTCCCCAGTACGCGTGCTTAGTCCAGTGCGGGCTATTCCACCTTGCCGCACTGGCCGGGCTAGGTTGGGCATCGAGCCGGGTGTCATGAAGCCAGCCCAATGCATCTGGCCTCCAGTGCGTCTCCTTGGGCCGGCGTACATGGCACCAGCCTTACAAATGGTGTCCCCGGTTCGCCAGCATAGCCCAGTGCGGGTCCCCGCACTGGCAGGGCTACGGGGACCATTCAACCTGGTAAGGTTGGGCAGGCTCGGTGCTCAAGAGCGCGTGTCCTCCTTCACGGTCCGTTTTTTCCGGTGCCACCTCCACGTACCAGTCCTCCGGTGGCAGCCCCCCGCACCACGCTGTCTCTCCGTCTTCTCTCTCCAGTTGCTCCCACCTGTCCAGCGCTGTCAGAGCCTTCCTCCTCTCCAGCGCTGTCTGAGCTGCCTGCCTGCCCAGCGCTGTCTGAGCTGCCTGCCTGCCCAGCGCTGTCCGTCTGTCCCGAGCCGTCAGAGCTGCCCGTCTGTACTGAGTCTTCAAAGCCGCCCGTCTGTACTGAGCCTTCAAAGCCGCCCGTCTGTACTGAGCCTTCAAAGCCGCCCGTCTGTCCTGAGCCTTCAGAGCATTCCGCCAGACAGGAGCCGCTAGAGCCTTCCGCCAGACAGGAGCCGCTAGAGCCTTCCGCCAGACAGGAGCCGCCAGAGCCGTCCAGCCAGGACCAGCCAGAGCCGTCCAGCCAGGACCAGCCAGGGCCGCCAGCCAGCCAGGATCCACCAGGGCCGCCAGCCAGCCAGGATCCGCCAGGGCCGCCAGCCAGCCAGGATCCGCCAGGGCCGCCAGCCAGGATCCGCCAGGGCCGCCAGCCAGCCAGGAGCTGCCAGAGCCAGCCAGCCAGGAGCTGCCAGAGCCAGCCAGCCAGGATCCGCCAGAGCCAGCCAGCCAGGATCCACCAGAGCCAGCCAGCCAGGTTCCGCCAGAGCCAGCCAGCCAGGATCCGCCAGAGCCAGCCAGCCAGGATCCGCCAGAGCCAGCCAGCCAGGATCCGCCAGAGCCAGCCAGCCAGGATCCGCCAGAGCCAGCCAGCCAGGATCCGCCCCTCAGTCCGGTGCTGTCCCTCATTCCGGTGTTGCCCCTCATTCCGGTGTTGCCCCTCATTCCGGTGTTGCCCCTCATTCCGGCGTTGCCCCTTAGTCCGGTGCTGCCCCTTAATCTAGTGGGGTTAATTTGGAGGGTGGCCATTTGGAGGAGGCTACGAAAGCGGGTAGTGACTATGGTGGGGTGGGGACAACGTCCAATGCCAGAGTCGCCACCGTGGACAGACGCCCACCCAGACCCTCCCCTAGAGTTTATGCTGGTGCGCCCGGAGTTCGCACCTTAAGGGGGGGGTTATGTCACGTTCCTGACCTGTTTTCTTTTGTCTTGTATTTATTTAGTTGGTCAGGGCGTGAGTTGGGTGGGTTTGTCTATGTGTGATTTTCTATGTTGGGATGTTTGTGTTCGGCCGGGTATGATTCTCAATCAGAGGCAGCTGTCAATCGTTGTCCCTGATTGAGAATCATACTTAGGCAGCCTGGGTTTCACGTGTGTGTTGTGGGTGTTTGTTTCCGTGTTTGTATTCGTGCCACACGGGACTGTTGTCGGTTGTATTCATTTTGTTATTTTGTTTCGTGTTAGTGTTCAGTTTCGATTTAATAAATTATCATGAGCACTACCCACTCTGCGTGTTGGTCCGATCCATGCTCCTCCTCGTCTGAGGAGGAGAACGACTATGACGACCGTTAAAGGTAGGATAGATATAGGTCTGTAGCAGTTTTGGTCAAGAGTGCTCCCCCCCTTTGAAGAGGGGGATGACCGCAGCTGCTTTCCAATCTTTGGGAATCTCAGACAACACGAAAGAGAGGTTGAACAGGCTAGTAATAGGGGTGGCAACAATTTCGGCAGATAATTTTAGAAAGAAATGGTACAGATTGTCTAGCCCCGCTGATTTGTAGGGGTCCAGATTTTGCAGCTCTTTCAGAACATCAGCGTACTGGATTTGGGAGAAGGAGAAATGGGGAAGGCTTGGGCGAGTTGCTGTGGGAGGTGCAGTGCTGTTGACCGGGGTAGGGGTAGCCAGGTGGAAAGCATGGTCCTGTGCAACTGTTTCCTTGACATCCTGAGGGGCCGCCCCCAGGTGGCGAAGGTAGGAAACAACATCTCCACTCCGCTGACCCTCAACACTGGGGCCCCACAAGGGTGCGTCCTCAGCCCCCTTCTGTACTCCCTGTTCACCCACGACTGTGTTGCCATGCACGCCTCAAACTCATTTATCAAGTTTGCAGACGACACTACAGTGGTAGGCTTGATTACCAACAATGACGAGACAGCCTACAGGGAGGAGGTAAGGGCCCTCAGAGTGTTGTGTCAGGAAAATAACCTCTCACTCAACGTCAACAAAACAAAGGAGATGATCGTGGACTTCAGGAAACAGCAAAGGGAGCACCCCCTATCCACCTCGATGGGACGGTAGTGGAGAAGGTGGAAAGTTTTAAGTTCCTCTGTGTACATATCACCGACAAACTCAAATGGTCCACCCACACAGACAGTGTGGTGAAGAAGGGGCAACAGCACCTCTTCAACCTTAGGAGGCTGAAAAAATGTGGCTTGTCACCAAAAACCCTCACTAACTTTTACAGGTGCACAATTGAGAGCATCCTGTCGGGCAGTATCACCCCCTGGTACGGCAACTGCACCGCCCACAACCGCAGGGCTCTCCAGAGGGTAGTGAGGTCTGCACAATGCATCAACCGGGGCAAACTACCTGCCCTCCAGGCAGTGGCGGTTCTAGCTTGTATGGCTCCCTGGGCGAAACCCCCTTCAACGATAGGGATAAAACCGCTGCCGGAAGACCACACAGGACTTTGGAGGCTGGGCACGTGCCTCCAGGGAGTTAACTTGTCCTCTGTTTTATTTACAAAAAAAAACTAAAAGAGAGGAAGATGACAACTGAAGTAAAAAGAAAATGTAATGCTTTTTCAATTGTTATGACTTGACTGTTAATTAATGTTGTGCCGTTATGTTTGCACTTCCTATTGAAAAGGATGATGTTACGCTGCGTAGTTGATAGGTAATCGACTAGCTGGGCTGTTCCCCAGACTCTGTGTGTAGGGACTTGTACAATGTTTGAACAAGGCTATTGAAAGGGATGCTGTTAAGGAGTCAAGTTGATAGGTAATCGACTAGCCTGGCTGTTCCCCGGACTCCGTCTGTAGGAACATGTACAATGCTTGAACAAGGCTATTGAACTTGACATTTGTGTGTGTCTGTATTCTTTTATCCAACATATCATACTGAAAAACTGCTGACTGTCAGCAGCTCAAGTAGCAGTTCTGCTAACTTGTAATATCTCATTACATGTATTCATTCTCTTACTCTGTCCTTTAGAATAGATTATTGTTCAGAAATACTTACTTTATTTGTCAGTTCTCTCCATGTAGTGTTTTCTGCTCTGTCGTCTCAAAATGGATCCTGTACAAAAGAACACATTGACCTTCTGTTCCACCCTGATAATAGTGTTATATTGGTGTCTCCACTAGATGGTAGTAAACACCTGTAGTAACTCGACAACAACAGTTATCGTGTTTACATGCACACCAATATCCTGTTATGATTCGGGATACTCAAGTATTCTGTTTTTGAGATGTATTTTACACATCTTATCCCATGTTCTGTTGTTTCTGCTGTCTGCCCAGGCTGTTTCACATATCATATGTGTTGTGTGATGATGTTTTCAAAATCACTTCTTAAAGTAGGCTACCTGTGCAGTTTTATCCACTATAATAATGTATTTAACTGATACTCTGTACTGGACCGTATAGCCTGGCTACTTTTACCCCCAATTTAGACTAAATAAAGTAGTACTCTCTAGAATAATGTTTTACATTGATAGACTAAATAAAGTAGTTCTCTCCAGAATAATGTTTTACATTGATAGACTAAATAAAGTAGTTCTCTCCAGAATAATGTTTACATTGATAGACTAAATAAAGTAGTTCTCTCCAGAATAACATTTTACATTGATAGACTAAATAAAGTAGTTCTCTCCAGAATAATGTTTTACATTGATAAACTAAATACAGTAGTTCTCTCCAGAATAATGTTTTACATTGATAGACTAAATAAAGTAGTTCCCTCCAGAATAATGTTTTACATTGATAGACTAAATAAAGTAGTTCCCTCCAGAATAATGTTTTACATTGATAGACTAAATAAAGTAGTTCCCTCCAGAATAATGTTTTACATTGATAGACTAAATAAAGTAGTTCTCTTCAGAATAATGTTTTACATTGATAGACTAAATAAAGTAGTTCTCTCCAGAATAATGTGTTACATTGATAGACTAAATAAAGTAGTTCCCTCCAGAATAATGCTTTACATTGATAGACTAAATAAAGTAGTTCTCTCCAGAATAATGTTTTACATTGATAGACTAAATAAAGTAGTTCTCTCCAGAATAATGTTTTACATTGATAGACTAAATAAAGTAGTTCTCTCCAGAATAATGTTTTACATTGATAGACTAAATAAAGTAGTTCTCTCCAGAATAATGTTTTACATTGATAGACTAAATAAAGTAGTTCTCTCCAGAATAATGTTTTACATTGATAGACTAAATAAAGTAGTTCTCTCCAGAATAATGTTTTACATTGATAGAATGAATGCATTAGTAATGTAGTTAACACTGGTAAAGTTGACCGTTTAGTTTAGGGACCGGGAGAAAACACAGCAAATCCAGAACAGTGGAAAGATTGTTCCTGTGCAAAATGTCCAAATGTCATCAGTCTGAAGGGTTTAGTTTAGGGACCGGGGAGAAAACACAATAAATCGAGAACAGTGGAAAGATTGTCATTCGAAAACATAATGTTAACTTTCACTGCTATGCGGATGACACACAGCTGTACATTTCAATGAAACATGGTGAAGCCCCAAAATTGCCCTCGCTAGAAGCCTGTGTTTCAGACATAAGGAAGTGGATGCCTGAAAACGTTCTACTTTTAAACTCGGACAAAACAGAGATGCTTGTTCTAGGTCCCAAGAAACAAAGAGATATTCTGTTAAATCTGACAATTAATCTTGATGGTTGTAAAGTCGTCTCAAAAAAAACTGTGAAGGACCTCGGCGTTACTCTGGACCCTGATCTCTCTTTTGACGAACATATCAAGACTGTTTCAAGGACAGCTTTTTTCCATCTACGTAACATTGCAAAAATCAGACATTTTCTGTCCAAAAATTATGCAGAAAAATTAATCCATGCTTTTGTTACTTCTAGGTTAGACTACTGCAATGCTCTACTTTCCGGCTACCCGGAAAAAGCACTAAATAAACTTCAGTTAGTGCTAAATACGGCTGCTAGAATCCTGACTAGAACCAAGAAATTTGATCATATTACTCCAGTGCCAGCTTCCCTACACTGGCTTCCTGTTAAATTAAGGCAAGGGCTGATTTCAAAGTTTTACTGTTAACCTATAAAGTGTTACATGGGCTTGCTCCTACCTATCTTTCCGAGTTGGTCCTGCCGTACATACCTACACGTACGCTACGGTCACAAGACGCAGGCCTCCTAATTGTCCCTAGAATTTCTAAGCAAACAGCTGGAGGCAGGGCTTTCTCCTATAGATCTCCATTTTTATGGAATAGTCTGCCTACCCATGTGAGAGACGCAGACTCGGTCTCAACCTTTAAGTCTTTACTGAAGACTTATCTCTTCAGTAGGTCATATGATTGAGTGTAGTCTGGCCCAGGAGAGTGAAGGTGAACGGAAAGGCTCTGGAGCAACGAACCGCCCTTGCTGTCTCTGCCTGGCCGGTTCCCCTCTCTCCACTGAGATTCTCTGCCTCTAACCCTATTACAGGGGCTGAGTCACTGGCTTACTGGTGCTCTTTCATGCCGTCCCTAGGAGGGGTGCGTCACTTGAGTGGGTGGAGTTACTGACGTGATCTTCCTGTCTGGGTTGGCGCCCCCCCTTGGTTTGTGCTGTGGTGGAGATCTTTGTGGGCTATACTCGGCCTTGTCTCAGGATGGTAAGTTGGTGGTTGAAGATATCCCTTTAGTGGTGTGGGGGCTGTGCTTTGGCAAAGTGGGTGGGGTTATATCCTTCCTGTTTGGCCCTGTCCGGGGGTATCATCGGATGGGGCCACAGTGTCTCCTGACCCCTCCTGTCTCAGCCTCCAGTATTTATGCTGCAGTAGTTTATGTGTCGGGGGGCTAGGGTCAGTTGGTTATATCTGGAGTACTTCTCCTGTCTTATCCGGTGTCCTGTGTGAATTTAAGTATGCTCTCTCTAATTCTCTCCTTCTCTCTTTCTTTCTCTCTCTCGGAGGACCTGAGCCCTAGGACCATGCGTCAGGACTACCGGGCATGATGATGATCATGATGATGATTGCCTTGATAAGTTCCTTTCCTGAGGATGGCTCACCTCTCACAGTTCTGGGTGACTTTAACCTCCCCACGTCTACCTTTGACTCATTCCTCTCTGCCTCCTTCTTTCCGCTCCTCTCCTCTTTTGACCTCACCCTCTCACCTTCCCCCCCTACTCACAAGGCAGGCAATACGCTTGACCTCATCTTTACTAGATGCTGTTCTTCCACTAATCTCATTGCAACTCCCCTCCAAGTCTCCGACCACTACCTTGTATCCTTTTCCCTCTCGCTCTCATCCAACACTTCCCACACTGCCCCTACTCGGATGGTATCGCGCCGTCCCAACCTTCGCTCTCTCTCCCCCGCTACTCTCTCCTCTTCCATCCTATCATCTCTTCCCTCTGCTCAAACCTTCTCCAAACTATCTCCTGATTCTGCCTCCTCAACCCTCCTCTCCTCCCTTTCTGCATCCTTTGACTCTCTATGTCCCCTATCCTCCAGGCCGGCTCGGTCCTCCCCTCCTGCTCTGTGGCTCGACGACTCATTGTGAGCTCACAGAACAGGGCTCCGGGTAGCCGAGCGGAAATGGAGGGAAACTCGCCTCCCTGCGGACCTGGCATCCTTTCACTCCCTCCTCTCTACATTCTCCTCTTCTGTCTCTGCTGCTAAAGCCAGTTTCTACCACTCTAAATTCCAAGCATCTGCCTCTAACCCTAGGAAGCTCTTTGCCACCTTCTCCTCCCTCCTGAATCCTCCTCCCCCCCCCCTCCTCCCTCTCTGCGGATGACTTCGTCAACCATTTTGAAAAGAAGGTCGACGACATCCGATCCTCGTTTGCTAAGTCAAATGACACCGCTGGTTCTGCTCACACTGCCCAACCCTGTGCTTTGACCTCTTTCTCCCCTCTCTCTCCAGATGAAATCTCGCGTCTTGTGACGGCCGGCCGCCCAACAACCTGCCCGCTTGACCCTATCCCCTCCTCTCTTCTCCAGACCATTTCCGGAGACCTTCTCCCTTACCTCACCTCGCTCATCAACTCATCCTTGACCGCTGGCTACGTCCCTTCCGTCTTCAAGAGAGCGAGAGTTGCACCCCTTCTGAAAAAACCTACACTCGATCCCTCCGATGTCAACAACTACAGACCAGTATCCCTTCTTTCTTTTCTCTCAAAAACTCTTGAACGTGCCGTCCTTGGCCAGCTCTCCTGCTATCTCTCTCAGAATGACCTTCTTGATCCAAATCAGTCAGGTTTCAAGACTAGTCATTCAACTGAGACTGCTCTTCTCTGTGTCACGGAGGCGCTCCGCACTGCTAAAGCTAACTCTCTCTCCTCTGCTCTCATCCTTCTAGACCTATCGGCTGCCTTTGATACTGTGAACCATCAGATCCTCCTCTCCACCCTCTCCGAGCTGGGCATCTCTGGCGCGGCCCACGCTTGGATTGCGTCCTACCTGACAGGTCGCTCCTACCAGGTGGCGTGGCGAGAATCTGTCTCAGCACCACGTGCTCTCACCACTGATGTCCCCAGGGTTTTGTTCTAGGCCCTCTCCTATTCTCGCTATACACCAAGTCACTTGGCTCTGTCATATCCTCACATGGTCTCTCCTATCATTGCTATGCAGACGACACACAATTAATCTTCTCCTTTCCCCCTTCTGATAACCAGGTGGCGAATCGCATCTCTGCATGTCTGGCAGACATATCAGTGTGGATGACGGATCACCACCTCAAGCTGAACCTCGGCAAGACGGAGCTGCTCTTCCTCCCGGGGAAGGACTGCCCGTTCCATGATCTCGCCATCACGTTTGACAACTCCATTGTGTCCTCCTCCCAGAGTGCTAAGAACCTTGGCGTGATCCTGGACAACACCCTGTCGTTCTCAACTAACATCAAGGCGGTGACCCGTTCCTGTAGGTTCATGCTCTACAACATTAGCAGAGTACGACCCTGCCTCACACAGGAAGCGGCGCAGGTCCTAATCCAGGCACTTGTCATCTCCCGTCTGGATTACTGCAACTCGCTGTTGGCTGGGCTCCCTGCCTGTGCCATTAAACCCCTACAACTCATCCAGAACGCCGCAGCCCGTCTGGTGTTCAACCTTCCCAAGTTCTCTCACGTCACCCCGCTCCTCCGCTCTCTCCACTGGCTTCCAGTTGAAGCTCGCATCCGCTACAAGACCATGGTGCTTGCCTACGGAGCTGTGAGGGGAACGGCACCTCCGTACCTTCAGGCTCTGATCAGGCCCTACACCCAAACAAGGGCACTGCGTTCCTCCACCTCTGGCCTGCTCGCCTCCCTACCTCTGAGGAAGTACAGTTCCCGCTCAGCCCAGTCAAAACTGTTCGCTGCTCTGGCACCCCAATGGTGGAACAAACTCCCTCACGACGCCAGGTCAGCGGAGTCAATCACCACCTTCCGGAGACACCTGAAACCCCACCTCTTTAAGGAATACCTAGGATAGGATAAAGTAATCCTTCTAACCCCCCTCCCCCTTAAAAGAGTTAGATGCACTATTGTAAAGTGGTTGTTCCACTGGATATCATAAGGTGAATGCACCAACTTGTAAGTCGCTCTGGATAAGAGCGTCTGGTAAATGACTTAAATGTAAATGTAATGACTCCTTGCTGTCCCCAGTCCACCTGGCCTTGCTGCTGTTCCAGTTTCAACTGTTCTGCCTGCGGCTATGGAACCCTGACCTGTCCACCGGACGTGCTACCTGTCCCAGACCTGCTGTTTTCAACTCTCTAGAGACCGCAGGAGCGGTAGAGATACTCTTAATGATCGGCTATGAAAAGCCAACTGACATTTACTCCTGATTATTATTTGACCATGCTGGTTATTTATGAAAATTTGAACATCTTGGCCATGTTCTGTTATAATCTCCACCCGGCACAGCCAGAAGAGGACTGGCCACCCGTCATAGCCTGGTTCCTCTCTAGGTTTCTTCCTAGGTTTTGGCCTTTCTAGGGAGTTTTTCCTAGCCGCCGTGCTTCTACACCTGCATTGCTTGCTGTTTGGGGTTTTAGGCTGGGTTTCTGTACAGCACTTCGAGATATTAGCTGATGTACGAAGGGCTATATAAAATAATCTTGATTTGATTTGATTCCTGTGCAAAATGTCCAAATGTCATCAGTCTGAAGGGTTTAGCCTCTTGAGAATATAGGGGGTGCTGTTTCGACTTAGTGAAAATTGGTCTCCAAATTAAACTGCCTAGTACTCAATTCTTGCTCGTACAATATGCATATTATTATTACTATTGGATAGAAAACACTCTCTAGTTTCTAAAACCGTTTGAATTATGTCTCTGAGTGAAACAGAACTCCTTCTACAGCACTTTTCCTGCCAGGGAGTGAGATTTCAGAAATCTTGGCCTCTGTTCCCAGGTCAGTTTATAAGTCCCTGTGAATGCTGTGGGGCTACAAACACTGCCTACGCCTTCCTCTAGATGTCAGTAAGTGGTGACAATTTGAATGGGGTCGATTGCGCAATCTGGGACTTTATATAAGCCCATGGTGCGGAAGTACCTTTCTTTTCTGCCCTGCGCTTGACGCACGATGGACGTCGGACTGGCCTCCTTCCAAGCTTTGGTTTAGCCAGTAATATATCTCCGGTCATGTTTTTACTCGTTATAGGTGTTAAAGACATCATAAGGTAGTTAATTTAAACCGACTTATAGCAATTTATATCAGTTTATTGCGATTTTCTGGCATTTCTTTGTGACGCACTTTCAAGAGTTGGACACTTTTCCGGTACATGCCGAACGTTAGTGGCCATTTCGACAGGACAAGAGGACATCTTTCGACCAAAAGACGATTAGACCGGAGAAAGGACACATTGCCCAAGATTCTGATGGAAGCTCAGCTAATAGTAAGAACTATTTATGCTGATAAATCGTTGTTCTGTTGAAAAATGTTAAACGCATAAGCCGCCATTTTTTTTGGGGTAGCTTCGCGTTGGCACACTCTGTATTGCGCAGAAAGGTTAATTTTAAAAATGTAATTCAGCGATTGCATTAAGAACTAATTTGTCTTTCAATTGCTGTCCACGCTGTATTTTTTAGTCAAGTTTATGATTATTTATTGATTAGACTAAGTCACTCTCCAAGATGGCGCCCGACATTTTCTGGCCAGTTTGGCTACTTTTCTCATTGTATAACCACGATTTTTGTGGCTAAATATGCACATTTTCGAACAAACTCTATATGTATGTTGTAATATGATGTTACAGGAGTGTCATCGGAAGAATTCTGAGAAGGTTAGTGAAAAAATTAATATATTTTGGTGGTGATAACGCTATCGCTCTTTTTGCCTTGAATCAATGCTGGGGTAATGTTTGCACATGTGGTATGCTAATATAACGATTTATTGTGTTTTCGCTGTAAAACACTTAGAAAATCTGAAATATTGTCTGGATTCACAGGATCTGTGTCTTTCAATTACTGTACGCTGTGTATTTTTAAGAAATGTTTTATGATTAGTAATTAGGTAATACACGTTGCTCTCTGTATTTATTCTCGTTGAGTTGTGATGGTGGGTGCAATTGTAAACTATGATTTATACCTGAAATATGCACATTTTTCTAACAAAACCTATGCTATACAATAAATATGTTATCAGACTGTCATCTGATGAAGTTTTTTCTTGGTTAGTGGCTATCAATATCTTTATTTGGTCGAATTGGTGATAGCTACTGGTGGAGAGAAAAAAATGGTGGACTAAGAAAAATGGTGTCTTTTGCTAACGTGGTTAGCTAATAGATTTACATATTGTGTCTTCCCTGTAAAACATTTTAAAAATAAGAAATGATTGCTGGATTCACAAGATCTGTATCTTTCATCTGGTGTCTGGGACTTGTGATTTAATGATATTTAGATGCTAATATTTACTTGTGACGCTATGCTAGGCTATGCTAGTCAGCTTTTTTACTGTGGGGGGGTGCTCCCGGATCCGGGTTTGGTCGCAAGTAGAAGTTAAGGACCGGGGAGAAAACACAATAACTCCAGAACAGTGGAAAGATTGGTCCTGTGCAAAATGTCCAAATGTCATCAGTCTGAACGGTTTTAAGGAAATTAAAAGCGGAGAAAACGATGAAACACGTTTCTGATCAGGTTGAAAATACTGTCTACTTGCATCATAGTGTCAAAGATAACACCTTACACTCTCATTCACATTATCTCAAGAGATACTGTCTGCTTGCATCATAGTGTCAGAGATAACACCTTACACTCTCATTCACATTATCTCAAGAGATACTGTCTGCTTGCATCATAGTGTCAGAGATAACACCTTACACTCTCATTCACATTATCTCAAGAGATACTGTCTGCTTGCATCATAGTGTCAGAGATAACACCTTACACTCTCATTCACATTATCTCAAGAGAAAATAAATAATATTTCTCCACCCCTAAATTAACATTTGTTGTTTCATTTAAATGCAAGAAATGCATAATTCTGCAGATCATATTATCCTCTACTGCCTCAGAAACCCGGATCCGGGAGCACCCCCCACCCCCCACACACTGATTAGCATAGCTAGCATAGCTTCACAAGTAGATAGTAGCATCTAAATATCATTAAATCACAAGTCCAAGACACCAGATGAAAGATACAGATCTTGTGAATAAAGCCACCATTTCAGATTTTTAAAATGTTTTACAGGGAAGACAAAATATGTAAATCTATTAGCTAAACACGTTAGCAAAATACACCACTATTCTAACTCCATCAGTTTCTTACTCCTTCAGGTGCTATCACCAATTCGGCTCAACTAAGATATTGATATCCACTAACCAAGAAAAAACCTCTTCAGATGACAGTCTGATAACATATTCATGGTATAGGATAGTTTTTGTTAGAAAAAAGTGCATATTTCAGGTAGAAATCACAGTTTACAATTGCACCGACCATCACAAATCGACTAGAATTACTAGATAGAGCAACGTGTATGACCAATTTACTCATCATAAAACATTTCATAAAAATAGACAAAGCATAGCAATGGAAAGACCCAGTTCTTGTGATTTCAGACCATATTTCAGATTTTCTAATCGTTTTTCAGCGAAAACACAATAAATCGATAAGTTAGCATACCACATGTGCAAACGTTACCAGAGCATCGATTCCAGCCAAAGAGCGCTATAACGTAATCACCGCCAAAATATATTAATTTTTTCACTAACCTTCTCAGAATTCTTCCGATGACACTCCTGTAACATCATTTTACAATATACATATACAGTTTGTTCGAAAAGGTGCATATTTAGCCATACAAAACCGTGGTTACACAATAAAAATACTAGGAAATCAAGCCTCAATATGTCTGACGTCATCTATCAGAGTGATCTAGTTTAATTGAAAGCTAATCATATACTTGACTAAAAAATACAGGGTTGACAGGAATCGAAAGACAAATTAGTTCTTAATGCAACCGCTGATTTACATTTTTAAAATTATCCTTACTTTTCAATACAGGGTTCGCCAAGTGAAGCTATACCAAACAAAATGGCGAAATATGCGTTTAAAATATTTCGACAGAAACACGATTTATCATATTAAATATTGCTTACTTTGAGCTGTTCTTCCATCAGATTCTTGGGCAATGTATCCTTTCTATGTTATAAACGTCTTTTGGTCGATAGATGTCCTCTGTCCTTCGAAATGTCCACCACCAACGACCGACACCCCAAAACGTGTCCAAAGTTTCAGAGTGCACAACAAATAAATTCCTCAAAATCGCACTAAACGGATATAAATTGCTATAAAACGGTTCAAATTAACTACATTATGATGTTTTTAACAACTATAACGACTGAAAACATGACCGGAGAAATATTGCTGGTTAGACAACGATTTGGAACGAGGCAAGTCCGATGGCCTTCACGCTTCAGGCGCACGACGAGAAAGGGCGGTCCCTATACATTTTGTGGTTTTATAATGGCTGGGATTGTGCAATAGACTTCATTCAAAACGTGATGACGTACAGACACCCAGAGGAAGACGTAGGCAGTGTCGGTTTCTTCATAGCATTCACTGTCGCCTTAAAAACAGACTCCAGATCAGGGGTAAAAATTTCTGAAATCTGAACCCTGTCATGAAAAGTGCTGTAGAAATTGTTCTGTACCACTCAGAGACAAAATTCCAACTTCTATAGAAACTAGAAGGTGTTTTCTATCCAATAATAACAATAATATGCATATTGTACGATCAAGAATTTAGCACGAGGCAGTTTAATTTGGAGACCCAAATATGCTAATGCGGAACAGCACCCCCTATAGTTCCAAGAAGTTAAATTAGTTTATAGGCCTAAAGTCAGTGTCTAGATTTCAGTTAATATTATATTAGATTATAGGCCTAAAGTCAGTGTCTAGATTTCAGTTAATATTATATTAGATTATAGGCCTAAAGTCAGTGTCTAGATTTCAGTTAATATTATATTAGATTATAGGTCTACAGTCAGTGTCCAGATTTCAGATACTATTCAATTTAACCCATATGAATTGAAATGAGGATTATTCTGTTTATTTATGGCTACAGGGACACTCGTGAACGGGATATCAAAGGTGTATGTGTGACAAAGTGAAAATGTAGAGTTTCCATCAACCTCAGTCGCGATGCGCGCAACGTGGGTATCAGAGAACACCGCAGTTCCGGGAGAGTAGTGGGAGAAACCATTCACCTCAGAAAGAGGGGTGATATGAATAACGTTTCCTTTCATTATGTGTTGTCGAATTCATAAAAAAAAGATTTGCTGCCTCTGTAGTAAGGTTGTTAATACGAGAGGTCTTCAGACTTACCATTTTTGTATTATTTTCCTTGAAAGAACAAGTGGTGGGATTTGAGTGCTTCTCCCCTATTTGGAAAGTTGGTCTGCCTGTATATATGTATTATCTTTTTTTAAATATCTTTATTGAAATATTAAGTGCATGTTTATTTTCTTACTACCTTAACAGGTTTATATAAAAGGGTTGTACTTGTGCTCTGTATTTATGGATTAATGTCACTTCACATTGAGGGCATGAATCATTACTGTTGTTCCTGTCTAACCATGTATCATTACTGTTGTTCCTGTCTAACCATGTATCATTACTGTTGTTCCTATCTAACCATGTATCATTACTGTTGTTCCTATCTAACCATGTATCATTACTGTTGTTCCTATCTAACACTTATCTTGTGTTCTACCTAACCATGTATCATTACTGTTGTTCCTATCTAACAGTTATCTTGTGTTCTATCTAACCATGTATCATTACTGTTGGTCCTACCTAACCATGTATCATTACTGTTGTTCCTATCTAACAGTTATCTTGTGTTCTACCTAACCATGTATCATTACTGTTGTTCCTATCTAACAGTTATCTTGTGTCCTGTCTAACCATGTATCATTACTGTTGTTCCTGTCTAACAGTTATCTTGTGTTCTACCTAACCATGTATCATTACTGTTGTTCCTATCTAACAGTTATCTTGTGTTCTACCTAACCATGTATCATTACTGTTGTTCCTATCTAACAGTTATCTTGTGTTCTACCTAACCATGTATCATTACTGTTGTTCCTATCTAACAGTTATCTTGTGTTCTACCTAACCATGAATCATTACTGTTGCTCCTATCTAACAGTTATCTTGTGTTCTACCTAACCAGTGAAGGTGTGGCTGTGACTGTCCTATCTAACAGTTATCTTGTGTTCTACCTAACCAGTGAACGTGTGGCTGTGACCGTCCTGTCAATGCCTGTCCTGGTGACTCATTTTACATTTACATTTTAGTCATTGAGCAGACGCTCTTATCCAGAGCAATTTACAGTTGGTCCTGGTGACTCCTGGGCCCTTATTCATAAAGGAAGTGTCTCAGAGCTGATCTAGGATCAGGTCCCCCTCTCCATGTAAATCTGATTCATTATGATCTAGGATCAGGTCCTCCTCTCCATGTAAATCTGATTTATTATGATCTAGGATAAGGTCCCCTCTCCATGTAATCTGATTCATTATGATCTAGGATCAGGTCCCCCTCTCCATGTAATCTGATTAATTATGATCTAGGATAAGGTCCCCTCTCCATGTAATCTGATTCATTATGATCTAGGATCAGGCCCCCCTCTCCATGTAATCTGATTCATTATGATCTAGGATCAGGTCCCCCCCTCCATGTAATCTGATTCATTATGATCTAGGATCAGGTCCCCCTGTCCATGTAATCTGATTCATTATGATCTAGGATCAGGTCCCCCTCTCCATGTAATCTGATTCATTATGATCTAGGATCAGGTCCCACTCTCCATGTAATCTGATTCATTATGATCTAGGATCAGGTCCCCCTCTCCATGTAATCTGATTCATTATGATCTAGGATCAGGTCCTCCTCCATGTAATCTGATTCATTATGATATAGGATCAGGTCCCCCTCTCCATGTAATCTGATTCATTATGATCTAGTTGTCAGAGCTAGAGTGGTGTTTGTCAGACCATGAGACATCCCGGAAATCTGTCTTCTCACAAAATCGTGTGTAGGATCTGAACGGTTTGTCCAACAAACTATTCTGATACCACTCTGATGAAAACTGAGACTCGTACGGACACGATGGTGTTCTCTGTTCTGCTCTAGGAATTATAACAAACTAACAGGGTGGAAAGTGATATTAGGGGGACAGAAAAACTAAAATAATATGAATGAAAAATGAATGAACATGTCACGCCCTGGCCTTAGTATTCTTTGTTTTCTTTATTATTTTAGTTAGGTCAGGGTGTGACATGGGGAATGTATGTGTTTTTTGTAGTGTCTAGGGTGGTTGTAAGGTTTAGGGGGTTTATTAGAGTAGTTGGGTGTATGTTTAGTATAGTAGTCTAGCTGTGTCTATGGTTGAGTGTAGGTATCTAGGAAAGTCTATGGTTGCCTGAATTGGGTCTCAATTAGAGACAGCTGGTTATTGTTGTCTCTGATTGGGAGCCATATTTAAGGTAACCATAGGCTTTAGCTGGTTGTGGGGAATTGTCTATGTTGAACGTTTGTAGCCTGTGTGTATGTGCACTACGTTTATAGCTTCACGGTCGTTTGTTGTTTTCTTGTATAGTGTTTAGTTTCATGTTCATCTTCGTCGTTATAATAAAAGAAGATGGCTTATTTTCCACATGCTGCGTTTTGGTCCGTCTCTCCTCCACACGATCGTGACAGAACAAATAAATGAATGAATGAAACTTTATTTTCGTGTCAAATCGCCAACTTGCAACCCATCCCTTATAGGATTAATTACCACATAAACACACATTCTAATTCACTGTGGTAATTAAATGATGATTCTCCTTCCAGTGTTCTCTGTATTGAGCATCACATGAAGAATGGATAAAATGGAAGGTAAAAATCAAAACATAATAGTAAATAAGGTGATGCAAACAATAATTATATCACTAGAGCAGTACAATAATATACATACATACATACATACACACTGTATATATACACATACATATATACATACACACTGTATATATACACATACATATATACATACACACTGTATATATACACATACATAAGACAAGTCTATACACAATCTATATACACACATACCATTTACCACATAGAAGATTCATATGGGAGACAAGTCTAAACACAATCTATATACACACATACCATTTACCACATAGAATATTCATATGGGAGACAAGTCTTTACACAATCTATATACACACATACCATTTACCACAAAGACGATTCATATGGGAGACAAGTCTATACACAATCTATATACACATGTACCATTTACCACATAGAAGATTCATATGGGAGACAAGCCTTTACACAATCTATATACACACGTACCATTTACCACATAGAAGATTCATATGGGAGACAAGTCTATACACAATCTATATACACATTTACCATTTACCACATAGAAGAGTCATATGGGAGACAAGTCTATACACAATCTATATACACACATACCATTTACCACATAGAGGATTCATATGGGAGACCAGTCTATACACAATCTATATACACATTTACCACATAGAAGCTAAATGTGTTTACTATGTAATTATAGGTAGCCCTTTTTCTTCTTTTCAAGGCTTTATCTAAATATTCCACAAATGGAAATACGCAATAGACAAAAAAAAACATTTCAATTTCTCCCCATCACTCAGCCACTTAATGCCAGGGAATATCTGCTGTGCTTTCTGGAATAAGAGCAAGTGTATATCATGGTAGAAAGGGTAATAGAGGATAAAATCAGTTTCATTCTCTATTTCTTCGAGGTCACAATAGTTACATAGTCTTTCCTCCATTTCACCACAATACCGACCTGTTTCAATACACAGAGGCAAAATATCTGATCTTCCCTGTTTCAATACACAGAGGCAATATCCCTGATCTTCCCTGTGCACATAGCGATCTCTTGCTTTTAGGTAGGTTATACATAATATATCTCTCTGTCACGCCCTGACCTTAGAGAGCCGTTTTATTTCTCTATTTGGTTAGGTCAGGGTGTGATGTGGGGTGGGCATTCTATGTTTTGTTTTCTATGTTTCTTTATTTCTTTGTTTTGGCCGGGTGTGGTTCTCAATCAGGGACAGCTGTCTATCGTTGTCTCTGATTGGGAATCATACTTAGGTAGCCCTTTTCCCTCCTTTCAGTGTGGGTAGTTGACTTTTGTTAGTGGCACTTTAGCCCTGTAAGCTTCACGGTTGTGTCTTCGTTTGTTGTTTTGTTGGAGACATTTTAAATAAAAGGAAAATGTACACTCACCACACTGTGCTTTGGTCTCATCCTTCCGACGACAACCGTGACACTCTCACACACCAATTCACTGTTAATCAAACAAAAGGTTCTCCATGTGGGTTTATGATTCATCTCACACACCAATTCACCCTGAATCAAACAAAAGGTTCTCCATGTGGGTTTATGATTCATCTCACAGACCAATTCACCCTGAATCAAACAAAAGGTTCTCCATGTGGGTTTATGATTCATCTCACACACCAATTCACCCTGAATCAACAAAAGGTTCTCCATGTGGGTTTATGATTCATCTCACAGACCAATTCACCCTGAATCAAACAAAAGGTTCTCCATTTGGGTTTATGATTCATCTCACAGACCAATTCACCCTGAATCAAACAAAAGGTTCTCCATGTGGGTTTATGATTCATCTCCTCCACCCATTTTATTTTCATATTGCATCAACAGTTGTTTTTTAATCATATTTATGTCTCCCTTCATTTGGTTTTGGTTCAGATGTTCACAGTCAGACTGTTGAAAAAGCTCAGACATTTCAGTTGCCCAGGCTTCCCCTATGGATAGATAATAAATACAATAATCATGAAAAAAGTCATTGATGAAAGAGACTTCAACTAGGACTATAAAATAATGAAGAAATAGTTTAACATTTTGTTATTTTATGGCTTATATTTCTTGTGGAAGTTGATATGTAACACCTGGGGACAAAAACGCCTACATCTTCTGACAAAATGAGTTAAAATGCATCAAATTCCCTTTCAGGATCCATATTTTGGTGTTTTTAAGGTAAAGGACACCTTATATTTAAAGCCTTTTGGAATCCACATTTTACACTAAATAAGAACTGATATTTCCTGTGGACAGAAAAGTGTAACGGCAGCCTTCCTCCTCTTCACGAGAAAAGAAGGTGAAACAGGGATCGGACCAACACGCAGCGTAGCCAGTGCTCAACATGTTTAATAAACAAAACTGTGAACACTTACAACAATACAAAAATAACAAACGTGGCAAACCGAAACAGTCCTCTCTGGTGAAACGAACACAAAGACAGGAAACAACCACCCACAAAATCTCAACACAAAACAAGCCACCTAAATATGATTCCCAATCAGAGACAACACAAAACACCTGCCTCTGATTGAGAACCATATTAGGCCAAACATAGAAACAGACAAACTAGACACACAACATAGAATGCCAGCTCACGTCCTGACCAACACTAAAACAAGTAAAACACACAAGAACTATGGTCAGAACGTGACAAAAAGGCACCGCATGGTAGGAATGACTCAGCAGCACTCCGACACTAGTTTACTGTATTCCACATGTTCCCTCTACTTTATTCTAGATTATTAACCTGAAATACTCACTTTACTATGAAACTGCGTTTCAGTTTAGAGATTAAACTATGAGCTGCTCTGTCATCTCAAAATGACCCTGTACAGATACTTTCTGTTTTCAGTTTCAACTGCAGTCAAGGCGTCACCCCTTCATATAACAACAGTAACCAGAGGGTGGCGCTAACAGTCAGTTTCATGCGACAGCAGTAAATCATGACATCATAACGCATCTTGCTTCAATTTTATTATAGTCATTCTTCAAGACATCTCTCTTACATTATTTTTGCTAAACATGTAATTTATTCAAAACCAGGTTTAGTTGTGTTTTTCCCCCTCCTTATTGTGTGGCTTTAATAATTGTAAACAGTCCTACAAACCCAAAATGTTTTAATTTGAGAATGTTCATTTGTATGCCTCAAATATCAAACTGTCTTAAAATATTTGATGATTAGTTGAATCAAGTGTGTAAGTGCTGGTAAGAACAAAAGGATTGAGAAACCCTGAGATAAACATAAAACCGTATAATTGAAAAGCTCCTCCACCATCTTTACCAGACGTTTTACTGATAACATGTCGGCCTACTGATTAGTTTACACTTTGAAAACTGCAACTCAGCTCAAGGAGCAGTTCTAACTAGTAATATATCATTCCTAGTATTCGTTCACATACTCTTTCCTTTAGAATTCATTATTGTTCAGAAATACTTAGACATCGTTTACGCACCTTTTTATTTGTAAAATATCGTTTACTCAACTTTGTATTTTGATAATTATCGTTTATCACTTATTATGCGTTTCTAGCGTTAAGCCTAAATTCCATCGTGGAAACCGGGACCAGGTTGGTCAGCATGATAAGAATCATATCTCAAACCTGTCTATTGAATGTCTGACTACGACCTAACTTCATAATAGTTATATGTAGCCAAGACTTACCAGAGTCTGCCCGTCTTTCCTTCAAATCAACACATTTATCCTGCTTCTAATGTCGCCGAGAAACGTGCGCTACAGTTTCAACAGCTGTTTTATAAAGGCGTAGACCACACCCTTACTTTCACTTTCACATGAGGAAATCACGTCATTTCTGACGTCACCGATGTATGGGTAAATAATGATGACAGAACCCTGTGAGATCTACTAACTAGTAATAATATGTCATTATAGGTATTTATTCTCTTACTCTGTCCTTTATTGTTCAAACTGTATTTCTGCTTCTCTCCATATAGTGTTTTCTGCTCTGTCATCTCACCATGGATCCTGTACAAAATAACAACTCTACGTTCTGTTTCACTCAGCCACCTCCCCACCGTGATAATAAAGTGTTTTATTGGTTTCTTCCACTAGATGGCAGTAAACACCTGCTGTAACTAGACTTTACAACTATGTGTTTGGTTTCATACTGGCAGTGTCCCAGAGTTGGAGTGCTGATCTAGGATCAGGTCTCCCTCTCCATGTAATCTGATTCATTATGATCTATGATCAGGTCCCCCTCTCCATGTAATCTGATTCATTATGATCTAGGATCAGGTCCCCCTCTCCATGTAATCTGATTCATTATGATCTAGGATCAGGTCCCCCTCTCCATGTAATCTGATTCATTATGATCTAGGATCAGGTCCCCATCTCCATGTAATCTTATTCATTGTGATCTAGGATCAGGGCTCCACTCCATGTAAACTGATTCAATATGATCTAGGATCAGGTCCCCCCTCTCCATGTAATGTTATTCATTATGATCTAGTATCAGGTCACCCTCTGCATGTAATCTGATTCCTTATGACCTAGGATCAGGTCCCCCTCTCCATGTAATCTTATTCATTATGATCTAGGATCAGGTCCCCCTCTCCATGTAATCTGATTCATTATGATCTAGGATCAGGTTTCCCTCTCCATGTAATCTTATTCATTATGATCTAGGATCAG
The DNA here is from genome assembly GCF_045679555.1 of Salvelinus alpinus. NCBI lineage: Eukaryota > Metazoa > Chordata > Actinopteri > Salmoniformes > Salmonidae > Salvelinus > Salvelinus alpinus. The sequence goes on along the minus strand of NC_092086.1, from coordinate 10,517,772 downwards.
GTCCCCCACTCCAAGTAAACTGATTCATTATGATCTAGGATCAGGTTCCCCTCTCCTTGTAATCTGATTCATTATGATCTAGGATCAGGTCCCCCACTCCATGTAAACTGATTCATTATGATCTAGGATCAGGTCCCCCCTCTCCATGTAATCTGATTCATAATGATCTGGGATCAGGTCTCCCTTTCCATGTAATCTGATTCATAATGATCTAGGATCAGGTCCCCCTCTCCATGTAATCTGATTAATTATGATCAGGTCCCCCCTCTCCATGTAATCGTATTCATTATGATCTAGGATCAGGTCCCCCTCTCCTTGTAATCTGATTCATTATGATCTAGGATCAGGTCCCCCACTCCATGTAAACTGATTCATTATGATCTAGGATCAGGTCCCCCTATCCATGTAATCTGATTGATTATGATCAGGTCCCCCCTCTCCATGTAATCGTATTCATTATGATCTGGGATCTGGGATCAGGTCTCCCTCTCCATGTAATCTGATTCATAATGATCTCGGATCAGGTCCCCCTCTCCATGTAATCTGATTCATTATGATCTAGGATCAGGTCCCCCTCTCCATGTAAACTGATTCATTATGATCTAGGATCAGGTCCCCCCTCTCCATGTAATCTCATTCATAATGATCTGGGATCAGGTCCCTCCTCTCCATGTAATCTGATTCATTATGATCTAGGATCAGGTCCACCCTCTCCATGTAATCCGATTCATTATGATCTAGGATCAGGTCCCTCTCTCCATGAAATCTGATTCATTATGATCTAGGATCAGGTCCCCCCTCTCCATGTAATCTGATTCATTATGATCTAGGATCAGGTCCCTTCTCTCCATGTAATCTGATTCATTATGATCTAGGATCAGGTCCCCCCTCTCCATGTAATCCGATTCATTATGATCTAGGATCAGGTCCCTTCTCTCCATGTAATCTGATTCATTATGATCTAAAAGGATAAACTGATCCTCCTTTAAAAGAGCCTTTGGGGGATTTTTGAGACCAGGTCATCCTCATTTTAAACCCTTAGCCTACAATGGTCGCACCCCCGCTGAGATGTAATGTACATAATAAACACATCAACATCTGTCTGTTTAAGATGGACCACCTCACTGAGATGTAATGTACATAATAAACACATCAACATCTGTCTGTTTAAGATGGACCACCTCACTGAGATGTAATGTACATAATAACCACATCAACATCTGTCTGTTTAAGATGGACCACCTCACTGAGATGTAATGTACATAATAAACACATCAACATCTGTCTGTTTAAGATGGACCACCTCACTGAGATGTAATGTACATAATAACCACATCAACATCAACATCTGTCTGTTTAAGCTGGAGATGTCTGTTTTTTACATGGGCTGTGTCTCAATCCACGTCATCCTCCGATATCGCCCATAATGTAAGTTGAGACTTGTACGAACCCGGTGGTGTTCTCCGTTCTGCTCTAGGAATTACAACAAACTAACCGGGTGGAAAGTGATATTAGGGACACACAGAACATCTTAAATGAAATTATATGAATGAAAAATGAATGAACAAATGAGTGAATGAAAACTTTATTTTTGTGTCAAATCGCCAACTGGCAATCCATCCCTTATGTGGTTAATTGACGCATAAACAAACATTACAATAATTCACCGTGGTAATTAAATGATAATTCCTCGTCAGTGTTCTCTGCATTGCGCATCACATAAATAGTGAAAAAAATTGAAGGGAAAAATCAAAACATATAATATTAAATAAGGTTATCCAAACAATAATTACATCCTTAGAGCAGTAAAATAATATATACACATACATACAGTTGAAGTCGTAAGTTTACATACACCTGAGCCAAATACATTTAAACTCAGTTTTTCACAATCCCTGACATTTAATCCTCGTAAAAAGTCCTCGTAAAAAGGCACCACATGGTAGGAATGACTCAGCAGTACTCCAACACTAGTTTACTGTATTCCACATGTTCCCTCTACTTTATTCTAGATTATTAACCTTTCAAATACTCACTTTACTTGGGACGCCTCTTGCGTCACTGCAGTACCTGGTTAGAATCCAGGCAGCATGATTGGGAGTCCCATATGGTGGCGCACAATTGGCCCAGCGTCGTCAAGGTTTGGCCGGGGTAGGCCTTCAATGTTAATAAGAATTTGTTCTGACTTACCTAGTTAAATAAAAGTTCAATAAAAATAAAATATCTTCCACTAGATAGCAGTAAACATGTGCTGTAACCTGACTTTACAGCAGAATCATTATGATATAAAAAGCTAAACTGATCCGAGATCACTCACTTTACTTGGAAACTCCGTTGCAGTTTAGAGATTAAACTATGAGCTACTCTGTCATCTCAAAATGGCCCTGTACTGATACTTTCTTATATTCAGTTTCAACTGCAGTCAAGGCGTCTCCCCTTCATATAACAACAGTAACCAAAGGGGGGCGCTAACAGTCAGTTTCAACTGCAGTCAAGGCGTCTCCCCTTCATATAACAACAGTAACCAGAGGGTGGAGCTAACAGTCAGTTTCAACTGCAGTCAAGGAGTCTCCCCTTCATATAACAACAGTAACCAGAGGGTGGGGCTAACAGTCAGTTTCATGCAACAGCAGTAAATCATGACATTGTGCCGCATCTTGCTTCAATTTTAATATAGTCCTTCTTCGAGACATCTCTCTTACATTACTTTAGCTAAACTTATAATTTACTAGAAACCAGGTTTAGTTGTTTTTTTCTCTTCAAAATATGAATTACTGGCTTATAATAATTGTTAACAGGTCTACCAAACCCCAAGGTTTTAATTTGAGAATGTTCATTTGTATGCCTCAAATATTAAACTGTCTTAAAATATTTGATGATCAGTTGAATCAGGTGTGTAAGTGCTGGTAAGAACAAAAGGATTGAGAAACCCTGAGATAAACATAAAACCATATCATTGAAAAGCTCCTCCACCATCTTTACCAGACGTTTTACTGATAACATGTCGGCCTACTGATTAGTTTACACTTTGAAAACTGCTGTCTGTCAGCAACTCAGCTCAAGTAGCAGTTCTACTAACTAGTAATATCTCATTCCAGGTATTCATTCTCTTACTCTGTCCATTAGAATAGATTATTGTTCAGAAATACTTACTTTGGTTTTCAGTTCTGTCCATATTGTGTTTTCTGCTCTGTCGTCTCAAAATGGATCCTGTACAAAAGAACAAATGTACTTTATGTTTCAGCTCAGCCACCTCCCCTCCCTGAAAATAAAGGGATGTATTGTGTGTCCAAAGGAAAGTAGTGGGCTTGTGGAAAGTAGTGGGTGTGTCCAAAGGAATGTAGTGGGTGTGTCAAAGCGCTCTGCTATAGGTTAGAGGGTTCTGATTGAGCTGTGTTTTGTTTCACCCATTTCTTACTACTCAACAACCATACATTGATCTACCATACATTGATCTACCATATATTGATCTACCATACATTGATCCACCATACATTGATCTACCATACATTGATCTAACATACATTGAGGTACCATACATTGATCTACCATACATTGATCTACCATACATTGATCTACCATACATTGATCCACCATACAGTTACCTAGTACTACTGTCTGGTAATGGGAAGTAGTTACCTAGTACTACTGTCTGGTAATGGGAAGTAGTTACCTAGTACTACTGTCTGGTAATGGGAAGTAGCTACCTAGTACTACTGTCTGGTAATGGGAAGTAGTTACCTAGTACTACTGTCTGGCTGGGAAGTAGTTACCTAGTACTACTGGCTGGTAATGGTAAGTAGCTACCTAGTACTACTGTCTGGTAATGGGAAGTAGTTACCTAGTACTACTGTCTGGTAATGGGAAGTAGTTACCTAGTACTACTGTCTGGTAATGGGAAGTAGTTACCTAGTACTACTGTCTGGTAATGGGAAGTAGTTACCTAGTACTACTGTCTGGTAATGGGAAGTAGTTACCTAGTACTACTGTCTGGTAATGGGAAGTAGTAACTTAGTACTACTGTCTGGCAATGGGAAGTAGTTACCTAGTTCTACTGTCTGGCTGGGAAGTAGCTACCTAGTACTACTGTCTGGTAATGGGAAGTAGTTACCTAGTACTACTGTCTGGTAATGGGAAGTAGTTACCTAGTACTACTGTCTGGTAATGGCTGGGAAGTAGCTACCTAGTACTACTGTCTGGTAATGGGAAGTAGCTACCTAGTACTACTGTCTGGTAATGGGAAGTAGTTAACTAGTAGCAGGGTGACAGCTGCACACACATTCCACACATGAAGTACACCAATAATTTTAATTACAAATTAACAATCTTCAGTTTTAAAACTGAAAATTTAAAATTATTTGTGTAAAAGTATGGGTCCTCTGGCTTAAAAACAGAAGTCCAAACTCTTGTGGCATGGTAGATCAATGTATGGTACCTCAATGTATGGTAGATCAATGTATGGTAGATCAATGTATGGTAGATCAATGTATGGTAGATCAATGTATGGTAGATCAATGTATGGTACCTCAATGTATGGTAGATCAATGTATGGTAGATCAATGTATGGTAGATCAATGTATGGTAGATCAATGTATGGTTGATCAATGTATGGTTGATCAATGTATGGTACCTCAATGTATGGTAGCTCAATGTATGGTAGATCAATGTATGGTAGATCAATGTATGGTAGATCAATGTATGGTAGATCAATGTATGGTTGATCAATGTATGGTTGATCAATGTATGGTGGATCAATGTATGGTACCTCAATGTATGGTAGATCAATGTATGGTAGATCAATGTATGGTAGATCAATGTATGGTTGATCAATGTATGGTGGATCAATGTATGGTACCTCAATGTATGGTAGCTCAATGTATGGTTGATCAATGTATGGTGGATCAATGTATGGTAGATCAATGTATGGTAGATCAATGTATGGTAGATCAATGTATGGTTGTTGAGTAGTAAGAAATGGATGAAACAAAACACAGCTCAATCAGAACCCTCTAACCTATAGCAGAGCGCTTTGACACACCCACTGCATTCCTTTGGACACACACACTACTTTCCACAAGCCCACTACTTTCCTTTGGACACACAATACATCCCTTTTTTTTCAGGGTGGGGAGGTGGCTGAGCTGAAACATAAAGTACATTTGTTCTTTTGTACAGGATCCATTTTGAGACGACAGAGCAGAAAACACTATATGGACAGAACTGAAAAATAAAGTAAGTATTTCTGAACAATAATCTATTCTAAAGGACATTGTAAGAGAATGAATACCTAGAATGAGATATTACTAGTTAGTAGAACTGCTACTTGAGTTGAGATGCTGACAGACAGCAGTTTTCAAAGTGTAAACTAATCAGTAGGCCGACATGTTATCAGTAAAACGTCTGGTAAAGATGGTGGAGGAGCTTTTCAATATATGGTTTTATGTTTAAGTAGTAACTTAGTACTACTGTCTGGTAATGGGAAGTAGTTACCTAGTACTACTGTCTGGTAATGAGAAGTAGCTACCTAGTACTACTGTCTGGTAATGGGAAGTAGGTGTACTACTGTCTGGTAATGGGAAGAATTTACCTAGTACTACTGTCTGGCTGGGAAGTAGTTACCTAGTACTACTGTCTGGTAATGGGAAGTAGATACCTAGTACTACTGTCTGGCTGGGAAGTAGTTACCTAGTACTACTGTCTGGTAATGGGAAGTAGATACCTAGTACTACTGTCTGGTAATGGGAAGTAGTTACCTAGTACTACTGTCTGGTAATGGGAAGTAGTTACCTAGTACAACTGTCTGGTAATGGGAAGTAGTTACCTAGTACTACTGTCTGGTAATGGGAAGTAGCTACCTAGTACTACTGTCTGGTAATGGGAAGTAGTTACCTAGTACTACTGTCTGGTAATGGGAAGTAGTTACCTAGTACTACTGTCTGCTAATGGGAAGTAGTTACCTAGTACTACTGTCTGGTAATGGGAAGTAGTTACCTAGTACTACTGTCTGGTAATGGGAAGTAGTTACCTAGTACTACTGTCTGGTAATGGGAAGTAGTTACCTAGTACTACTGTCTGGTAATGGGAAGTAGCTACCTAGTACTACTGTCTGGTGATGGGAAGTAGTTACCTAATACTACTGTCTGGTAATGAGAAGTAGTTACCTAGTACTACTGTCTGGTAATGGGAAGTAGTTACCTAGTACTACTGTCTGGTAATGGGAAGTAGTTACCTAGTAATACTGTCTGGTAATGGGAAGTAGCTACCTAGTACTACTGTCTGACAATGGGAAGTAGTTCGTACTACTGTCTGGTAATGGGAAGTAGTTACCTAGTACTACTGTCTGGTAATGAGAAGTAGTTACCTAGTACTACTGTCTGGTAATGAGAAGTAGTTACCTAGTACTACTGTCTGGTAATGGGAAGTAGTTACCTAGTACTACTGTCTGGTAATGAGAAGTAGTTACCTAGTACTACTGTCTGGCTGGGAAGTAGTTACCTAGTACTACTGTCTGGTAATGGGAAGTAGATACCTTGTACTACTGTCTGGTAATGGGAAGTAGTTACCTAGTACTACTGTCTGGTAATGGGAAGTAGTTACCTAGTACTACTGTCTGGTAATGGGAAGTAGTTACCTAGTACTACTGTCTGGTAATGGGAAGTAGTTACCTAGTACTACTGTCTGGTAATGGGAAGTAGTTACCTAGTACTACTGTCTGCTAATGGGAAGTAGTTACCTAGTACTACTGTCTGGTAATGGGAAGTAGTTACCTAGTACTACTGTCTGGTAATGGGAAGTAGTTACCTAGTACTACTGTCTGGTAATTGGAAGTAGCTACCTAGTACTATTGTCTGGTAATGGGAAGTAGTTACCTAGTACTACTGTCTGGTAATGGGAAGTAGTTACCTAGTACTACTGTCTGCTAATGGGAAGTAGTTACCTAGTACTACTGTCTGGTAATGGGAAGTAGTTACCAAGTACTACTGTCTGGTAATGGGAAGTAGTTACCTAATACTACTGTCTGGTAATGAGAAGTAGTTACCTAGTACTACTGTCTGGTAATGGGAAGTAGTTACCTAGTACTACTGTCTGGTAATGGGAAGTAGTTACCTAGTAATACTGTCTGGTAATGGGAAGTAGCTACCTAGTACTACTGTCTGACAATGGGAAGTAGTTCGTACTACTGTCTGGTAATGGGAAGTAGTTACCTAGTACTACTGTCTGTTAATGGGAAGTAGTTACCTCGTACTACTGTCTGGCTGGGAAGTAGTTACCTTGTACTACTGTCTGGTAATGGGAAATGGTTACCTAGTACTACTGTCTGGTAATGAGAAGTAGCTACCTAGTACTACTGTCTGGCTGGGAAGTAACTACCTAGTACTACTGTCTGGTAATGGGAAGTAGTTACCTAGTACTACTGTCTGGTAATGAGAAGTAGTTACCTAGTACTACTGTCTGGTAATGGGAAGTAGTTACCTAGTACTACTGTCTGGTAATGAGAAGTAGGTTTACCTAGTACTACTGTCTGGCTGGGAAGTAACTACCTAGTACTACTGTCTGGTAATGGGAAGTAGTTACCTAGCAATACTGTCTGGTAATGGGAAGTAGCTACCTAGTACTACTGTCTGACAATGGGAAGTAGTTCATACTACTGTCTGGTAATGGGAAGTAGTTACCTAGTACTACTGTCTGGTAATGGGAAGTAGTTACCTCGTACTACTGTCTGGCTGGGAAGTAGTTACCTTGTACTACTGTCTGGTAATGGGAAATGGTTACCTAGTACTACTGTCTGGTAATGAGAAGTAGATACCTAGTACTACTGTCTGGCTGGGAAGTAACTACCTAGTACTACTGTCTGGTAATGGGAAGTAGTTACCTAGTACTACTGTCTGGTAATGGGAATTAGTTACCTAGTACTACTGTCTGGTAATGAGAAGTAGCTACCTAGTACTACTGTCTGACAATGGGAAGTAGTTCGTACTACTGTCTGGCTGGGAAGTAGTTACCTTGTACTACTGTCTGGTAATGGGAAATGGTTACCTAGTACTACTGTCTGGTAATGAGAAGTAGATACCTAGTACTACTGTCTGGCTGGGAAGTAACTACCTAGTACTACTGTCTGGTAATGGGAAGTAGTTACCTAGTACTACTGTCTGGTAATTGGAAGTAGTTACCTAGTACTACTGTCTGGTAATGGGAAGTAGTTACCTAGTACTACTGTCTGGTAATGGGAAGTAGTTACCTAGTACTACTGTCTGGTAATGGGAAGTAGTTACCTAGTACTACTGTCTGGTAATGGGAAGTAGTTACCTAGTACTACTGTCTGGTAATGGGAAGTAGCTACCTAGTACTACTGTCTGGTAATGGGAAGTAGTTACCTAGTACTACTGTCTGGTAATGGGAAGTAGTTACCTAGTACTACTGTCTGGTAATGGGAAGTAGTTACCTAGTACTACTGTCTGGTAATGGGAAGTAGTTACCTAGTACTACTGTCTGGTAATGGCTGGGAAGTAGCTACCTAGTACTACTGTCTGGTAATGGGAAGTAGCTACCTAGTACTACTGTCTGGTAATGGGAAGTAGTTACCTAGTACTACTGTCTGGTAATGGGAAGTAGTTACCTAGTACTACTGTCTGCTAATGGGAAGTAGTTACCTAGTACTACTGTCTGGTAATGGGAAGTAGTTACCTAGTACTACTGTCTGCTAATGGGAAGTAGTTACCTAGTACTACTGTCTGGTAATGGGAAGTAGTTACCTAGTACTACTGTCTGGTAATGAGAAGTAGTTACCTAGTACTACTGTCTGGTAATGGGAAGTAGTTACCTAGTACTACTGTCTGGTAATGAGAAGTAGGTTTACCTAGTACTACTGTCTGGCTGGGAAGTAACTACCTAGTACTACTGTCTGGTAATGGGAAGTAGTTACCTAGTACTACTGTCTGGTAATTGGAAGTAGTTACCTAGTACTACTGTCTGGTAATGGGAAGTAGTTACCTAGTACTACTGTCTGGTAATGGGAAGTAGTTACCTAGTACTACTGTCTGGTAATGGGAAGTAGTTACCTAGTACTACTGTCTGGTAATGGGAAGTAGCTACCTAGTACTACTGTCTGGTAATGGGAAGTAGCTACCTAGTACTACTGTCTGGTAATTGGAAGTAGTTACTTAGTACTACTGTCTGGTAATGGGAAGTAGTTACCTAGTACTACTGTCTGGTAATGGGAAGTAGTTACCTAGTACTACTGTCTGGTAATGGGAAGTAGTTACCTAGTACTACTGTCTGGTAATGGCTGGGAAGTAGCTACCTAGTACTACTGTCTGGTAATGGGAAGTAGCTACCTAGTACTACTGTCTGGTAATGGGAAGTAGTTACCTAGTACTACTGTCTGGTAATGGGAAGTAGTTACCTAGTACTACTGTCTGCTAATGGGAAGTAGTTACCTAGTACTACTGTCTGGTAATGGGAAGTAGTTACCTAGTACTACTGTCTGGTAATGGGAAGTAGTTACCTAGTACTACTGTCTGGTAATGGGAAGTAGTTACCTAGTACTACTGTCTGGTAATGGGAAGTAGCTACCTAGTACTACTGTCTGGTGATGGGAAGTAGTTACCTAATACTACTGTCTGGTAATGAGAAGTAGTTACCTAGTACTACTGTCTGGTAATGGGAAGTAGTTACCTAGTACTACTGTCTGGTAATGGGAAGTAGTTACCTAGTAATACTGTCTGGTAATGGGAAGTAGCTACCTAGTACTACTGTCTGACAATGGGAAGTAGTTCGTACTACTGTCTGGTAATGGGAAGTAGTTACCTAGTACTACTGTCTGGTAATGAGAAGTAGTTACCTAGTACTACTGTCTGGTAATGAGAAGTAGTTACCTAGTACTACTGTCTGGTAATGGGAAGTAGTTACCTAGTACTACTGTCTGGTAATGAGAAGTAGTTACCTAGTACTACTGTCTGGCTGGGAAGTAACTACCTAGTACTACTGTCTGGTAATGGGAAGTAGTTACCTAGTACTATTGTCTGGTAATGGGAAGAATTTACCTAGTACTACTGTCTGGCTGGGAAGTAGTGACCTAGTACTACTGTCTGGTAATGGGAAGTATATACCTAGTACTACTGTCTGGCTGGGAAGTAGTTACCTAGTACTACTGTCTGGTAATGGGAAGTAGATACCTTGTACTACTGTCTGGTAATGGGAAGTAGTTACCTAGTACTACTGTCTGGTAATGGGAAGTAGTTACCTAGTACTACTGTCTGGTAATGGGAAGTAGTTACCTAGTACTACTGTCTGGTAATGGGAAGTAGTTACCTAGTACTACTGTCTGGTAATGGGAAGTAGTTACCTAGTACTACTGTCTGCTAATGGGAAGTAGTTACCTAGTACTACTGTCTGGTAATGGGAAGTAGTTACCTAGTACTACTGTCTGGTAATGGGAAGTAGTTACCTAGTACTACTGTCTGGTAATGGGAAGTAGCTACCTAGTACTACTGTCTGACAATGGGAAGTAGTTCGTACTACTGTCTGGTAATGGGAAGTAGTTACCTAGTACTACTGTCTGGTAATGGGAAGTAGTTACCTCGTACTACTGTCTGGCTGGGAAGTAGTTACCTTGTACTACTGTCTGGTAATGGGAAATGGTTACCTAGTACTACTGTCTGGTAATGAGAAGTAGCTACCTAGTACTACTGTCTGGCTGGGAAGTAACTACCTAGTACTACTGTCTGGTAATGGGAAGTAGTTACCTAGTACTACTGTCTGGTAATGGGAATTAGTTACCTAGTACTACTGTCTGGTAATTGGAAGTAGCTACCTAGTACTACTGTCTGGTAATGGGAAGTAGTTACCTAGTACTACTGTCTGGTAATGGGAAGTAGTTACCTAGTACTACTGTCTGGTAATTGGAAGTAGCTACCTAGTACTACTGTCTGGTAATGGGAAGTAGTTACCTAGTACTACTGTCTGGTAATGGGAAGTAGTTACCTAGTACTACTGTCTGCTAATGGGAAGTAGTTACCTAGTACTACTGTCTGGTAATGGGAAGTAGTTACCTAGTACTACTGTCTGGTAATGGGAAGTAGTTACCTAATACTACTGTCTGGTAATGAGAAGTAGTTACCTAGTACTACTGTCTGGTAATGGGAAGTAGTTACCTAGTACTACTGTCTGGTAATGGGAAGTAGTTACCTAGTAATACTGTCTGGTAATGGGAAGTAGCTACCTAGTACTACTGTCTGACAATGGGAAGTAGTTCGTACTACTGTCTGGTAATGGGAAGTAGTTCGTACTACTGTCTGGTAATGGGAAGTAGTTACCTCGTACTACTGTCTGGCTGGGAAGTAGTTACCTTGTACTACTGTCTGGTAATGGGAAATGGTTACCTAGTACTACTGTCTGGTAATGAGAAGTAGCTACCTAGTACTACTGTCTGGCTGGGAAGTAACTACCTAGTACTACTGTCTGGTAATGGGAAGTAGTTACCTAGTACTACTGTCTGGTAATGGGAATTAGTTACCTAGTACTACTGTCTGGTAATGAGAAGTAGCTACCTAGTACTACTGTCTGGTAATGAGAAGTAGTTACCTAGTACTACTGTCTGGTAATGGGAAGTAGTTACCTAGTACTACTGTCTGGTAATGAGAAGTAGGTTTACCTAGTACTACTGTCTGGCTGGGAAGTAACTACCTAGTACTACTGTCTGGTAATGGGAAGTAGTTACCTAGTACTACTGTCTGGTAATTGGAAGTAGTTACCTAGTACTACTGTCTGGTAATGGGAAGTAGTTACCTAGTACTACTGTCTGGTAATGGGAAGTAGTTACCTAGTACTACTGTCTGGTAATGGGAAGTAGTTACCTAGTACTACTGTCTGGTAATGGGAAGTAGTTACCTAGTACTACTGTCTGGTAATGGGAAGTAGCTACCTAGTACTACTGTCTGGTAATGGGAAGTAGTTACCTAGTACTACTGTCTGGTAATGGGAAGTAGTTACCTAGTACTACTGTCTGGTAATGGGAAGTAGTTACCTAGTACTACTGTCTGGTAATGGCTGGGAAGTAGCTACCTAGTACTACTGTCTGGCTGGGAAGTAGCTACCTAGTACTACTGTCTGGTAATGGGAAGTAGCTACCTAGTACTACTGTCTGGTAATGGGAAGTAGTTACCTAGTACTACTGTCTGGTAATGGGAAGTAGTTACCTAGTACTACTGTCTGGCTGGGAAGTAGTTACCTAGTACTACTGTCTGGTAATGGGAAGTAGTTACCTAGTACTACTGTCTGGTAATGGGAAGTAGTTACCTAGTACTACTGTCTGGTAATGGGAAGTAGTTACCTAGTACTACTGTCTGGTAATGGGAAGTAGCTACCTAGTACTACTGTCTGGTGATGGGAAGTAGTTACCTAATACTACTGTCTGGTAATGAGAAGTAGTTACCTAGTACTACTGTCTGGTAATGGGAAGTAGTTACCTAGTACTACTGTCTGGTAATGGGAAGTAGTTACCTAGTAATACTGTCTGGTAATGGGAAGTAGTTACCTAGTACTACTGTCTGGTAATTGGAAGTAGCTACCTAGTACTACTGTCTGGTAATGGGAAGTAGTTACCTAGTACTACTGTCTGGTAATGGGAAGTAGTTACCTAGTACTACTGTCTGCTAATGGGAAGTAGTTACCTAGTACTACTGTCTGGTAATGGGAAGTAGTTACCAAGTACTACTGTCTGGTAATGGGAAGTAGTTACCTAATACTACTGTCTGGTAATGAGAAGTAGTTACCTAGTACTACTGTCTGGTAATGGGAAGTAGTTACCTAGTACTACTGTCTGGTAATGGGAAGTAGTTACCTAGTAATACTGTCTGGTAATGGGAAGTAGCTACCTAGTACTACTGTCTGACAATGGGAAGTAGTTCGTACTACTGTCTGGTAATGGGAAGTAGTTACCTAGTACTACTGTCTGGTAATGGGAAGTAGTTACCTCGTACTACTGTCTGGCTGGGAAGTAGTTACCTTGTACTACTGTCTGGTAATGGGAAATGGTTACCTAGTACTACTGTCTGGTAATGAGAAGTAGCTACCTAGTACTACTGTCTGGCTGGGAAGTAACTACCTAGTACTACTGTCTGGTAATGGGAAGTAGTTACCTAGTACTACTGTCTGGTAATGGGAATTAGTTACCTAGTACTACTGTCTGGTAATGAGAAGTAGCTACCTAGTACTACTGTCTGGTAATGAGAAGTAGTTACCTAGTACTACTGTCTGGTAATGGGAAGTAGTTACCTAGTACTACTGTCTGGTAATGAGAAGTAGGTTTACCTAGTACTACTGTCTGGCTGGGAAGTAACTACCTAGTACTACTGTCTGGTAATGGGAAGTAGTTACCTAGTACTACTGTCTGGTAATTGGAAGTAGTTACCTAGTACTACTGTCTGGTAATGGGAAGTAGTTACCTAGTACTACTGTCTGGTAATGGGAAGTAGTTACCTAGTACTACTGTCTGGTAATGGGAAGTAGTTACCTAGTACTACTGTCTGGTAATGGGAAGTAGTTACCTAGTACTACTGTCTGGTAATGGGAAGTAGCTACCTAGTACTACTGTCTGGTAATGGGAAGTAGTTACCTAGTACTACTGTCTGGTAATGGGAAGTAGTTACCTAGTACTACTGTCTGGTAATGGGAAGTAGTTACCTAGTACTACTGTCTGGTAATGGGAAGTAGTTACCTAGTACTACTGTCTGGTAATGGCTGGGAAGTAGCTACCTAGTACTACTGTCTGGTAATGGGAAGTAGCTACCTAGTACTACTGTCTGGTAATGGGAAGTAGTTACCTAGTACTACTGTCTGGTAATGGGAAGTAGTTACCTAGTACTACTGTCTGCTAATGGGAAGTAGTTACCTAGTACTACTGTCTGTTAATGGGAAGTAGTTACCTAGTACTACTGTCTGGTAATGGGAAGTAGTTACCTAGTACTACTGTCTGGTAATGGGAAGTAGTTACCTAGTACTACTGTCTGGTAATGGGAAGTAGCTACCTAGTACTACTGTCTGGTGATGGGAAGTAGTTACCTAATACTACTGTCTGGTAATGAGAAGTAGTTACCTAGTACTACTGTCTGGTAATGGGAAGTAGTTACCTAGTACTACTGTCTGGTAATGGGAAGTAGTTACCTAGTAATACTGTCTGGTAATGGGAAGTAGCTACCTAGTACTACTGTCTGACAATGGGAAGTAGTTCGTACTACTGTCTGGTAATGGGAAGTAGTTACCTAGTACTACTGTCTGGTAATGAGAAGTAGTTACCTAGTACTACTGTCTGGTAATGAGAAGTAGTTACCTAGTACTACTGTCTGGTAATGGGAAGTAGTTACCTAGTACTACTGTCTGGTAATGAGAAGTAGTTACCTAGTACTACTGTCTGGCTGGGAAGTAACTACCTAGTACTACTGTCTGGTAATGGGAAGTAGTTACCTAGTACTATTGTCTGGTAATGGGAAGAATTTACCTAGTACTACTGTCTGGCTGGGAAGTAGTGACCTAGTACTACTGTCTGGTAATGGGAAGTATATACCTAGTACTACTGTCTGGCTGGGAAGTAGTTACCTAGTACTACTGTCTGGTAATGGGAAGTAGATACCTTGTACTACTGTCTGGTAATGGGAAGTAGTTACCTAGTACTACTGTCTGGTAATGGGAAGTAGTTACCTAGTACTACTGTCTGGTAATGGGAAGTAGTTACCTAGTACTACTGTCTGGTAATGGGAAGTAGTTACCTAGTACTACTGTCTGGTAATGGGAAGTAGTTACCTAGTACTACTGTCTGCTAATGGGAAGTAGTTACCTAGTACTACTGTCTGGTAATGGGAAGTAGTTACCTAGTACTACTGTCTGGTAATGGGAAGTAGTTACCTAGTACTACTGTCTGGTAATGGGAAGTAGCTACCTAGTACTACTGTCTGACAATGGGAAGTAGTTCGTACTACTGTCTGGTAATGGGAAGTAGTTACCTAGTACTACTGTCTGGTAATGGGAAGTAGTTACCTCGTACTACTGTCTGGCTGGGAAGTAGTTACCTTGTACTACTGTCTGGTAATGGGAAATGGTTACCTAGTACTACTGTCTGGTAATGAGAAGTAGCTACCTAGTACTACTGTCTGGCTGGGAAGTAACTACCTAGTACTACTGTCTGGTAATGGGAAGTAGTTACCTAGTACTACTGTCTGGTAATGGGAATTAGTTACCTAGTACTACTGTCTGGTAATGAGAAGTAGCTACCTAGTACTACTGTCTGGTAATGAGAAGTAGTTACCTAGTACTACTGTCTGGTAATGGGAAGTAGTTACCTAGTACTACTGTCTGGTAATGAGAAGTAGGTTTACCTAGTACTACTGTCTGGCTGGGAAGTAACTACCTAGTACTACTGTCTGGTAATGGGAAGTAGTTACCTAGTACTACTGTCTGGTAATTGGAAGTAGTTACCTAGTACTACTGTCTGGTAATGGGAAGTAGTTACCTAGTACTACTGTCTGGTAATGGGAAGTAGTTACCTAGTACTACTGTCTGGTAATGGGAAGTAGTTACCTAGTACTACTGTCTGGTAATGGGAAGTAGTTACCTAGTACTACTGTCTGGTAATGGGAAGTAGCTACCTAGTACTACTGTCTGGTAATGGGAAGTAGTTACCTAGTACTACTGTCTGGTAATGGGAAGTAGTTACCTAGTACTACTGTCTGGTAATGGGAAGTAGTTACCTAGTACTACTGTCTGGTAATGGGAAGTAGTTACCTAGTACTACTGTCTCGTAATGGCTGGGAAGTAGCTACCTAGTACTACTGTCTGGTAATGGGAAGTAACTACCTAGTACTACTGTCTGGTAATGGGAAGTAGTTACCTAGTACTACTGTCTGGTAATGGGAAGTAGTTACCTAGTACTACTGTCTGGTAATGGGAAGTAGTTACCTAGTACTACTGTCTGGTAATGGGAAGTAGTTACCTAGTACTACTGTCTGGTAATGGGAAGTAGTTACCTAGTACTACTGTCTGGTAATGGGAAGTAGTTACCTAGTACTACTGTCTGGTAATGGGAAGTAGCTACCTAGTACTACTGTCTGGTGATGGGAAGTAGTTACCTAATACTACTGTCTGGTAATGAGAAGTAGTTACCTAGTACTACTGTCTGGTAATGGGAAGTAGTTACCTAGTACTACTGTCTGGTAATGGGAAGTAGGTACCTAGTAATACTGTCTGGTAATGGGAAGTAGCTACCTAGTACTACTGTCTGACAATGGGAAGTAGTTCGTACTACTGTCTGGTAATGGGAAGTAGTTACCTAGTACTACTGTCTGGTAATGAGAAGTAGTTACCTAGTACTACTGTCTGGTAATGAGAAGTAGTTACCTAGTACTACTGTCTGGTAATGGGAAGTAGTTACCTAGTACTACTGTCTGGTAATGAGAAGTAGTTACCTAGTACTACTGTCTGGCTGGGAAGTAACTACCTAGTACTACTGTCTGGTAATGGGAAGTAGTTACCTAGTACTATTGTCTGGTAATGGGAAGAATTTACCTAGTACTACTGTCTGGCTGGGAAGTAGTGACCTAGTACTACTGTCTGGTAATGGGAAGTATATACCTAGTACTACTGTCTGGCTGGGAAGTAGTTACCTAGTACTACTGTCTGGTAATGGGAAGTAGATACCTTGTACTACTGTCTGGTAATGGGAAGTAGTTACCTAGTACTACTGTCTGGTAATGGGAAGTAGTTACCTAGTACTACTGTCTGGTAATGGGAAGTAGTTACCTAGTACTACTGTCTGGTAATGGGAAGTAGTTACCTAGTACTACTGTCTGGTAATGGGAAGTAGTTACCTAGTACTACTGTCTGCTAATGGGAAGTAGTTACCTAGTACTACTGTCTGGTAATGGGAAGTAGTTACCTAGTACTACTGTCTGGTAATGGGAAGTAGTTACCTAGTACTACTGTCTGGTAATTGGAAGTAGCTACCTAGTACTACTGTCTGGTAATGGGAAGTAGTTACCTAGTACTACTGTCTGGTAATGGGAAGTAGTTACCTAGTACTACTGTCTGCTAATGGGAAGTAGTTACCTAGTACTACTGTCTGGTAATGGGAAGTAGTTACCAAGTACTACTGTCTGGTAATGGGAAGTAGTTACCTAATACTACTGTCTGGTAATGAGAAGTAGTTACCTAGTACTACTGTCTGGTAATGGGAAGTAGTTACCTAGTACTACTGTCTGGTAATGGGAAGTAGTTACCTAGTAATACTGTCTGGTAATGGGAAGTAGCTACCTAGTACTACTGTCTGACAATGGGAAGTAGTTCGTACTACTGTCTGGTAATGGGAAGTAGTTACCTAGTACTACTGTCTGGTAATGGGAAGTAGTTACCTCGTACTACTGTCTGGCTGGGAAGTAGTTACCTTGTACTACTGTCTGGTAATGGGCAAATGGTTACCTAGTACTACTGTCTGGTAATGAGAAGTAGCTACCTAGTACTACTGTCTGGCTGGGAAGTAACTACCTAGTACTACTGTCTGGTAATGGGAAGTAGTTACCTAGTACTACTGTCTGGTAATGGGAATTAGTCACCTAGTACTACTGTCTGGTAATGAGAAGTAGCTACCTAGTACTACTGTCTGGTAATGAGAAGTAGTTACCTAGTACTACTGTCTGGTAATCGGAAGTAGTTACCTAGTACTACTGTCTGGTAATGAGAAGTAGGTTTACCTAGTACTACTGTCTGGCTGGGAAGTAACTACCTAGTACTACTGTCTGGTAATGGGAAGTAGTTACCTAGTACTACTGTCTGGTAATGGGAAGTAGTTACCTAGTACTACTGTCTGGTAATGGGAAGTAGTTACCTAGTACTACTGTCTGGTAATGGGAAGTAGTTACCTAGTACTACTGTCTGGTAATGGGAAGTAGTTACCTAGTACTACTGTCTGGTAATGGGAAGTAGTTACCTAGTACTACTGTCTGGTAATGGGAAGTAGCTACCTAGTACTACTGTCTGGTAATGGGAAGTAGTTACCTAGTACTACTGTCTGGTAATGGGAAGTAGTTACCTAGTACTACTGTCTGGTAATGGGAAGTAGTTACCTAGTACTACTGTCTGGTAATGGGAAGTAGTTACCTAGTACTACTGTCTGGTAATGGCTGGGAAGTAGCTACCTAGTACTACTGTCTGGTAATGGGAAGTAGCTACCTAGTACTACTGTCTGGTAATGGGAAGTAGTTAACTAGTAGCAGGGTGACAGCTGCACACACATTCCACACATGAAGTACACCCATCATCAATAGTTTTAATTACAAATTAACAATCTTCAGTTTTAAAACTGAAAATGTAAAATTATTTGTGTAAAAGTATGGGTCCTCTGGCTTAAAAACAGAAGTCCAAACTCTTGTGGCATGGTAGATCAATGTATGGTAGATCAATGTATGGTAGATCAATGTATGGTAGATCAATGTATGGTAGATCAATGTATGGGATCAATGTATGGTAGATCAATGTATGGTAGCTCAATGTATGGTAGCTCAATGTATGGTAGATCAATGTATGGTAGATCAATGTATGGTAGATCAATGTATGGTAGATCAATGTATGGTAGATCAATGTATGGTGGATCAATGTATGGTGGATCAATGTATGGTACCTCAATGTATGTTAGATCAATGTATGGTAGATCAATGTATGGTTGATCAATGTATGGTAGATCAATGTATGGTGGATCAATGTATGGTTGATCAATGTATGATGGATCAATGTATGGTGGATCAATGTATGGTAGATCAATGTATGGTAGATCAATGTATGGTAGATCAATGTATGGTTGATCAATGTATGGTAGATCAATGTATGGTGGATCAATGTATGGTTGATCAATGTATGATGGATCAATGTATGGTGGATCAATGTATGGTGGATCAATGTATGGTTGATCAATGTATGGTAGATCAATGTATGGTAGATCAATGTATGGTGGATCAATGTATGGTGGATCAATGTATGGTAGATCAATGTATGGTGGATCAATGTATGGTGGATCAATGTATGGTAGATCAATGTATGGTGGATCAATGTATGGTGGATCAATGTATGGTGGATCAATGTATGGTGGATCAATGTATGGTAGATCAATGTATGGTAGATCAATGTATGGTAGATCAATGTATGGTGGATCAATGTATGGTGGATCAATGTATGGTAGATTAATGTATGGTTGATCAATGTATGGTTGATCAATGTATGGTAGATCAATGTATGGTGGATCAATGTATGGTGGATCAATGTATTGTAGATCAATGTATGGTAGATCAATGTATGGTTGATCAATGTATGGTAGATCAATATATGGTTGTTGAGTAGTAAGAAATGGATGAAACAAAACACAGCTCAATCAGAACCCTCTAACCTATAGCAGAGCGCTTTGACACACCCACTACATTCCTTTGGACACACACACTACTTTCCACAAGCCCACTACTTTCCTTTGGACACACAATACATCCCTTTATTTTCAGGGTGGGGAGGTGGCTGAGCTGAAACATAAAGTACATTTGTTCTTTTGTACAGGATCCATTTTGAGACGACAGAGCAGAAAACACTATATGGACAGAACTGAAAAATAAAGTAAGTATTTCTGAACAATAATTAATTCTAATGAACAGAGTAAGAGAATGAATACCTGTAATGAGATATTACTAGTTAGTAGAACTGCTACTTGAGCTGAGTTGCTGACAGACAGCAGTTTTCAAAGTGTAAACTAATCAGTAGGCCGACATGTTATCAGTAAAACGTCTGGTAAAGATGGTGGAGGAGCTTTTCAATATATGGTTTTATGTTTATCTCAGGGTTTCTCAATCCTTTTGTTCTTACCAGCACTTACACACCTGATTCAACTAATCATCACATATTTTAAGACAGTTTCATATTTGAGGCATACAAATGAACATTCTCAAATTCAAAATGTTTGGGGTTTGGTAGGCCTGTTACCAATTATTATAGGCCTACAGTAATTCATATTTTGGAGAGAAAAAAACTAAACCTGGTTTCGAGTAGATTATAACTTTAGCTAAAATAATGTAAGAGAGATGTCTTGAAGAAGGACTATACAAAAAATTGATGCAAGATTAGGCACAATGTCACAAGTTACTGCTGTCGCTTGCAACTGACTGTTACCGTTACCCTCTGGTTACTAACTATTGAAGAATCACTGAAGCTGGATACTCATATCTCCCTCACAAACTTTAAGCATCAGCTGTCAGACCAGCTCACAGATCATTGCTCCTGTACATAGCCCATCTGTAAACAGCCCATTCAACTACCTCATCCCCATATTGTTATTTATTTGTTTGCTCCTTTGCAGCCCATTATCTCTACTTGCACATTCATCTTCTACACATCTATCACTCCAGTGTTTAATTGCTAAATTGTAATAACTTTTTTCACTACGGCCTATTTATTGCCTTACCTCCCTAATCTTACCTCATTTGCACACTCTGTATATAGACTTTTATATTGTGTTATTGACTCTACGTTTGTTTATTACATGTGTAACACTGTGTTGTTGTATGTGTTGCACTGCTTTGCTTTATCTTGGTTGCAGTTGTAAATGAGAACTTGTTCTCAACTAGCCTACCTGGTTAAATAAAGGTGAAATAAAAATAATATTTTTTAATAAAATGATAATTCGTTGGTGATATGGACACCAAGGAAGTTGAAATTCTCGACCCGCTCCACTACAGCCCCATCGATGTTAATGGGGGCCTGTTTCCTGTGGTCCACAAACAGCTCCTTTGTCTTGCTCACATTGAGGGAGAGGTTGTTGTCCTGGCACCACATTGCCAGTTCTCTGACTTCTCATCATTGTCGGTGATCAGGCCTACCACTGTTGTGTTGTCAGCAAACTTAACAATGGTGTTGGAGTCGTGTTTGGCCACGCAGTCGTGATGAGCTTAGTGGGCGCTATGGTGTTGAACTCTGAGCTGTAGTCAATGAACAGCATTCTCACATAGGTGTTCCTTTTGTCCAAGTGGGAAAGGGCAGTGTGGAGTCCGATTGAGAAATCACATTGCTATTCATGTTAAATAAATGAATCTGTCAATTTGAACTAAGCAAGCTGCTAAATCATCTTGCCCAGGCTACTGTAGTCTATCTGAAATAAGATGTAGACCTATCAGGGGCTAGTTTACTACTGTAGTCTATCTGAAATAAGATGTAGACCTATCAGGGACTAGTTTACTACTGTAGTCTATCTGAAATAAGATGTAGGCCTATCAGGGGCTAGTTTACTACTGTAGTCTAATTGAAATAAGATGTAGACCTATCAGGGGCTAGTTTACTACTGTAGTCTATCTGAAATAAGATGTAGGCCTATCAGGGGCTAGTTTACTACTGTAGTCTATCTGAAATAAGATGTAGACCTATCAGGGGCTAGTTTACTACTGTAGTCTATCTGAAATAAGATGTAGACCTATCAGGGGCTAGTTTACTACTGTAGTCTGTCTGAAATAAGATGTAGACCTATCAGGGGCTAGTTTACTACTGTAGTCTATCTGAAATAAGATGTAGACCTATCAGGGGCTAGTTTACTACTGTAGTCTGTCTGAAATAAGATGTATACCTATCAGGGGCTAGTTTACTACTGTAGTCTATCTGAAATAAGATGTAGACCTATCAGGGGCTAGTTTACTACTGTAGTCTGTCTGAAATAAGATGTAGACCTATCAGGGGCTAGTTTACTACTGTAGTCTATCTGAAATAAGATGTAGACCTATCAGGGACTAGTTTACTACTGTAGTCTATCAGGGGCTAGTTTACTACTGTAGACCTATCAGGGGCTAGTTTACTACTGTAGTCTATCTGAAATAAGATGTAGACCTATCAGGGGCTAGTTTACTACTGTAGTCTGTCTGAAATAAGATGTAGACCTATCAGGGGCTAGTTTACTACTGTAGTCTGTCTGAAATAAGATGTAGACCTATCAGGGGCTAGTTTACTACTGTAGTCTATCTGAAATAAGATGTAGACCTATCAGGGGCTAGTTTACTACTGTAGTCTATCTGAAATAAGATGTAGGCCTATCAGGGGCTAGTTTACTACTGTAGTCTATCTGAAATAAGATGTAGACCTATCAGGGACTAGTTTACTACTGTAGACCTATCAGGGGCTAGTTTACTACTGTAGTCTATCTGAAATAAGATGTAGACCTATCAGGGGCTAGTTTACTACTGTAGTCTATCAGGGGCTAGTTTACTACTGTAGTCTATCAGGGGCTAGTTTACTACTGTAGTCTATCTGAAATAAGATGTAGACCTATCAGGGACTAGTTTACTACTGTAGTCTATCTGAAATAAGATGTAGACCTATCAGGGACTAGTTTACTACTGTAGTCTATCTGAAATAAGATGTAGACCTATCAGGGGCTAGTTTACTACTGTAGTCTATCAGGGGCTAGTTTACTACTGTAGTCTATCTGAAATAAGATGTAGGCCTATCAGGGGCTAGTTTACTACTGTAGTCTATCTGAAATAAGATGTAGGCCTATCAGGGGCTAGTTTACTACTGTAGTCTATCAGGGGCTAGTTTACTACTGTAGTCTATCTGAAATAAGATGTAGACCTATCAGGGACTAGTTTACTACTGTAGTCTATCTGAAATAAGATGTAGACCTATCAGGGGCTAGTTTACTACTGTAGTCTATCTGAAATAAGATGTAGACCTATCAGGGACTAGTTTACTACTGTAGTCTATCTGAAATAAGATGTAGACCTATCAGGGGCTAGTTTACTACTGTAGTCTATCTGAAATAAGATGTAGACCTATCAGGGACTAGTTTACTACTGTAGTCTATCTGAAATAAGATGTAGACCTATCAGGGGCTAGTTTACTACTGTAGTCTATCTGAAATAAGATGTAGACCTATCAGGGACTAGTTTACTACTGTAGTCTATCTGAAATAAGATGTAGACCTATCAGGGGCTAGTTTACTACTGTAGTCTATCTGAAATAAGATGTAGACCTATCAGGGACTAGTTTACTACTGTAGTCTATCTGAAATAAGATGTAGACCTATCAGGGGCTAGTTTACTACTGTAGTCTCTCTGAAATAAGATGTAGACCTATCAGGGGCTAGTTTACTACTGTAGTCTATCTGAAATAAGATGTAGACCTATCAGGCTGTTTAGTTGTCACTGTGTTAACCACAACCAACATGTTGGATCTCTGTTTAGTTGTCACTGTGTTAACCACAACCAACATGCTGGATCTCTGTTTAGTTGTCACTGTGTTAACCACAACCAACATGTTGGATCTCTGTTTAGTTGTCACTGTGTTAACATTTACATTTACATTTAAGTCATTTAGCAGACGCTCTTATCCAGAGCGACTTAACCACAACCAACATGTTGGATCTCTGTTTAGTTGTCACTGTGTTAACCACAACCAACATGCTGGATCTCTGTTTAGTTGTCACTGTGTTAACCACAACCAACATGTTGTATCTCTGTTTAGGGATCAGTGCTCTAAAATGAGTCTCTCTGGGGAGAAAGTGGAGAGAGGCCCTGCCTCTAGAATGAATCTCTCTGGGGAACATGACACCAAAACTAAGAGGTGAGCTGACAATATTGTTTAAGAATGTATTTTCTAAAAGTTTTTTTAATCAGAAATGATTTCTTATGGGTACATTCTATATAACTGTCCTAGATTTCAGTTGTGTATGAAAATGTGTTTTTTTGCTATTTATCCAAGATATCTATATATCCATTGTTTAGCAGGAATGTAATGTTGGTATCCTGTATATTTGACTGTGATATGTGGTTGTCTCACCTAGATATCTATATATCCATTGTTTATCAGGAATGTAATGTTGGTATCCTGTATATCTGACTGTGATATGTGGTTGTCTCACCTAGATATCTATATATCCATTGTTTATCAGGAATGTAATGTTGGTATCCTGTATATCTGACTGTGATATGTGGTTGTCTCACCTAGATATCTAAAGATGAATTCACTAACAGATGCCATCTTAATTTGACTTAGTTTCTCACAGCAGGAAAATAACAGAAAATGTGCATTTTTATGTGGATTATAATTAAGGGATATTTTTGGTAGGGGCTGATCCATTTTTCATCAAATCAAGTTTGACAATTTTAAGTGGAAATTAAACACTTTAGAAGCCTTTATAAAGACTTTCTTTAAACAATAAAATATAATTGACCAACATTTCTGAAAATGTATATATATCGTTCTGGAATGAAACTGTTCTTATGTTTCCCCATCAGAGCTCAGAGTAGATGAGAGATGTAATGTTTGTCTCTGTTGTGTTGAAGTCCAATCAAGCAGGGGAGACCAGCCTCCCCTGAACCCAGCTGTGTGTCCACGAAGAGTGACAAGTCTATGGAACCTCCTATATCCTTTAGAGAGGGAGACTTTTCTACTGAACAAAGGTAAGAAGAACTCATGGGTCATGGTCAGTGAGTTAAACAACACTGTCTCTAGTCATTTCTCCTCTCCCATTTAACCATTTATTTTTGAGGTTTTCATAATTCATAGGCTAATCCTTTTTTACATTTTCATTGTCCAGTGTGTGTGTGTGCGTGTGTGTGTGTGCTCCCTTGGTGAGGAGATGTAATCTCATGTTTTGTCCACAGAAACCAACAGGAGAGATCAGAGTCAGAGATTCTCAGTGGTCAGTCTTCCCAGAGTTATCAAACAGACCTGGCCTTCATATTCAGTGTATGTGGTCCTGTTATGTACATTTGTTTTTGTTTACCTCAATTAAGGTTGATCTGTCAATCATTCATTAATGTGTTAATGAGAAAGCATTTATTCTCTTGCTTAACTTATTTACTTGATTTATTTCAGTTGCTTGAAGAGAAAATTATGACATTTGTGAAGAACGAGCTGAAGATGTTCAAGAGGATTCTTAGTCCAGAGCTCCCAGAAGGCTTTGCGAGTCAGAAGCAGGATAAGGAAGTGGTGGATGCTGAAGATGAGAAGCAGGAGAGCAGTGCCAGAGAGGGGGCTCTGAAGATCACACTGCACATCCTGAGGAAAATGAACCAGAAGGAGCTTGCTGACACACTGGAGAAATGTAAGATCTGTCTGCCTCATGTTGAATGCTGTTTTATAACATTTAAAAGCTGTAGCTAAAGTACAGCTAAAGTAGCGTTGTAACTCAATGATATTGTAGCAGCCTTAACACAACACCTAGTGACCTCATCAAGTAGCAGCAGGGATGTGTTGTGGTGATTAATTTAGAGAGAGAGACAACATTAATAATACCATCAATAATACCAATAATAATATAATCAGTCACACCAGTCTGTAATGCATTATGAAAACATTTACACATTTATACAGTCAGTTATGAGAATAAATTATTATAATTTAAAACTTTATAACAGTCCTACAATACTGTAGTCATCAAAACAGACGTAATATTAATATCATCCGTGTTATTTCTAGATTCAGATGATCCTGCTGTGATTTGCCAACGTGAACTCAAATCTAATCTGAAGAAGAAGTTTCAATGTGTATTTGAGGGAATCGCTAAACAAGGAAACCCAACAATTCTCAATAACATCTACACAGAGCTCTACATCACAGAGGGTGGAACAGGAGAGGTCAATAATGAACATGAGCTGAGACAGATTGAGACAACAACCAGGAAACAAGCAAGACCAGAGACTGCAGTCAAATGTAACGACATCTTCACACCTTTAACTGGACAAGACAAACATATCAGATCTGTGCTGACAAAGGGAGTCGCTGGCATTGGAAAAACATTCTCTGTGCAGAAGTTTATTCTGGACTGGGCTGAAGGAAAAGCAAATCAGGATGTCCAATTTATTTTTTCATTTCCTTTTCGGGAGCTGAATTTGATGAAAGAGGACAAACAGACTTTCATTGAACTTCTCATCCACTTCTCAATGGAAACCAAAGAATCAAGAATCTCCAACTTCGACAAGTACAAAGTTCTGTTCATCTTTGATGGTCTGGATGAGTGCCGACTGCCCCTAGACTTCCAGAAGAACAAGATCTGTTGTGACGTCACAGAGTCAACCTCAGTGGATGTTCTGCTGACAAATCTCATCAAGGGAAATCTGCTTCCCTCTGCTCTCCTCTGGATAACTACCCGACCTGCAGCAGCCAATAAGATCCCTTCAGGGTGTGTTGACCAGGTGACAGAGGTACGAGGGTTCAATGACCCAC
Source organism: Salvelinus alpinus (assembly GCF_045679555.1). Lineage (NCBI taxonomy): Eukaryota > Metazoa > Chordata > Actinopteri > Salmoniformes > Salmonidae > Salvelinus > Salvelinus alpinus. Next base: position 10,491,543 of record NC_092086.1, on the reverse strand, counting down.
AGAAGGAGGAGTACTTCAGGAAGAGATTCAGTGATGAGGACCTGGCCAGCAGAATCATCTCACACATAAAGACGTCAAGGAGCCTCCACATCATGTGCCACATTCCAGTCTTCTGTTGGATTTCTGCAACAGTCCTTGAACACATGCTGAAACATAAGAGAGAAGAGATGCCCAAGACTCTGACTGAGATGTACACACACCTTGTGGAGTTTCATACCAAACAGAAGAATGAAAAGTATCTTGGGAAAGAAGAGACAGGTCCACACTGGAATAAAAAGAGCATTCTGTCACTGGGAAAACTGGCTTTTCAGCAGCTTGTGAATGGCAATCTGATTTTCTATGAAGAAGACCTGAAAGAGGCTGGCATTGATGTCAATGAAGCCTCAGTGTACTCAGGATTGTGCACACAGCTCTTTAAAGAGGAATGTGTGCTGTACCAGGACAAGGTGTACTGCTTTGTTCATCTGAGCATTCAGGAGTTTCTGGCTGCTGTATATGTGTTCCTCTCATTCATCAACAACAATGAGAATCTAATGGACAAACTGCAAACAAAGTCCAGGATCTTTTCTTTGCTGTTCAGAGACAAGCCTGAAGTTACTTTCTACAAGAGTGCTGTGGATAAAGCCTTACAAAGTGAGACAGGAAACCTGGACCTTTTCCTCCGCTTCCTTCTGGGCCTCTCACTGGAGTCCAATCAGAAGCACTTACGAGGTCTACTGACAAAGACAAGAAGCAGCTCACAGAGCCATGAAGAAACAGTCAAGTACATCAAGGAGAAGATCAGGGAGAATCTCTCTCCAGAGAGGAGCATCAATCTGTTCCACTGTCTGAATGAACTGAATGACTGTTCTCTGGTGGAGGAGATCCAAAGCTACCTGAACTCAGGAAGTGTCTCCAGTGAAGAACTCTCACCTGCACAGTGGTCAGCTCTGGTCTTTGTGTTGCTGACTTCAGAAAAGGAGCTGGATGTGTTTGACCTGAAGAAATATTCCAGATCAGAGGAAGGTCTTCTGAGGCTGCTGCCAGTGGTCAAAGCCTCCAGAGCTGCTCTGTGAGTAAATAAAATGACATATAAGAACTAATCATCAGGAAGAAATAATCAGTTTAGAGAAAAATATGTATTATAATATGTATATAATATTATATTGAAAAACACATGCATTGATTTTACCATTAGTATAACAATATGACGATACAGTTCTAGGAGACGGAAGATGAATCTATATGTTGTTTGAATAAACCAAATGCATCTGCCATTGTCCTTCTACACTACTGGTGTTAGATTAACAGTGTGTTTGAAGTCATGATGATCTCTTTGTCAGGCTGTCAGGCTGTGGAGTCACAGAGGAAGGCTGTGCTTCTCTGGTCTCAGCTCTGATGTCAAACCCCTCACATCTGAGAGAGCTGGACCTGAGTAACAATGACCTGAAGGATTCAGGAGTGAAGCTGCTCTCTGCTGGACTGGGGAATCCCCACTGTAAACTGGAGACTCTGAGGTCAGTATTCCTGTAGTTGGTCAACAAGTGATAACTGTTCACCAGATCCACATGTGTTTACCAGGCACACATAGTCCACACCATATGTGTTTGGACAGTGAGGTTTACAGTTTTACATTTGTTGCTATGCTCCAGCATTTTGTATTTGAGATAGAATGTTTCATATTAGGTAACAGCACCGAATGTCACCTTTTATTTGAGGTTAATGTAGCTCTGCTACCGTTAAGAAATGAAACCACGTTATGTATCCATTTGAAGAAGTCTTAATTATTTTTACAAATTAATTTTGTCAAAAGTTTAGTATTTGGTCAAATATTCCGTGCCTGCAGTGATTACATCAAGATTGTGATTCTACTAACTTGTTGAATTCATTTGCAGTTTGTCTTGGTTGTGTTTTGAATTATGTTTTTCCTAATATAAACTGAATGGTGAATAATGTCCTGTCATTTTGGAGTCACTTCACTTGCATTGTCAGTAAGAATAGAAGATGTTTCTGAACACTTCTACATTCATGTGGATGCTACCATGATATGAATAATCATTAATGAATCGTGAATAATGACGAATGAGAAAGTTACAGAGGCACAAAGATCAGATCTCCTCTGTTATTGGTAATGGTGAGAGGTTAGCATGTTTAGTTGTAGCCTCTGTTATTGGTAATGGTGAGAGGTTAGTATGTTTTGTTGTAGCCTCTGTTATTGGTAATGATGAGAGGTTAGCATGTCTTGTTGTAGTCTCTGTTATTGGCAATGGTGAGAGGTTAGCATGTTTTGTTGTAGCCTCTGTTATTGGTAATGGTGAGAGGTTAGCATGTTTTGTTGTAGTCTCTGTTATTTGAAATGGTGAGAGGCTAGCATGTTTTGTTGTAGTCTCTGTTATTGGTAATGGTGAGAGGTTAGCATATTTTGTTGTAGTCTCTGTTATTGGTAATGGTGACAGGTTAGCATGTTTTGTTGTAGCCTCTGTTATTGGTAATGGTGAGAGGTTAGCATGTTTTGTTGTAGCCTCTGTTATTGGTAATGGTGAGAGTTTTTTTTATTTTTTTTAAATTTTATTTAACCTTTATTTAACCAGGTAGGCAAATTGAGAACACGTTCTCATTTACAATTGCGACCTGGCCAAGATAAAGCAAAGCAGTTCGACACATACAACAACACATAGTTACACATGGAGTAAAACAAACATATAGTCAAAGATACAGTGAAAA
>NC_092086.1:10251018-10488740 GCF_045679555.1 Salvelinus alpinus | reverse complement strand
CAGCTGAGGGTACTTAAGAATTTTCTTAGTAACTCTGACTTTGCTAGGTTTTATCTATTCGGTGCTGGCTAGCACCCCTTCTATTCCCATGGGGGGAGTGTACAACTTGATTTGGTTCCGGTGGACCCACTTTAATGTGGCGTTTTGTTGACCTTTGTTGATTCTGATCTGGTAAGCTACAGGTGATAGCTTCACCAGAATCTCGTGTGGCCCCGTCCAGTGGGGCAGGAACTTTCTTGCGATGCCCGCGGGTTTGGTGTATATGTAGTACCACACCTTATCCCCGATCTCGAACACCTGGTGTAAGGCCTTTTTGTCGTAATAGGTCTTGTCACCTTCTGCGCTTCTTTCCAACTGTCCTTGAGCATACGCAAAGGTAGTCTGGAGATGGTTCCGCAAGTCGGTCACGTATTGATGAGCCGTGTAGGCGGTGGGTGCAGCAACATTTCCCGGTTGGTACAGGAGATGCAGTGGAAGTGTCATTTGCCCCGTCATCATCTCGAAGGGTGTTATTGCTGTAGACCTGTTGCGTGCGGCTCTGATCGCCATCAGTACCAATGGGAGTTTGAGGTCCCAATCTTTGTGGTTGGCTGCCACATATTTCCTCAAGATTCTGACGATGGTCTGGTGACTCCTTTCCACCCTGCCCGAGCTCCTAGGGTGGTATGCGATGTGGAGTTTAGCTTTGACTCCCAGAAGCCTCCACAGTTCGGTCATTACGGCTGCCGAAAAGTGGGTTCCTCTGTCGCTGTCCACGGTTTCTCCTGGCAGGCCGAAACGACTGAAAACGTGGTTTAGCAAAAGAACGGCCGTGGTTTCCGCTGTGTCATTGGTCGCCGGCAGGCACTCCACCCACTTTGTGAATGCGCAAGTCACTGTGAGGAGATACTTGTTGCCTCTGGCCGACCTGGCAACTGGGCCGACCCAGTCGATCTGGATCGAGCTCCAGGGGAAAAGACACACCCTTGCGTTGCAGGGGTGCTCTGTGAAGTGGCTTGGAGGGTTGAAACTGGCAGCAAACTAGACACCCCCTCACGTATTGTGCCACGTCTTGTTCCATGTGAGGCTAGTAGGCCACCTGTCGCAATGTTTCACATGTAGCCTTGACACCCCTATGGCCTCCACATGGCGCGTCGTGGGCATGGGCTATCATTATCCCCCTCTGTGTTTTAGGAACCACCCACCTTCGAGCGGTGTCAGTTTCTGAAACATACACCAGTAGGTCATCTACAAGTGTGAGGTGCTGCTTAGTTGCGTACAGCGAACGCAGATCGTGTGAACCTGCCAAAGCCAGTTCAGACACTGGGTGGTTGACAGGATCCGACAGGAATGCCATAAAAGTGGCGAGGGATTCATCTTGGTGTTGCATTGCTACCAGGTCGTCATTCAGGAATGAATGCGTTAGCAACACATTATGTTAGTGCGAAGACGTTTTCCCTGGTGCTACATGGCTACGCGTTACCGCAGACACCATAGCATCCTCATTGGTTTTTTTTTCTCGAGCATCAAACACCCAAGGGGTGCCGTGAATTGCACCGGATTTTGCCATGCTGTCGGCATGGTCGTTGCCAAGTTTGTCACGGCCAGGTGATTTGGAGTGTTCTTTGACTTTTTTCCAATACACCTGTATGTCGTGTTTGGTGATGAGGTCATCACAAGCTAGGATGAGCTCTTTGTTTTTCACCTCCTTACCACTTGAAGTAGTCATGTGCTTTTGTTTCCAAAACGGCAAGTGGCATAAGAAGGTGAGTCTCGCGTAGTTTGAATCGGTGCAGATCACCAGTTCTGACAATTTGTGTTTCACCGCCGTTTGCAGGGTGATCAGCACGCCAGCCACTTCTGCAAACTGGCTGGTCTTGTTGCCAAGCTGAAATTGAAGTGGCTTGCACGGAATGTCGTTGTGCCATACCAATCCCACACCAGCTTGCAAGTGATCTAGATGGCGGTAAGAACAGTCATCTACAAATGCCATCGGCATTTCAAGACACACGTTCTCTTCGAAGTAGTGATGGTTCGAAGGCAATGGCGGAGCGATGTCACGCGGGGGTGGAGTCGGTTTCATCGTCACCACAGCGTTGACACACCGCCAAAGCACTGCCCAAAGGCAGGTTTTTCGTTTTTGCGTAGTTGATTACTACATCATGGCTCTGTAGCGTCATGAGCCAAGCCGCTATCCTGCTGTTGTGTACAGCACCTTCACGGATTCGTTGGCTTTTCAGAAAAGTCACAGGCTGGTGACATGTTTCTATGATCACCTTTTGTCCTCCGACATAACTGGTGAAGTGTTTGATTGCCCAGACTGTCGACAGCAGTGCTTTTTCGCAGTCTGAGTATTTGTGTTCTGCAGGGTTGAGTGTTTTGCTCGCGTAAGCAACCACACGTTTGTCTTGGTCGTATTTTTGGTACAACCCTGCACTAAGGCAGTGCTCTGAGAAACCAACTTCCAAGAAGAATGTCTTGTCTTTGTTGGGGTATACCAGGCAGGGTGCCTTGCAAAGCTGGTTTTTCAAGGAAGCCACAGCTTCTTTGTGAGTGGCCTCCCAAATGAATGGGGTGTCTTTCTGAAGAAGATGAGTCAACGGTTTTGACAAGTCGGCGTAGTTTTCGATGAATTGGCGGGAGTAGTTACATACTCCCAAGAAGCTGCGCACCTCGTGAAGGTTCGTAGGTGTTTTGATGTTGCGGACAGCCTGGATTCTGTTCGACTGTGGCAGGATGCCCTCGGCACCCACCAGAAGCCCAACGTAGTTTACCTTGGTCCTGCACCATTGTCCCTTCATGATGGCCAACTTAGCCCCTGCAGTCCCGAGTTGGGTGAGAACGTGGTCCATTTCATTGAGGTGATGTGACCAAGTCTCACTTCTCATGAGAACGTCGTCCACGTAGATTATCGTCCCCCTAGAGGCTGCGTCTGGCATTGCCTTGTGCAGGAAGATGTTGAACTCTGACGGGGAGTTCGCATACCCGAATGGGCAGCGATTGAACGTAAAGAGCTTGTTCGAGAAAGAGAAAGCCAACTTGTGTTGGTCACGAGGGTCGACTGTCATGGTCCAGAAACCATTAGCCACGTCGACGGTGGAGAAGTACTTGGCGTTTGCCACCTTTGGCAACTCTTGGTCTAGCTGTGTCATTGGCCAACGAGACAGCGGAACCAGTTTGTTGAGTTGTCTATAGTCAACGGTAAGACGCCATTTACCCGTTGGTTTTAGAACGGGCCACACGGGAGCGCTGTACGTACTGTTATATTCCCTGATTATCCGTTTAGCTAATAAGGAACCGATAATCTCTTGTACCGCTGCGTATGCTGCGAGCGGGATTTTGTATTGTCTAACAAACGTAGGAGTTGCTCCGGGTGGCGTAGCAATATGCACCACATGGATATCCGTAACCCCGCAATCCAGTGAGTCTGTTGACCAGATCTCACTGTGTTTGTTAACTTCTTATGGCTGCAAGGGGCAGTATTGAGTAGCCAGTTAAATCGTGCCCATTTCAAACGGCCTCGTACTCAATTCTTGCTCGTACAGTATGCATATTATTATTACTATTGGATAGAAAACACTCTCTAGTTTCTAAAACCGTTTGAATTATTTCTCTGAGTGAAACAGAAGTCATTCTGCAGCACACTTCCTGACCAGGAAGTGGAATGTCAGAAATCGATGCTCTGTTCAACTTCATGCCTATACATGGGCATGATACGTAAGAGTCTACATACACTTCATACACCTTCCCCTGGTTGTCAAGAGGCGGTGAGAGAAAAAATTTCGTGTTTATCTTGGTCTGAGGTGGAATTAAAGCTCTTTGTTTGACGTGACCGTCCATTTCCTGTTTCTGGAGCGCGCGAAAGAGGACACGGATTTGCCTTCTGTTTTGCTCTCGTTATGGACGACTAACATCTCCGTCTTAGATTTTATTTGATACATGTGACCATATCATCGTAACGTATGTTTTTTCAATATAGTTTCATCAGATTATTGAAATGTTTTGTGTTCCGCGTTCCGTGTTCCGTTCTCTGACTTTGTTGACGTTGGAGAGATCCGTGCCACTTGGCAAGTGCCCATGCTAAATCAAGAGGGAAATTTGCCGTTCCAGATCCAAACAACGACTGTTCTGGACAAAGGACACCTTGTCCAACATTCTGACGGAAGATCACCAAAAGTAAGAAACATTTTATGATGCTATTTCTAATATCTGTCGTGCATGTGAACTGGTCGTGGGCGCCCAAGTGTTTCTGGCTATTGTGGCTACGCTAATATAACGCTACATTTTGTTTTCGCTGTAAAACATTTAATAAATCGGAAATATTGTCTGGAATCACAAGATGCCTGTCTTTCAATTGCTGTACACTATGTATTTTTCAGAAATGTTTTATGATGAGTAATTAGGTATTTGACGTTGGTGTCTGTAAATATTATGGCTGCTTTCGGTGCAATTTCTGATTGTAGCTGAAATGTAAACTATGATTTATACCTGAAATATGCAAATTTTTCGAACAAAACATATGCTATACAATAAATATGTTATCAGACTGTCATCTGATGAAGTTGTTTCTTGGTTAGTGGCTATTTATATCTTTATTTTCAATGACGTCCTAGGAACAGTGGGTTAACTGCCTTGTTCAGGGGCAGAATGACAGATTTTTACCTTGTCAGCTCGGGGATTCAATCTTGCAACCTTTCGGTTACTAGTCCAACGCTCTAACCACTAGGCTATCTGCCGCCCCTCTCTGACCGAATTTGTGATAGCTACTGATGGAGTAAAAACTGATGGAGTAAGAATAGTGGTGTCTTTTGCTAACGTGGTTAGCTAATAGATTTACATATTGTGTAAATCTATTAGCTAACCACGTTAGCAAAAGACACCAATATTCTTCCTCCATCAGTTTATGACTCCATCAGTAGCTATCACAAATTCGGCCAAATAAAGATAAAAATAGCCACTAACCAAGAAACAACCTCGTCAGATGACAGTCTGATAACATATTTATTGTATAGCATATGTTTTTTTCGAAAAATTTGCATATTTCAGGTATAAATCATAGTTTACATTTCAGCTACAATCAGAAATTGCACCGAAAGCAGCCATAATATTTACAGACACCAACGTCAAATACCTAATTACTCATCATAAAACATTTCTGAAAAATACATAGTGTACAGCAATTGAAAGACAGGCATCTTGTGATTCTAGACAATATTTCCGATTTATTAAATGTTTTACAGCGCAAACAAAATGTAGCGTGATATTAGCATAGCCACAATAGCCAGAAACACTTGGGCGCCCACGACCAGTCAACATGCACGACAGATATTAGAAATAGCATCATAAAATGTTTCTTACTTTTGGTGATCTTCCGTCAGAATTTTGGATAAGGTGTCCTTTGTCCAGATGAGTCGTTGTTTGGATTCAGAATGGCAAATTTCTCTCTCCATTTAGCAAGCTTGCTAGCCGGGTTGAACGGATCTATCCATGTAAACAAACGGAAGAGAACGGAACACGGTAAAACTCCCGAAAAAATTTCAATAATCTGATGAAACTATATTGAAAAAACATACGTAACGATGATATGGTGACATGAATCAAATAAAATCAAAGCCGGAAATAATATTCGCTTATAACGTCAGCAAAACAACAGGCTATCCCACTGTCCAAATTGCGTCCTTCAGAGTACCGGAACTGGGGTACACGTCATTCCAAGAAGGATTATTCCATCCCAGATCGAGATAATCACCTCCTTTCTTCTCTCACAGCCTTCCTGACACCCAGAGGAAGGTGCATAACGTGTTTTTAGACTCTTACATGTCATGCCCATGTATAGGCAGAAGGAGGAAGAGAGCATCGATTTCAGACTTTGAACTTCCGGCTCAGGAAAAGTGCTGCAGAATGAGTTCTGTTTCACTCAGAGAAATAATTCAAACGGTTTTAGAAACTAGAGAGTGTTTTCTATCCAATAATAATAATAATATGCATATTATACGAGCAAGAATTGAGCACGAGGCCGTTTGAAATGGACACATATTATCAGGCTACTCAATACCGCTCCTTGCAGCCATAACAGGTTAACGCCTAGTCATGATGACTTATCCTTGTCCTCTTTCTCAGGTTTCTTACGCTGCAGTATCTCTCTTACCATAGCTTCTATATCATTTCGGTTAGCGTTTAGATCATTGTTGAACACTTTGTTGCCCTTGTTACGCTTGTTACCCTTAGGTCCTGACCATTTGTGAGAGTTAGGCGCAGGGGCATATCGGCTAGGTTGATCTCTACGGGACCTGTTAGATTGGGAACGTTCATCGTTGCTATTGTTACGGCGGTGGTTGTCGGAGTGGTGGTTACTTGGTAGCCACCCCCTTTGATCGTCATCTTTTACCGCACATGTCCCCGATGCAGCACCTTCCAATGCGAGTGATGGTTCCCGCCTAAGCTCGAAAGTCGAGGTGTCCGGGCTTTCAGCCCGGCTTGCTTTTGATGATTCAAAAGCGGTGCTTGCAAGTTCTCGGAGCGTCGAGATTTGCAACCCAACGTGGGCAGTAGGGCCCAAGTAGTTAATGAAGTTGGGAGACATGTTTGACAGGAACAGTTGTTTAAATGGTAATAGATCTTCCATTCCGGTTTCAGTGAGCATGCCAAAGTAAGCTGAACGAAGCCGGTGATAGTAGGCTTGTGGATGTTCATTTCGAGCTTGTCTGATATTGTTAGCCAACGAGCTATCGTGTTTGCGAGTCGCAGAACCACTGAATTCTATTTTCAAAACCGTGGCAAGTTGAGCATAGTCGTTTTGCACGTGTTGCTCTTGTAAACGGATGAACCTTGTCACGTGGCTGTTGGACGTTCGCTTCAAAAGGTAGAGCCTGTCTGCATTCGTAGCGTTTGGGTAGCCATCCAAGGCGTCCTCTATGTCTGCTAAGAATGTCAGTGTCGTTTGGCTTTCCTGGAACGGGGTCAAAGAGGCGGAAGTTTTTAACGATTTTGTCAAGGCGGTCTCCGCCAAGTGCGCGGGGAGCATCTGCACTCTCCCGTGGGCAATTGTGGGCCGAAAGGCCAAGAGGAAAAGTCAAGATGTGGTTGTGTTGGCGAGGAGGCCCCAATTCACTGTGGGCCGAATGGCCAAGAGAAAGAGGCTGACATCTCCTGTCATCTACATTCCCTCGGTCTCTGAGCTCCGGAGGTGAGCTATTTTGCTTGGTTTGGTTGTCCCGCGATAGCGCGTGACTGTTCTGGAGTTCCTCCAGATGATACCTAAGGGTGGTGTTCTGCTGCATCGCAGAGTCCACCTGGGAGTTGAGGGTGTTTATTTTAGACACGTAGGTGTCGCCCTTGCTCCGCTCATAGTTATCTGTCATGGTTTGCAGTGAGAGGTCTCGAGTGTGGAGTGAGAGACCCAGTGATGCAATGTCCTCCTTTTGTTTAAAGGTCACATTTTCCAACTTTCTCACTTGGTCTTTCTCATCCTTCATTAAATCAGCGACTTCAATGAGTTCTGCTGTTTTGTCCTCCAACTTGGTCATTGTGTTCATTAACTGATCGTCTTTGGTCTGCAGCTTTTGGAATAGAGCATTATTGCATTGAGTGGTTTCATTCACAACCGTTTGCAGGGCCTCAAGTTGCTCGCCCCGGTTTCTAGCTAGCTCGTTAGATTTATCAAGTTTTGCGTGGACTTCATCGTATTTAGTTTTGGCTAAAACGAGTTGTTCCTTTAGAATACGTACTTGGTCAAGAGTTTGTTATCGTTCTTTGTTATAAGTGTTAGACAGATCTTCCAATTTATCTGTTCTCACACACAGTTCCTCGGCTAGCAGTAGCTTATCCTTTTCGGCTTTCGATGCCAGCTCCCTGGTTCTCTCCACCTGTGCCTTGAACATGCCAGCTTCCTGCTCGTGCCTCTGCTGGGCACTGAGGTACTGGTGCACTGTCCATCTCTGCTGGTGGGCATAGTTGAGGGCTAAACTGGAGAGAACCTTCACAAGGCCTCCGCCTGATGGTCTATTTTGAAGAGCATCTGTCGCAATGTCTGCATTTTTCTCGCTTATGGCTTCGAAATCTAACATTTTCAGCCCCTCGGCATAGTTAGGATTTGCATCGTTGCTGAGGTCAGCGATCGATCTTTCAGTGGGTGAAGGTCCACTGATGAGAGGGGAAATGGGTGGAAACCCATCTGATGGTTTTCTCATTGTTACGATTATCAGTTATTTCAATTTACGTAATGTTTGGGTTTTTGAGTTGGAGGCTGCAAACACGATTTAACTCAGTTTGTAAATGTCAATGAATTATCAAGACTGGGTCAGTAATGTGAGTTGGTTATTACTGAACTTGCCAAAACAGGTTTAATTGATTGAATCGATTTTAATGATAAATCTAACCTGTATAGGCTATTTGGGAATTTTAATTTTAATTCACCTGAAAGATTTGCTATCTCTAAGTTAACGTTGAAAAGTTTAACTATGTCTCATTGGTTAGAACACATTAGTTTGTGCATTATTCAAATAACCAACCTGGAAAGGTAGTGTATCAATTTAATGTATGTATTAAAATTGAAAGAGACAATGATATCCAATCAGTTGAGACTGGTTAGATATCGTACAGCATAACCTTAATTATTTTAAAATAATTACTGGTGATTCTTCACCACCGGAGGTCACTGTTAACACAAGCTAATATCGACCAGGTACCAGTAAAGGTAGAATTTCACAATGCTGTAAAAAGGTCTCCCTGAACACCATGAAGCTGGTAAAACATATTTAATTAAAGAGACAATGATATCCAATCAGTTGAGACTGGTTTGATATCCTCCAGCGTAACCTGAATTATTTCACGAAAAATGACTGGCGATTCTTCAGGTTACTGATAGCGCAAGCTGAGATCTCACAGGATTCCCGCCTGGCGCAGGGAATTCACTATGAACAAAGGGGAAAACAAAAATGGCTGCTCCCCTTTGTTAGCTTAGCATCTGGCGCAATGCTTAGCTTTCCTTGCGCGGGGTTTCCACCTCACCGCACACGGGAATTTCCCTCCAACGAGGGAACGGGTTTACTAGGTGACGTCTCACGTTCAACCCTTAAACTCTTCACGTTACCAAACGCGAGAGGTAGAGAGATAATGACTTCGCTTCGGTCAAACAAATATATCTACTCCAATTTCCGTAATGGCTGGCTCATATGTCCTCGCTCTAGGAATTGCTTATGACCGAGTCAGGTCGCTCCTGGAAGCGATCGACAGAAATAACCCTAAATTGGGCCCAACTAGTATTATTCTCAGAATGCTTGCAATCGGCTGGTACATATGCCCTAGTCCGTAGCATTCAGTAGACCCCCCCTACACACTGGCTTTCGTCAGAAATACCACCGGGTTTGTCTACTCCCGACCAGTATCTGGGTGAAATTGAACGTCACACACACACACGCTTCTCTCCCACACTAGTCCTGCCTATAGCTATTAATGGTATATATGTATCTGGCTTCACAATTGGTATGGAATTAACCCAACAGTGCGGCCTAGTCCTATCTTAGAATCCTCACAGGGGGCGCCAATATGTCGTGACGTTGTATTAGTTAATGTGACGACTGTTGCTCATCGAATGATTACAAGTTTCTAATTACGTGATTAACTGAATCAAGTAATTATTAACTCATTAACCTGGGGCACCATGGGAAAATTAGTTTTTATTGAGTTTCTATTTCCCAAATGAACTCAAAGAATATCAGAATATCGATTTTACCACAGCCGCTAATTAACCAGTTGCCTCTAATATTCTCGTTCTGAACGTCGTATAGCCCGGGATTCTGCACGGACCCGGGTCTCACTAATGAATTTGTACCACACCAATCTTAGTTGAATGTTTATTTACTAAAAAGCTAAAATGATGATAAAAGATACACATACACAAAAACACATTCTAGGCTATTGATTAGAACTTAGTATAAAGGGCCAACACACTATGGTGCGTGTTACCCAAAATGGGGATTTAAAAGAGAGAGAAAAAGAGAAAGTACACGAGAGGAATATACATTTGGGTGAAATTGTCAGCTATGCTCATTCTAACCCTAGCCTTGCCCCAAACTGCCGCTGTTATGAGTCAGAATATAATGATGTAATTACTGGTGGAAGGTCTCCGTGGATTTTCCCGCGTGGACCGTTCAGGCTGCTCAGTGACGTACTTCTCCTGCGCACCTCTCTAGGTGTCCTCACGATGTCCGTGTCCTTTGGCTTACTGGCCTGTCCCTGGTCCTTGCTCTGGAAGGGGTCTTCGGAGGACAGATAGCTCTATAGCTCAGAGCTCACAGCGTAAAGATGAAAGAGTGTAGATACCACGATTCGATGGGGAGTGGAGGCTAGGTGGTTCGGCTTGAATTCACCCGCTTAGACACCGCTACTCATCCATAGCTTGGGTAGAAAAAGATTTCTTTGTCTTCAAACCTGTTGCGTTTTGGGTTCGTTGACCTTTTAGACCTTCGGCTGCAGCTCTGGCCACTTAGTCTAATCTGTTAATTCTGCACTCACAGGTTTTATACCCTCGGGTCAGAAGTGGGCGTGGCCGCCTTCAGGGCAATTCTCTGGGCGTACCAAGTTTAAGGTGCAAGGTATAGATTTTACTCAAATCCAATTTTAGACAACTAACTTCACATTTCATCTTTACCGAAACATTCTCTTTGATTTGGACATTTTCCACACAACGTACAATGTATAAACATCAAGCATATACGAGGAAAACTCTTAACGTTACAATGTTTTCATAATAACGTCATCTATTAACCTTTAATAACAAAACAAAAATGACATACATTTTCATATTCCATCTATCGTCATGACCACCATTGTAGTTGACGGAAACCATTGTTCCAAAGTCCATTCATTGCATGTTTAAAGTTCTGAGGCTGGTTCTCCATAGTGAGAGGGAATGTGGTCTGTGGCTTCAGAATTACCATGGGTGTGAGGGGTCATAAAACCCCCACATCTTCAGACCCCTAGATCTCTCCTGCTCTGTTGGGGTTGAGAGATAATCTGTAGGGTTGTGGTCTCCTGTAACCTGACCTGATCAGGACAGTCATGACAGGTGACAGGTAACTCTCTCACTCATTATTATTCATGATTCATTCATGATCTTTGTCGATCTTGGCAGTCACAGGCTTGATGTAGTCATTGCGTTCAAAGAATATGGGACCAAATCCTAAACTTTTAACATCTTTTATACACTATAAGTGGTTTGGTCAGATTACTTATGACATCTTCAAATGGGGGGGGACTAGATACATAAAGTGCTTTTTATTTTTCTAAATGGTGAAACAGATATGTATTAAAATATCCTCAAATAAAAGGTGACATTATATACTGTCACCTCATATGAAACATTTGATCTGAAATCCAAAATGTTGGAGTATAGAGCCACATTTAAAATGTTAGCTTCACTGTCAAAATAGATATGGTGTGGACTGTATACTCAATACAATCTAAATCTGATACCTCACTGTCTGTCTTTTGACTGATACTGCTTTTTAAACTGGTCTGGTCAGTCTACTCAAATATTTGTAATATGCATGTTTCTATCTGCAGGCAATACTTTGATAATTTGTAATTTCTAATAATGAAACATCTATGTATGAATAGATATTGCAGGTTTCAGGACACTGATATATATGAATATGTAGAAAAAATATACTGCCACTATTTTCACAATGTTTGACTTATCAGGCTAGATAAGACAAACATTCTTACCACCACTTGGACAAAGGAGTGTGTGTGTGAGCTCAGGTGTATCCCTCAATGACTGTCTGTTCTTCTGCTTACCGCTACAGTGTGGAGCATGGTGGAGAGAACACAATGAAACCTGGGCTTAGAAAATGTGAGTGTTGACTGCTGTGAAGAATATGACTAAGAATAAGTCTTAATTCAAGTTAAGTCAAAGTCAAAGACCACCATCATTACTTACTTGGTCATATTAAATATCAGCTGTAGTTCTACAGAAGCAGAGATCAGGGACACCAAGGTTTACAACGAGTTGATTTGACAATGTGTGTGTGTGTGTGTGTGTGGTGTGTTTCTGAAGAAATGTGTGTTTGTGTTCATGCATACATACAGTTGTGTGTGTAATTAATGTGAATAAGTGTGTTTTATATTACCATACAGTATAACAAATGATCATTCAACAAGTCTCAAGTTACCTTTAACTTCTCCTTTTGATACCTAGAAACATCTACATTAAATGAATTAGTGAAAAGTGAGTTAACATTCTAATGTGAATGATTATGATTTCTAATATTGTGTCTGGTTTCATCCAACAGATGCCTGTGATCTCACACTGGACCCAAACACAGTATTCAGATACAGCTTTCTGTCTGATGGTAACAAAAAGGTGACACATATGGGAGAGTACCATCCGTATCCTGATCACCCAGAGAGATTTGAGCACATTGGACAGGTGCTGTGTAGAGAGGGTCTGACTGGGCGCTGTTACTGGGAGGTAGAGTGGAGTGGGGGAAAGGCTGATATAGGAGTGACATATAAAGGAATCAACAGGGGAGGAAGGGGTGATGATTGTTGGCTTGGACACAATGACAAGTCCTGGAGTCTCACCTGCTCTGACAACAGGTACATTGCCTGGCACAAGAATTCCACTACCATAGATGTCTGCCCCTCCAGCTCTTACAGAGTAGGAGTGGATCTGGACTGGCCAGCCGGCACTCTGTCCTTCTACAGAGTCTCCTCTGACACACTGACCCACCTGTACACATTCTACACCACATTCACTGAGCCCCTCTATCCAGGGTTTCATCTTTTTGGTTCTGGCGTCTCTGCGTCCCTTTGTCAGGTGGATCTGAGTAACAATGACCTGAAGGATTCAGTAGTGAAGCTGCTCTCTGCTGTACTGGAGAATCCCCAATGTAGACTGGAGACTCTGAGGTCAGTATTCCTGTAATTGGTCAACAAGTGATAACTGTTCACCAGATCCACATGTGTTTACCAGACACACATAGTCCACAACATATGTGCTTGGACAGTGAAGCTTACAGTTTTACATTTGGTGCTATGCTCCAGCATTTTGGATTTGAGATATAATGTTTCATATGAGGTGACAGTACAGAATGTCACCTTTTATTTGAGGGTATTTTCATACATATCTGTTTTTACCTTTTAGAAATGAAAGCATTTTATGTATGTAGTTCTCCCATTTGAAGAAATCAAAATTATTTGGACGAATTGACTTATATTGTATTAAAGAAGTCCTAAGTTTAGTAGTTGGTCCCATATTCCATGCCTGCAGTGATTACATCAAGCTTGTGATTCTACTAACTTGTTGAATTCATTTGCAGTTTGTCTTGGTTGTGTTTTGGATGTCTTTCCTAATAGAAACTGAATGGTGAATAATGTCCTGTCATTTTGGAGTCACTTCACTTGTATTGTCAGTAAGAATAGAAGATGTTTCTGAACACTTCTACATTCATGTGGATGCTACCATGATTATGAATAATCACGAATGAATCGAGAATTATGATAAATGAGAAAGTTACAGAGGCACAAAGATCATACCCCCTCTGTTATTGGTAATGGTGAGAGGTTAGCATGTTTTGTTGTAGTCTCTGTCATTGGTCATGGTGAGAGGTTAGTATGTTTTGTTGTAGCCTCTGTTATTGGTAATGGTGAGCGGTTAGCATGTTTTGTTGTAGCCTCTGTTATTGGTAATGGTGAGAGGTTAGCATGTTTTGTTGTAGTCTCTGTTATTGGTAATGGTGAGAGGTTAGCATGTTTTGTTGTAGCCTCTGTTATTGGTAATGGTGAGAGGTTAACATGTTTTGTTGTAGCCTCTGTTATTGGTAATGGTGAGAGGTTAGCATGTTTTGTTGTAGCCTCTGTTATTGGTAATGGTGAGAGGTTAGCATGTTTTGTTGTAGTCTCTGTTATTGGTAATGGTGAGAGGTTAGCATGTTTTGTTGTAGCCTCTGTTATTGGTAATGGTGAGAGGTTAGCATGTTTTGTTGTAGCCTCTGTTATTGGTAATGGTGAGAGGTTAGCATGTTTTGTTGTAGTCTCTGTTATTGGTAATGGTGAGAGGTTAGCATGTTTTGTTGTAGCCTCTGTTATTGGTAATGGTGAGAGGTTAACATGTTTTGTTGTAGCCTCTGTTATTGGTAATGGTGAGAGGTTAGCATGTTTTGTTGTAGCCTCTGTTATTGGTAATGGTGAGAGGTTAGCATGTTTTGTTGTAGTCTCTGTTATTGGTAATGGTGAGAGGTTAGCATGTTTTGTTGTAGCCTCTGTTATTGGTAATGGTGAGAGGTTAGCATGTTTTGTTGTAGCCTCTGTTATTGGTAATGGTGAGAGGTTAGCATGTTTTGTTGTAGCCTCTGTAACTCTCTCACTCATTATTATTCATGATTCATTCATGATCTTTCTCGATCTTGGCAGTCACAGGCTTGATGTAGTCATTGCGTTCAAAGAATATGCGACCAAATACTAAACTTTTGACCTCTTTATTAATACACTATAAGTGATTTGGTCAGAATACTTATGACTTCTTCAAATAGGGGGACTAGATACATAAAGTGCTTTATTTTTTCTAAATGGTGATACAGATATGTCTTAAAATATCCTCAAATAAAAGGTGACATTTATATTAAATTGTCACCTCATATGAAACATTTTATCTGAAATCCAAAATGCTGGATTATAGAGACACATTTGAAAAGTTAGCTTCACTGTCAAAATAGATATGGTGTGGACTGTATACTCAATACAATCTAAATCTGATACCTCACTGTCTGTCTTTTGACTGATACTGCTTTTTAAACTGGTCTGGTCAGTCTACTCAAATATTTGTACTATACATTTTTCTCTCTACAAGCAACACTTTGATCATTTGTCTTTTCAAATAATGAAACATCAATTTAAGAATAGATGTGGCAGGTTTCAGGACACTGATATATCTGAAAATGTTGAAAAAATATACTGCCACTATTATCACCACCAAAGAATAACAGTGTGATTTTAATATGATTTGACTCTTTGCAGGCTGTCAGGCTGTCTAGTCACAGAGGAAGGCTGTGCTTCTCTGGACTCAGCTCTGAAGTCAAACCCCTCACACCTGAGAGAGCTGGACCTGAGCTACAATCACCCAGGAGACTCAGGAGTCAGACTGAAGAAACACTGAGTTCAGTGTGTGTGTTTCCGGTGACAATCTCTTAATGACATACACACACTGGACACACACATACACACACACTTGACAAACATTCGCTTGAAGTTATATGCTATATACAGTAATATTAATTGTAGTAATATTAGTAATAGAGTTATAGTCATTAATAATAACAATATAACCAACCAGGTGATTAGTAATAGAGTTATAGTCATTAATAATAACACCATAACCAGCCAGGTGATTAGTAATATAGTTATAGTCATGAATAATAACACTATAACCAGCCAGGTGATTAGTAATAGAGTTATAGTCATTCATAATAACACTATAACCAGCCAGGTGATTAGTAATAGAGGTATAGTCATTAATAATAACACCATAACCAGCCAGGTGATTAGTAATAGAGTTATAGTCATTAATAATAACACTATAACCAGCCAGGTGATTAGTACTAGTCATTCATAATAACACTATAACCAGCCAGGTGATTAGTAATAGAGTAATAGTCATTAATAATAATACTATAACCAGCCAAGTGATTAGTAATAGTCATTAATAATAACACTATAACCAGCCAGGTGATTAGTAATAGAGTTATAGTCATTCATAATAACACTATAACCAGCCAGGTGATTAGTAATAGAGTAATAGTCATTAATAATAACACTATAACCAGCCAGGTGATTAGTAATAGAGTAATAGTCATTAATAATAACACTATAACCAGCCAGGTGATTAGTAATATAGTTATAGTCATTAATAATAACACTATAACCAGCCAGGTGATTAGTTATAGTCATTAATAATAACACTATAACCAGCCAGGTGATTAGTTATAGTCATTAATAATAACACTATAACCAGCCAGGTGATTAGTAATAGAGTTATAGTCATTAATAATAACACTATAACCAGCCAGGTGATTAGTTATAGTCATTAATAATAACACTATAACCAGCCAGGTGATTAGTTATAGTCATTAATAATAATACTATAACCAGCCAGGTGATTAGTAATAGAGTTATAGTCATTAATAATAACACTATAACCAGCCAGGTGATTAGTAATAGAGTTATAGTCATTAATAATAATACTATAACCAGTCAGGTGATTAGTTATAGAGTTATAGTCATTAATAATAACACTTTAACCAGCCAGGTGATTAGTTATAGTCATTAATAATAACACTATAACCAGCCAGGTGATTAGTAATAGAGTTATAGTCATTAATAATAACACTATAACCAGCCAGGTGATTAGTAATAGAGTTATAGTCATTAATAATAACACTATAACCAGCCAGGTGATTAGTTATAGTCATTAATAATACCACTATAACCAGCCAGGTGATTAGTTATAGTCATTAATAATAATACTATAACCAGCCAGGTGATTAGTAATAGAGTTATAGTCATGAATAATAACACTATAACCAGCCAGGTGATTAGTAATAGAGTTATAGTCATTAATAATAATACTATAACCAGCCAGGTGATTAGTTATAGTCATTAATAATAACACTATAACCAGCCAGGTGATTAGTAATAGAGTTATAGTCATTAATAATAACACTATAACCAGCCAGGTGATTAGTAATAGAGTTATAGTCATTAATAATAACACTATAACCAGCCAGGTGATTAGTAATAGAGTTATAGTCATTAATAATAATACTATAACCAGCCAGGTGATTAGTAATAGAGTTATAGTCATTAATAATAACACTATAACCAGCCAGGTGATTAGTAATAGAGTTATAGTCATTAATAATAACACTATAACCAGCCAGGTGATTAGTTATAGTCATTAATAATAACACTATAACCAGCCAGGTGATTAGTTATAGTCATTAATAATAATACTATAACCAGCCAGGTGATTAGTAATAGAGTTATAGTCATTAATAATAACACTATAACCAGCCAGGTGATTAGTAATAGAGTTATAGTCATTAATAATAATACTATAACCAGCCAGGTGATTAGTAATATAGTTATAGTCATTAATAATAACACTATAACCAGCCAGGTGATTAGTTATAGTCATTAATAATAACACTATAACCAGCCAGGTGATTAGTAATAGAGTTATAGTCATGAATAATAACACTATAACCAGCCAGGTGATTAGTAATAGAGTTATAGTCATTAATAATAACACTATAACCAGCCAGGTGATTAGTAATAGAGTTATAGTCATGAATAATAACACTATAACCAGCCAGGTGATTAGTAATAGAGTTATAGTCATTAATAATAACACTATAACCAGCCAGGTGATTAGTAATAGAGTTATAGTCATTAATAATAACACTATAACCAGCCAGGTGATTAGTTATAGTCATTAATAATAACACTATAACCAGCCAGGTGATTAGTAATAGAGTTATAGTCATTAATAATAACACTATAACCAGCCAGGTGATTAGTAATAGAGTTATAGTCATTCATAATAACACTATAACCAGCCAGGTGATTAGTTATAGTCATTAATAATAACACTATAACCAGCCAGGTAATTAGTAATAGAGTTATAGTCATTAATAATAACACTATAACCAGACAGGTGATTAGTTATAGAGTAATAGTCATTAATAATAACACTATAACCAGCCAGGTGATTAGTAATAGAGTTATAGTCATTAATAATAACACTATAACCAGCCAGGTGATTAGTTATAGTCATTAATAATAACACTATAACCAGCCAGGTGATTAGTAATAGTCATTAATAATAACACTATAACCAGCCAGGTGATTAGTTATAGTCATTAATAATAACACCATAACCAGCCAGGTGATTAGTAATAGAGTTATAGTCATTAATAATAACACCATAACCAGCCAGGTGATTAGTAACATAGTAATAGTCATTAATAATAACACTATAACCAGCCAGGTGATTAGTAATATAGTTATAGTCATTCATAATAACAATATAACCAGCCAGGTGATTAGTTATAGAGTTATAGTCATTAATAATAACACTATAACCAGCCAGGTGATTAGTAATAGAGTTATAGTCATTAATAATAACACTATAACCAGCCAGGTGATTAGTTATAGAGTAATAGTCATTAATAATAACACTATAACCAGCCAGGTGATTAGTAATATAGTTATAGTCATTCATAATAACACTATAACCAGCCAGGTGATTAGTTATAGAGTAATAGTCATTAATAATAACACTATAACCAGCCAGGTGATTAGTAATATAGTTATAGTCATTCATAATAACACTATAACCAGCCAGGTGATTAGTAATATAGTTATAGTCATTCATAATAACACTATAACCAGCCAGGTGATTAGTTATAGAGTTATAGTCATTAATAATAACACTATAACCAGCCAGGTGATTAGTTATAGAGTTATAGTCATTAATAATAACACTATAACCAGCCAGGTGATTAGTAATAGTCATTAATAATAACACTATAACCAGCCAGGTGATTAGTAATAGAGTTATAGTCATTAATAATAATACTATAACCAGCCAAGTGATTAGTTATAGTCATTAATAATAACACTATAACCAGCCAGGTGATTAGTAATAGAGTTATAGTCATTAATAATAACACTATAACCAGCCAGGTGATTAGTAATAGAGTAATAGTCATTAATAATAACACTATAACCAGACAGGTGATTAGTTATACAGTAATAGTCATTAATAATAACACTATAACCAGCCAGGTGATTAGTAATAGAGTAATAGTCATTAATAATAACACTATAACCAGCCAGGTGATTAGTAATAGAGTAATAGTCATTAATAATAACACTATAACCAGCCAGGTGATTAGTAATAGTCATTAATAATAACACTATAACCAGCCAGGTGATTAGTTATAGTCATTAATAATAACACTATAACCAGCCAGGTGATTAGTAATAAAGTTATAGTCATTAATAATAACACTATAACCAGCCAGGTGATTAGTTATAGTCATTCATAATAACACTATAACCAGCCAGGTGATTAGTAATAGAGTTATAGTCATTAATAATAATACTATAACCAGCCAGGTGATTAGTTATAGTCATTAATAATAACACTATAACCAGCCAGGTGATTAGTTATAGTCATTCATAATAACACTATAACCAGCCAGGTGATTAGTTATAGTCATTAATAATAACACTATAACCAGCCAGGTGATTAGTAATAGAGTTATAGTCATTAATAATAACACTACAACCAGCCAGGTGATTAGTTATAGTCATTCATAATAACACTATAACCAGCCAGGTGATTAGTAATAGAGTTATAGTCATTAATAATAATACTATAACCAGCCAGGTGATTAGTTATAGTCATTAATAATAACACTATAACCAGCCAGGTGATTAGTAATAGAGTTATAGTCATTAACAATAACACTATAACCAGCCAGGTGATTAGTTATAGTCATTCATAATAACACTATAACCAGCCAGGTGATTAGTAATAGAGTTATAGTCATTAATAATAACACTATAACCAGCCAGGTGATTAGTCATAGAGTTATAATCATTAATAATAACACTATAACCAGCCAGGTGATTAGTAATAGAGTTATAGTCATTAATAATAACACTATAACCAGCCAGGTGATTAGTTATAGTCATTAATAATAACACTATAACCAGCCAGGTGATTAGTAATAGAGTTATAGTCATTAATAATAACACTATAACCAGCCAGGTGATTAGTAATAGAGTTATAGTCATTAATAATAACACTATAACCAGCCAGGTGATTAGTTATAGTCATTAATAATAACACTATAACCAGCCAGGTGATTAGTAATAGAGTTATAGTCATTAATAATAACACTATAACCAGCCAGGTGATTAGTTATAGTCATTAATAATAACACTATAACCAGCCAGGTGATTAGTTATAGAGTTATAGTCATTAATAATAACACTATAACCAGCCAGGTGATTAGTTATAGTCATTCATAATAACACTATAACCAGCCAGGTGATTAGTAATAGAGTTATAGTCATTAATAATAACACTATAACCAGCCAGGTGATTAGTTATAGTCATTCATAATAACACTATAACCAGCCAGGTGATTAGTAATAGAGTTATAGTCATTAATAATAACACTATAACCAGCCAGGTGATTAGTAATAGAGTTATAGTCATTAATAATAACACTATAACCAGCCAGGTGATTAGTAATAGAGTTATAGTCATTAATAATAACACTATAACCAGCCAGGTGATTAGTAATAGAGTTATAGTCATTAATAATAACACTATAACCAGCCAGGTGATTAGTAATAGAGTTATAGTCATTAATAATAACACTATAACCAGCCAGGTGATTAGTAATAGAGTTATAGTCATTAATAATAACACTATAACCAGCCAGGTGATTAGTTATAGAGTTATAGTCATTAATAATAACACTATAACCAGCCAGGTGATTAGTAATAGAGTTATAGTCATTAATAATAACACTATAACCAGCCAGGTGATTAGTTATAGAGTTATAGTCATTAATAATAACACTATAACCAGCCAGGTGATTAGTAATAAAGTTATAGTCATTAATAATAACACTATAACCAGCCAGGTGATTAGTTATAGTCATTCATAATAACACTATAACCAGCCAGGTGATTAGTAATAGAGTTATAGTCATTAATAATAATACTATAACCAGCCAGGTGATTAGTTATAGTCATTAATAATAACACTATAACCAGCCAGGTGATTAGTTATAGTCATTCATAATAACACTATAACCAGCCAGGTGATTAGTTATAGTCATTAATAATAACACTATAACCAGCCAGGTGATTAGTAATAGAGTTATAGTCATTAATAATAACACTACAACCAGCCAGGTGATTAGTTATAGTCATTCATAATAACACTATAACCAGCCAGGTGATTAGTAATAGAGTTATAGTCATTAATAATAATACTATAACCAGCCAGGTGATTAGTTATAGTCATTAATAATAACACTATAACCAGCCAGGTGATTAGTAATAGAGTTATAGTCATTAACAATAACACTATAACCAGCCAGGTGATTAGTTATAGTCATTCATAATAACACTATAACCAGCCAGGTGATTAGTAATAGAGTTATAGTCATTAATAATAACACTATAACCAGCCAGGTGATTAGTCATAGAGTTATAATCATTAATAATAACACTATAACCAGCCAGGTGATTAGTAATAGAGTTATAGTCATTAATAATAACACTATAACCAGCCAGGTGATTAGTTATAGTCATTAATAATAACACTATAACCAGCCAGGTGATTAGTAATAGAGTTATAGTCATTAATAATAACACTATAACCAGCCAGGTGATTAGTAATAGAGTTATAGTCATTAATAATAACACTATAACCAGCCAGGTGATTAGTTATAGTCATTAATAATAACACTATAACCAGCCAGGTGATTAGTTATAGTCATTAATAATAACACTATAACCAGCCAGGTGATTAGTTATAGAGTTATAGTCATTAATAATAACACTATAACCAGCCAGGTGATTAGTTATAGTCATTCATAATAACACTATAACCAGCCAGGTGATTAGTAATAGAGTTATAGTCATTAATAATAACACTATAACCAGCCAGGTGATTAGTTATAGTCATTCATAATAACACTATAACCAGCCAGGTGATTAGTAATAGAGTTATAGTCATTAATAATAACACTATAACCAGCCAGGTGATTAGTAATAGAGTTATAGTCATTAATAATAACACTATAACCAGCCAGGTGATTAGTAATAGAGTTATAGTCATTAATAATAACACTATAACCAGCCAGGTGATTAGTAATAGAGTTATAGTCATTAATAATAACACTATAACCAGCCAGGTGATTAGTAATAGAGTTATAGTCATTAATAATAACACTATAACCAGCCAGGTGATTAGTAATAGAGTTATAGTCATTAATAATAACACTATAACCAGCCAGGTGATTAGTTATAGAGTTATAGTCATTAATAATAACACTATAACCAGCCAGGTGATTAGTAATAGAGTTATAGTCATTAATAATAACACTATAACCAGCCAGGTGATTAGTTATAGAGTTATAGTCATTAATAATAACACTATAACCAGCCAGGTGATTAGTTATAGAGTTATAGTCATTAATAATAACACTATAACCAGCCAGGTGATTAGTAACAGAGTTATAGTCATTAATAATAACACTATAACCAGCCAGGTGATTAGTAATAGAGTTATAGTCATTAATAATAACACTATAACCAGCCAGGTGATTAGTAATAGAGTTATAGTCATTAATAATAACACTATAACCAGCCAGGTGATTAGTAACAGAGTTATAGTCATTAATAATAACACTATAACCAGCCAGGTGATTAGTTATAGAGTTATAGTCATTAATAATAACACTATAACCAGCCAGGTGATTAGTCATAGAGTTATAGTCATTAATAATAACACTATAACCAGCCAGGTGATTAGTAATAGAGTTATAGTCATTAATAATAACACTATAACCAGCCAGGTGATTAGTTATAGAGTTATAGTCATTAATAATAATACTATAACCAGCCAGGTGATTAGTTATAGAGTTATAGTCATTAATAATAACACTATAACCAGCCAGGTGATTAGTAATATAGTTATAGTCATTAATAATAACACTATAACCAGCCAGGTGATTAGTTATAGTCATTAATAATAACACTATAACCAGCCAGGTGATTAGTAATATAGTTATAGTCATTAATAATAACACTATAACGAGCCAGGTGATTAGTTATAGTCATTAATAATAACACTATAACCAGCCAGGTGATTAGTAATATAGTTATAGTCATTAATAATAACACTATAACCAGCCAGGTGATTAGTTATAGTCATTAATAATAACACTATAACCAGCCAGGTGATTAGTAATAGAGTTATAGTCATTAATAATAACACTATAACCAGCCAGGTGATGAGTAATAGAGTTATAGTCATTAATAATAATATTATAACCAGCCAGGTGATTAGTTATAGAGTTATAGTCATTAATAATAACACTATAACCAGCCAGGTGATTAGTAATAGAGTTATAGTCATTCATAATAATACTATAACCAGCCAGGTGATTAGTAATAGAGTTATAGTCATTAATAATAACACTATAACCAGCCAGGTGATTAGTTATAGTCATTAATAATAATACTATAACCAGCCAGGTGATTAGTAATAGAGTTATAGTCATTAATAATAACACTTTAACCAGCCTGGTGATTAGTAATAGAGTTATAGTCATTAATAATAACACTATAACCAGCTAGGTGATTAGTAACAGAGTTATAGTATTAATAAAGTCTAGTTACAGCTTCTAACAGAAACTAACAGATAATAATATTAATACTTTAACCAGCCAGGTAAATTTATTCTATTTAAGTTTCGGGTCCACAGCTTCGGGGATTAGTGTGAACAAGCCCCCAAAAACAAATCAGTTGCACTGACAACAGTTTTCATGGGCCTTGTTTCCTGTTTCCTGCCAACTTGACATTATGTCTTATTTTTATGGTTTAAAATAAAGGCTCCCGCCTTGTTCACTATTCCGAGAAGGTTTGTCTTCTTTGCAGTCAACAAGTCTGCCAGGGGTAATTAATGTGAAGAAGTTGACCATGGTCATATTCCTGCCTTTGTCCACGAGTTTCAACACTAGTATCTCACCCGCTGGCCTGGTTTCATCTTTCACCAGATAGGGAAAGACATTGAGCAAGTACTTAGTTTCGACCTTGGCACAAACAAAAACTTAACTGAAATCACATGCACCATTATTCGTTTATTTCTGGTTGCTGGCGCCCATTCATCAGTTAACAACAGAATAGCATATTTTAATGTTACGTTTATTATGTTACTAGTTTTTGCTTAGTAGCCAGAGCTATGCTGTCGAGTGGTCATGAGCTGAATGCAGGGACAGCACGAATATTCTTGGAAAAAGTTACATTTGAAAAAAAGAGCTGCACCTCTTGAATTCAGTTATTTATCAAAGGTAAGTGTCATAAAAAGTGCAGAATATGCTTTTTCAGATACTATATAGAAATCACAATGTTTTACCTGCATGTGGCGGATTTGATAAAGCGATGCGCCCATCTCTTCATGTACAATTTGACAAATAATAGGCCTAATATATTGTCACTCATCCGACTGCCAATGTAAACGTGTCTACAGGCTAACTCTTATGTGTGAACATGTGGTATCGTTTCAGGTGTCGTTTCAATCAGCTGATCAGGTTGTCTGGCATCGATTGTTTCCCGCCCAATATGAATTATTTAGAAGGCCTGGTGCAACATTTAAAATGTTCTTATTTACAATAAATGTGATAAATATTAAAGAGAGTTGTAGTAAATAAAACAGTCCCATAACTGTTTTTTACAAAGTAAAATGTAAAAGTAATGGTATCAACCAGCAAGTCATGCGGTCAAATGATTTGCTGCTGATAAATAGGCATAACAAACTCAACAATACACTATTGTTCAAATTAATTCAACCTCTTCACCCTCCTAATCACTCAGGCCTCATTTAAATGTAATTGTGAAGGTGCACAATTATCTCCCATTCATCACTCAGTCAGGAGAGTTGCATCAGCACCTGGCTGGGTACCAACTTCCTACAGCACATTGTCTCGGTGGATTCAGTTTGTCACTCAGTCAGGAGAGTTGCATCAGCACCTGGCTGGGTACCAACTTCCTACAGCACATTGTCTTGGCGGATTCAGTTTGTCACTCAGTCAGGAGAGTTGCATCAGCACCTGGCTGGGTACCAACTTCCTACAGCACATTGTCTCGGCGGATTCAGTTTGTCACTCAGTCAGGATAGTTGCATCAGCACCTGGCTGGGTACCAACTTCCTACAGCACATTGTCTCAGCGGATTCAGTTTGTCACTCAGTCAGGAGAGTTGCATCAGCACCTGGCTGGGTACCAACTTCCTACAGCACATTGTCTTGGCGGATTCAGTTTGTCACTCAGTAAGGAGAGTTGCATCAGCACCTGGCTGGGTACCAACTTCCTACAGCACATTGTCTCGGCGGATTCAGTTTGTCACTCAGTCAGGAGAGTTGCATCAGCACCTGGCTGGGTACCAACTTCCTACAGCACATTGTCTTGGTGGATTCAGTTTGTCACTCAGTCAGGAGAGTTGCATCAGCACCTGGCTGGGTACCAACTTCCTACAGCACATTGTCTCGGTGGATTCAGTTTGTCACTCAGTCAGGAGAGTTGCATCAGCACCTGGCTGGGTACCAACTTCCTACAGCACATTGTCTTGGCGGATTCAGTTTGTCACTCAGTCAGGAGAGTTGCATCAGCACCTGGCTGGGTACCAACTTCCTACAGCACATTGTCTCGGCGGATTCAGTTTGTCACTCAGTCAGGAGAGTTGCATCAGCACCTGGCTGGGTACCAACTTCCTACAGCACATTGTCTCGGCGGATTCAGTTTGTCACTCAGTCAGGAGAGTTGCATTAGCACCTGGCTGGGTACCAACTTCCTACAGCACATTGTCTCGGCGGATTCAGTTTGTCACTCAGTCAGGAGAGTTGCATCAGCACCTGGCTGGGTACCAACTTCCTACAGCACATTGTCTTGGTGGATTCAGTTTGTCACTCAGTCAGGAGAGTTGCATCAGCACCTGGCTGGGTACCAACTTCCTACAGCACATTGTCTCGGTGGATTCAGTTTGTCACTCAGTCAGGAGAGTTGCATCAGCACCTGGCTGGGTACCAACTTCCTACAGCACATTGTCTTGGCGGATTCAGTTTGTCACTCAGTCAGGAGAGTTGCATCAGCACCTGGCTGGGTACCAACTTCCTACAGCATATTGTCTCGGCGGATTCAGTTTGTCACTCAGTCAGGAGAGTTGCATCAGCACCTGGCTGGGTACCAACTTCCTACAGCACATTGTCTCGGCGGATTCAGTTTGTCACTCAGTCAGGAGAGTTGCATTAGCACCTGGCTGGGTACCAACTTCCTACAGCACATTGTCTCGGCGGATTCAGTTTGTCACTCAGTCAGGAGAGTTGCATCAGCACCTGGCTGGGTACCAACTTCCTACAGCACATTGTCTCGGCGGATTCAGTTTTAAGTGTGAAAAAGGCTCTAAATACTTTTGTTTGAGATTTCAAAATTCTGACAAATGAACAGTGTAAATTACAAACATTCCGGAAAAGTCAGGGAAGGAGGAGGACAGATTTTTAATGGTCAAATTTTTTAATTTACAAAATCAAACAAACAGGGAGGCGGGCAGGCAGGAAGAGGGACAGACGGGCGGACAGGCAGGAAGAGGGACAGACGGGCGGACAGGCAGGAAGAGGGACAGACGGGAGGACAGGCAGGAAGAGGGACAGACGGGCGGACAGGCAGGAAGAGGGACAGACGGGCGGACAGGCAGGAAGAGGGACAGACGGGCGGACAGGCAGGAAGAGGGACAGACGGGCGGACAGGCAGGAAGAGGGACAGTCGGGCAGACAGGCAGGAAGAGGGACAGACGGGCGGGCAGGCTGGAAGAGGGACAGACGGGCGGACAGGTAGGAAGAGGGACAGACGGGCGGACAGGCAGGAAGAGGGACAGACGGGCGGACATGCATACAGACACGTAGAAATAAGGGTACAGTATAGTTCCCTGGAGTACAAAAATATCAAATGTACATTCAGAGATATCTATGCTGCTCTCACTTTCACTTTCTGTTCCTGACACATACTCATCTTCTGTTATTTCGATGCTGCTGATTGAGTCTTCAGAATCATATCCAAGCATTTGTTTGAGCTGAAATCATAAAATCAAATCAGAATTGACACATTTGTTTTACTGAATACATTGTCTGATCACTGAAAACCTGACCTGTTTTACTCCAACATATCAACTCTTATTTACCAAACCAATAACTGTACAATCATGTCCTGATTATTTGTAATCATTCCATTACCTATTTTGTAGGCTAATGCTCAGTACACACCCACAATCCCATGGGGCAGAAAGAGCCAAAGAACCCTTTTAGGTTCTAGATAGCCGTGTATATAAAGGATATCCACAGATGTTGTCCTGAGTTTAGGGGAGGGTAGCAATCTGTTGTTCAGCCCCTGAACAAGGCAGTTAACCCACTGTTCAGGAGCTGACTAAGGGGAGGGTAGCAATCTGTTGTTCTGCCCCTGAACAAGGCAGTTAACCCACTGTTCAGGAGCTGACTAAGGGGAGGGTAGCAATCTGTTGTTCTGCCCCTGAACAAGGCAGTTAACCCACTGTTCAGGAGCTGACTAAGGGGAGGGTAGCAATCTGTTGTTCTGCCCCTGAACAAGGCAGTTAACCCACTGTTCAGGAGCTGACTAAGGGGAGGGTAGCAATCTGTTGTTCTGCCCCTGAACAAGGCAGTTAACCCACTGTTCAGGAGCTGACTAAGGGGAGGGTAGCAATCTGTTGTTCTGCCCCTGAACAAGGCAGTTAACCCACTGTTCAGGAGCTGACTAAGGGGAGGGTAGCAATCTGTTGTTCTGCCCCTGAACAAGGCAGTTAACCCACTGTTCAGGAGCTGACTAAGGGGAGGGTAGCAATCTGTTGTTCTGCCCCTGAACAAGGCAGTTAACCCACTGTTCAGGAGCTGACTAAGGGGAGGGTAGCAATCTGTTGTTCTGCCCCTGAACAAGGCAGTTAACCCACTGTTCAGGAGCTGACTAAGGGGAGGCTAGCAATCTGTTGTTCTGCCCCTGAACAAGGCAGTTAACCCACTGTTCAGGAGCTGACTAAGGGGAGGGTAGCAATCTGTTGTTCTGCCCCTGAACAAGGCAGTTAACCCACTGTTCAGGAGCTGACTAAGGGGAGGGTAGCAATCTGTTGTTCTGCCCCTGAACAAGGCAGTTAACCCACTGTTCAGGAGCTGACTAAGGGGAGGCTAGCAATCTGTTGTTCTGCCCCTGAACAAGGCAGTTAACCCACTGTTCAGGAGCTGACTAAGGGGAGGGTAGCAATCTGTTGTTCTGCCCCTGAACAAGGCAGTTAACCAACTGTTCAGGAGCTGACTAAGGGGAGGGTAGCAATCTGTTGTTCTGCCCCTGAACAAGGCAGTTAACCCACTGTTCAGGAGCTGACTAAGGGGAGGCTAGCAATCTGTTGTTCTGCCCCTGAACAAGGCAGTTAACCCACTGTTCAGGAGCTGACTAAGGGGAGGCTAGCTGACTGTTGTTCTGCCCCTGAACAAGGCAGTTAACCCACTGTTCAGGAGCTGACTAAGGGGAGGGTAGCAATCTGTTGTTCTGCCCCCTGAACAAGGCAGTTAACCCACTGTTCAGGAGCTGACTAAGGGGAGGGTAGCAATCTGTTGTTCTGCCCCTGAACAAGGCAGTTAACCCACTGTTCAGGAGCTGACTAAGGGGAGGGTAGCAATCTGTTGTTCTGCCCCTGAACAAGGCAGTTAACCCACTGTTCAGGAGCTGACTAAGGGGAGGGTAGCAATCTGTTGTTCTGCCCCTGAACAAGGCAGTTAACCCACTGTTCAGGAGCTGACTAAGGGGAGGGTAGCAATCTGTTGTTCTGCCCCTGAACAAGGCAGTTAACCCACTGTTCAGGAGCTGACTAAGGGGAGGGTAGCAATCTGTTGTTCTGCCCCTGAACAAGGCAGTTAACCCACTGTTCAGGAGCTGACTAAGGGGAGGGTAGCAATCTGTTGTTCTGCCCCTGAACAAGGCAGTTAACCCACTGTTCAGGAGCTGACTAAGGGGAGGGTAGCAATCTGTTGTTCTGCCCCTGAACAAGGCAGTTAACCCACTGTTCAGGAGCTGACTAAGGGGAGGGTAGCAATCTGTTGTTCTGCCCCTGAACAAGGCAGTTAACCCACTGTTCAGGAGCTGACTAAGGGGAGGGTAGCAATCTGTTGTTCTGCCCCTGAACAAGGCAGTTAACCCACTGTTCAGGAGCTGACTAAGGGGAGGGTAGCAATCTGTTGTTCTGCCCCTGAACAAGGCAGTTAACCCACTGTTCAGGAGCTGACTAAGGGGAGGCTAGCTGACTGATGGACATTCAGCATGAAACATATCCAATGGGGTGGGGGCAGGCAAAAGTGTTTACAAAACATTAGTCTTATTTACAATAAAGAGGACTCCAAAATTACACAATATATTATTTAGAATTCATTTCAATTGGGCATAAAATAAATCAGAAACTACCAAAACAAACTACAAATGTATCCAACAAGTTAGTAGAGTCACAAGCTTGATGTAGCCATTGATAGTAATAAGGGATACATACTAAGTAAGGGTAGGGCTAATGCTCTCAAGAGAGGATGAGAGTTTAGGGAGGGGACACAACAAACCCAACATATACTGGTGTAAACTCTACATCATGATGTTAGGTAGCTAAGTAAGGGTAGGGATAAAGAGGGAGGAGACACAACAAACCCAACACATACTGGTGTAAACTCTACATCATGATGTTAGGTAGCTAAGTAAGGGTAGGCCTAATGCTCTCAAGAGAGTTTGAGAGTTTAGGGAGGAGATCATTGCATTTCTCTGCAATTGCCGCCACAACAAACCCAACACATACTAGTGTAAATGCTTGATGAGGAGTTTGTAGCTGAGGTTTGTTTATTGAGTGGCATCAATCACTTGGACTTAATTTGGGACTACAGAGGAGGGATAAAACAGTTATTAACATCATCAATCACTTGGACTTAATTTGGGACTACAGAGGAGGGATAAAACAGTTATTGACATGATTGACTGCTTTTCTTTTTTCCTCTGATATGAGCCCCCCCAAAACCTTTTCCCTACAGTGGGTAACTATAGAAGGCTGGCTGGACAATACAGTGGGTAACTATAGAAGGCTGGGCTGGACAATGGAAAAGGTCAAGGAAGAAAAATGGCAAGCAAACGTTGGCTAAGCTGGGGAGGCAGGTAGCCTAGTGGTTAGAGCGTTGGACTAGTAACCGAAAGGTTGCAAGATTGAATCCCCGAGCTGACAAGGTAAAAATCTGTCGTTCTGCCCCCTGAACAAGGCAATTAACCCACTGTTCCTAGGCTGTCATTGAAAATAAGAATTTGTTCTTAACTGACTTGACGAGTTAAATAAAAGTTTAAAAAGTTGTTTTAAATACAAATAAGCTGGAGCACTAGCGCCAGCCCACAGCAAATGAATGGAATCAAACACTCGCAAAGCCCGTTTTGACTGGAGTGAAGCTTGGAGATCAATTTCACCTAAATGGCACCAAAAAAATGTATCCCTTTTTATTTTACCACTACAATCTGTTTTATTTATCTTGTTTTATTTAGTATATATTTTCTTAACTCTATTTCTTGAACTGCATTGTTGGTTTAAGGGCTTGTAAGTCAGCACCTGTTTTATTCGGCGCATGTGACAAATAAAACTTGATGTTGATTCGCACGGGACTAGTACTTTCAGGTGACCAAAAAACATTAGGTTATTCTGGTTGGAATTAAAGATGACTGACGTGGCAGATTTAGACAGGACAAAAAATTACATATATGGTGTTTTGTGCTCGGGCACATAATTACATTACCCGACCTCCCCCCGTAAATCAACTTGTCGTCCTTAGCAGACACAAAAATACAAACATTAGGAGTTGTTGTATTGTGCTAGTCAATTATTACCTAGAACAATCATTTTTTGGAGACCCTGTCCTGCTATCAGCCTGTGATGTGTGTTGTAAAGTGCCTTTCTGATGGGCTCTGATGCTCTGCCACAGCCCCTGTCCTGCTATCAGCCTGTGATGTGTGTTGTAAAGTGCCTTTCTGATGGGCTCTGATGCTCTGCCACAGCCCCTGTCCTGCTATCAGCCTGTGATGTGTGTGTTGTAAAGTACCTTTCTGATGGGCTCTGATGCTCTGCCACAGCCCCTGTCCTGCTATCAGCCTGTGATGTGTGTGTTGTAAAGTACCTTTCTGATGGGCTCTGATGCTCTGCCACAGCCCCTGTCCTGCTATCAGCCTGTGATGTGTGTGTTGTAAAGTGCCTTTCTGATGGGCTCTGATGCTCTGCCACAGCCCCTGTCCTGCTATCAGCCTGTGATGTGTGTGTTGTAAAGTGCCTTTCTGATGGGCTCTGATGCTCTGCCACAGCCCCTGTCCTGCTATCAGCCTGTGATGTGTGTGTTGTAAAGTGCCTTGCTGATGGGCACAACGGTAATAGGTAGTATACGGGGATATTGAAGCCGGTGGGTTACCGGTGTATCCCTGTGTACTACCTACTGCTGTTTTGCCTTTGAGCAAGGGACTTCACCCCTAAGTGCTCCAGGTGCTCTGCTCTGCCACACCCCTGGATGCTCCCAGCCTGTGACCAACAGGCAGAACAGTCAGACATCTCTGCAGTAAGAGACTGTGTTTGTAGAAACTGACACACCCCTGGATGCTGACACATAATCAACATGTTTAAAACACTGAAAAATCCCCTCAAATCAACTCAGGTTTTGGCCAAAAATGTGATCTAATGCATTGTATACATCTGGGGACCTACTGTATAAGAAAGCACACAGGAAATGCCATCGGTGTAGCGTTTAGTTTTGAACATCCTATTCTGGTCAGATGCAGGACTGAACTTTTCAGGAGAAGAGCAATACCCTCATTAGTTGGGCTACTAAATGAGCCCACAAGAGCCTAACTACTGAGTTCTTATTGCTAAGGTTTTTATTTCATATATTTGAATGTATTGTATATTTAGTTAACTCTTGATGTATGTAACAAGTGCACTGCATTCCAGTGCAATTGATGTTAGACTATAAATGTGTATTTGTGAAAGTGAAATAGTAAATGTGATAATAGAAAAAAATAAACTCATATTGATCTATGACTTTAGTAAAGTTCTTACCAGGTTTTGGGCTGGACGACAATTCAGTTTTGATGACCTGAATTAAGTGAACCAAGACAACAATTAGACATCAATTACATCTTAGTAGTTAAGAGACACTGTCTGCATCACAACATATTGCATGACAGGGTAGTGAATTGCTCATCATCCCGGCTCTTCCAAGATGGGTGGTAATTTCATCTAGCATCTTAAAGAAAAAAAGTTCCTCACCTGTGTTCTCCATGGCCAGTCTGAATCACCGTAACTATAAGTCAACTCTTCGCCAGCTGCAATATCTCAAGTCGCGAAGAGGCACAAGTGTGGCTCATGGTTTGCTTGTATGGCCTTCATTTTGAGATTGAGTCTTTAGTGATCATCATTAACGAGTCTCCCAAGGGAGGAGTCTTCTTCAGATGCATCAATGCTGCATAGAAACATAACATGTCACAGTTTAATGAAGATATTGCAGCACAGGGTTTCTATTTCAGAAAAGGGGCAGAAAAGTCCCTAACGCGTTGTTTAAAAAAAGGAGTGCAGATGCTCTGATAGCGAACCAGTTGGTTTGAAGACTAATATTGTTCCTTACTGTTTAGGTCAGGGACAAGGTCAAATTAGTATCTGGGCCTGAGATAGGCCAACAGTGCATATTGTGCCACCAACCATTTAAATGTCAGTCTCCATTTGAATGTTGTTGCTTTTTTTTAGATCTCAAAAGGCATTAAAATGTTTATTTTGTTCTCATCAATCCTACTTACCACCATGTTCTTCCTTTCCATTGGAAATCGAAAAGAAACACCTTTACAGAATCATTGTACTGATCAGCTCCGACCTCGCCCTCCTGCTGTGGAAGCAGTTCACCTCGGTACTCCACAACAAAGTCTCCTTTGGATATGAATTCAGTGGCAAAAACTCCCCGTCCTTAGCAGACACAAAATACAAACATTAGGAGATATTGCATTGTGCTTGTCAATTATTAGAGAGAATAATCACTGTCTGGAGGTCCACTCCGGTCACATGATCACCCCATTCAACTTGCCAAGCTTCTCCAAAAACAACTGTTCTCATAAAATGACCTCACACTGTCTAAAAGTGATCTCACACATATCACTGCCAATCCAAATGAGGTTCAGGTGTGCAGCAGGGGGTTTAGGGAGGGGGATGCGCTGCTCTGTCTTTCAAGAGGCTAGATTCAGTTGTCACTCTTACTTTGTCTTCCAAACCAATGATTCGTTTTCAAGGTGGGCCTTTTCAGGTGGAAGGAGATTTCAGATGGAGCATCGTGTGACTGTAGTGGACCTTTAAGAATCCTATGACCATAATACAAAGACATGGCTATTCCTTTAAACCTTTTTTCCTGGGTGACTGTGCCCATATATCCCAATTCACTGTTTCCCACTAACCTCTAAAATGTACATCTGATTCATCTAATTCATAGCTGTCATATTTAGGACTGTCAGAAATATATTCAATCTTCACCTTACCTTTAAAGATATTGATAAAACGCTGGTAAAGTACTGGTTTATCAATGTTTGATCTGATGTGATGCTCTGCATCCTCCATGGGCCGGAGCCGCCTGGAAGATCTCTCCGTCAGAGACTCAAATCCTTAATCTGTGGAATAAA
The DNA here is from genome assembly GCF_045679555.1 of Salvelinus alpinus. Classification (NCBI taxonomy): domain Eukaryota; kingdom Metazoa; phylum Chordata; class Actinopteri; order Salmoniformes; family Salmonidae; genus Salvelinus; species Salvelinus alpinus. Next base: position 10,455,180 of record NC_092086.1, on the reverse strand, counting down.
GCAGACATTATAAACTGGGTAGTTTGGGTCCTGGATGTTGATTGGCTGAAACTGTGGTATATTTAAGAAATAAGGCACCTCGGGGGTTTGTGGTATATGGCCAATATACCAAGGTTAAGGGCTGTAACCAGGCAGGCACTCCGCGTTGCCTCTTACGTAAGAACAGTCCTCAACCTTTCCTTGTGCTTTACTGCTTAACTATATACCAAGGCTGTCAGACAATCAACATTCATGGCTTAACCTACAATTTATAAGAGACATAATGTATGTTTGTTAGATGACTACAAAACAAGCACGTTAGAAGCAGTAAAAAATTCCATCTGTGACTTTCCCTCTTCCACTCTGCTATGAGATGCAAGGTGGGGTGCACAACCCCTGGTTTCCAGCCAGCCAACTTTAGCTCGCTAAACTAACACCATCTAATGTTATCAAACTGCTACCTACTCAAGTTCATCTATGGGGATCACGTGTCCCATTTAGCTGTCTATGCATGTTACTTATAACCACACTGATAGAATTGACTGAAATAGCCATAAAATATCAGTCTCTTTATCAACAGTTATGTTAACTAATCAAGCTACCCGCCCAAATGTCAACAAAATTGGCTCACTAGTGCATTAGCTAGATAGTGAGCGAACATTAGCACTAGCAACAAACAAGCTAACTAGGCTAACATAGTTCATAAACCAATACAACGATTTATGGTGGTGGAATTGTACTACAGCATGAAAATAACTTTCCATATCATTTCAATTGTTGAAAATATGATATTGCTCACCTTTCTTTTAGGAACAGCGGGGAGCTGCAGATGGGCCGCCCCGTGTTAACGGACGAGCTTCTCCAGATGAAAGTGATTTTCCCTCTCTGGCTCTGCGCGGTAAAGTGGAGTGGGGGAGGGCAATCACAACGTGGGGACAGAGATAGTCATATAGGGGACGTGTCACCACAGTGGTGTGTGTGCATCTGTCAAGGCGCTGGAATCCTATACAATCGACATGACTGGTGTTGATATTTCAGTTGTGTAGTAAATATTCTATAGACCTAAGAAATAGGCTAATACATTGCGAAATGAATGCATTTCCCTCGGCCTATAGGTCATAGGAAACTTCAAGACACCAACATGTACATTTTAAGGATTCAGAAATTGTATTGATTGATCCAGAAACACATAGGAATAAGGTGAATAGGCCTTGGCTATTTTCTGACATAGGAAGGGCTGGCTTACCTGGGCTATTGCCCCTGGGCCCCGGAGAAATAAACAAATATACAGTATGTAGTATATATTTATGTTTTACTGCAACCGCCAACCACAGGGGGATTCAGGAGCCCACTCTCAATGAGTGTAGAGGCCTGCTGCTGTGGACACTTTGTTATTTGTCAGATGGGGAGGAGAGGAGGTAGGGGGGACACTTGTTTAATTCATTGATTAATAAAAATATATAAACTGCATAATAAATAAATGTGACTAGTAAAATGTGTGATTCAGGAGCTGGGACCAAGCCCGTAGGGGGCCCAAGGGGCAAAACAAATACAAAATAAATACTTTTTACAATTATTATAATTTTTTTAATCCAACCACAGGAGCCCGCTCTCAATGTTTAAAATACAACAGAGCATAATTTAGCCAAAGAGGATCAATAGTTTCTACAAAAATAACTATCAAAAAGACATACAGTACATGTACTGTATCTGCCAAAATAAAAGAAACACCAACATAAAGTGTATTAAACGCATAGTTAAAATGAAATTAAATCAAATTGTATTTGTCAACTGCATCAAACACAACAGGTGTAGGCATTACCTTGAAATGCTTACTTACAAACCCTTACTTACGTAAGCCTAGGAGTTGACGTCCCGATGGATAGGGATCAACCCGTAACGCTCGTAGTCGACATTGTCACACTGAACCCTTTCACGATGACTCACGTTTTCTGAAGATGTCTAATACGTAGGAGCTCCCTCTGTCTTCCAGAGCGGCTTGGGCAAGCTCCTTCTCGCAATGGAAAAGATGCTCTCTGGACCCGCTCGTAGTAGCTCTCGTCATCTCCCTGCACGGTCCTATCGGATAGCCCAAGGTGTCTGTACTATCAAGCGTTTGATGTCTGGTTCACGATACCAACGTGCTTTCCCGTATACTTACAAAGTGCGCAGCTTATGAGCCGAGCCTCCAGCTGGATGCTGTTCAGAGCCTTATGTTGTCTGTGTAGCAACAGGCAGACCCTGAGCAACCTAAACCGAGGTGGTGGTTATTACCACTACTACCAGGACGACAGCGACGATGAGGACAGCGACGACGACAGTGATACCATATACCCCACTACCCTATCACATGGAAAGACCAGCAGATTCACTGACATAGGGAGGCGAGTAGCACCTTCCTTTGTAAGTTCTAAATAGACAGTACACAGATAGATCCCTGTGCTGAATGAAATAGCTTCTGATTTCCTCTGGCGGTGATAACGGACCCTGGCCGCGTAGAACTAAGGCAGGGAATGCAACACAGAACCAGTGTCTACTGAGTAATCCACATAGATGTGCACCCGATCATAGGCAGTTCATTCTCAATTACTGTCACATCAATTGTCTTTCAAAATGTGGTGTCGCTGTCATCTTTCAAATAAACACAACCAAGGTATATGTATATGCAAGACATATTTTATTTCAAGGCAACAGATATATAAGGTTGGCTGATACAAAAGGGTATACACATTACCCAGGTGTAATATGGTCAATTAAAGTAAGGTATCAAATCATAAACATGTGACATTGAGAACATCACCATATGAATTTTTATCAGTCAGGGCCCATTGTCAAACAAGACCTAAAATAACCTTTAGGCATCATGTCACCACACGGTCCCACATGTAGACTCTTGTAGGCTGAGGTAACACTAGACAAACATCATTGCTCTACTTTAAAGGAAGCTGTAACACTCTGTGGTTGTGGACATGTGAGTGAGACCATGTGAGTGAGACCAATAACATCACCGCCACTGTTGTGGTAGGAGCTAAACTCCTCAACAATATCGATGTAATTACCTCCTGAATTACCATCTGAGGGGCATGTGAACATGTTATTGGCATTCCTGCCATTGAAACAGTAATTGCTATCATCTTTGGCCCGTTGCTGGGCCAGGTGAGGTGTTACTGTTTCCATCCCAATCCTGGAGGCCAACAAAGCTATGACATGGACCAAAGTAGCACCTTCACTGGGTTTACAATCTAACACAAGGTTAAGCCGCCTGTCTTGTGGTGACACATACTGAGCTGTAAACCACCTACAAAGATAGAATACCATTCTTCTAAACTCTATGCTCGAGGTGAGGTTTCTCAGTTTGTTGTCAACAACTGTGACTACCTTAGACTGCCCTCTCCTGGGCAACGGAGTGCACCACATAGTCAAAATGATCTGTTTCTTCAAGACAAAACAGCACCAATGAAACCTGTAGGACCCAAGTGACACATTGAACAATCTCGGTAAGGAGTCATCAGGTCCGATCAGCTTCTCCGTTCTGGGAAGGGGACGGGTTCCCACCACAACGTGATCCCAGAACCCAGGTACATGAGGGATACAGACATATCTGTAGGCCACCTCTTCTGGCATTGCTTTGCTTACCCAGTACCTGAAGGACATGGTGTCATTCACTGTGATGAGATGGTTGAACGCTGCGTGGGAAGAGAACACTGTCAGTCCAGCTACATGATCAGGGCTCGTCATTGTAGTATAACATAGACATAGACAGATATATCTATACATGGAAATATACATACCTCTTCGCAGGGTGTCAACTCCAGAGGATTGCTCCTCATTCATAATCAGCTGCACATGGACGTTGACCTCCTTGTCAGTCTTGAACTTATCATCTATGTTGAGTTCCAGATCCCAGTCTCCTACATTCTCCAGAGCAGGGAAAATTGGCAAGGGTGTGGTGCTTAGAGTGGTATCTCTCTCTCTATTTATCTCTCTCTGTCTCTCTCTATCTCTCTCTCTCTCTCTCTCTCTCTCTCTCTCTCTCTCTCTCTCTCTCTCTCTCTCTATCTCTCCTCTATCCTCCCCCCTCTCTCTCTCTCTCTCTCTCTCTCTCTCTCTCTCTCTCTCTCTCTCTCTCTCTCTCTCTCTCCTTGTGGACGATATATTGTGTAGGCGACAACCACTTTGTTCACTGTAACACAGTCTGCACAATACACAGCCGCAAGCACATTGCACGGGTCTGTTCAGCTGAATCAAGTAGTTGTTACAGATGAACGCTCTGTTGAACTTCTTTTTACACGTGGTGCATATAATCAACTGTTTCATCACAGGGATTATCATCGCAATGGACGACACGGTAGCCCCGTCGCTGTACAGGTTATATCGGCTGGGACCAGGCACGGATTCTTCATAGGTGACAGCTGCTTCGGATTGTGGTGGTGTGGGGAACAATGTCCTTTGCGACTGTAAAGATGTCACTGGCTTGGGTTTGCACACGTTGAACCCTTGTATATCAACAGTCTGCTGTGGAGTTTCAGGCACTTGAGATGCTGGTTGTTGGGGATGTAGGACCCGGGCCTCCTGCTGCAGCACTTGATGAAACGTTTCCAGATGCACCTCAACCTGCTGGGGCTCTAGAGGCTGTGCCGGCTGTTGTTGTTGAAAGACATATTCACCACAGACCCTCTCACGAGCAGCCATGGAGTTGTCTGTGTACCCGAGAGGGGCCATGTCACCAATACAGCCGTTGAAGGTGCTGAGTTCCACATCTGTAAGCTGGGTTACCACATTACAGATGGCGCTTGAAGGTGGTATCATAGTGGGAAGGGGATCGGTTGTAGCAGAAAATATTGAACCTGGACAAGAGTCAACGTTCCACTGTGGCCTACTGAAATGTGGCTCGGATGCTTGGGACACTTCACTCTCTTGAAAGGCATTTGCATATTCCACATCGGTTAGCATATCATCCGGAGCTCTCTCCCCGTAACACAAGGCGGAAACAAGTCACCCCTCTACCCAAAGGCAATACATTACTATTCAGTAATAACACAAGGCAGAAACAAGTCACCCCTCTACCCACAGGCACTAGATTACTATTCAGTAATAACACAAGACGGAAACAAGTCACCCCTCTACCCAAAGGCAATAGATTACTATTCAGTAATAACACAATGTGTGTAATAGTTACACTTACGTGACACATGTCATGCTATCCAGGGCAGCAGTAACCTCCTCTGATGTATCACACCCAGACATGGCTGTGATGCTATCCAGGACAGCAGTAACCTCCTCTGATGTATCACACCCAGACATGGCTGTGATGCTATCCAGGACAGCAGTAACCTCCTCTGATGTATCACACCCAGACATGGCTGTGATGCTATCCACGGCAGTCTGAAGCTCCTTTGAGGTAGCACATCCGGCCCTGTTTACGTGCTCTGTCGCAGAGACAACTTCATCAGCCCTATCTTGATACCCAGGCGCAGCTAATACAATTGCATGGTCAACTCTACATTCAGGCACATTGTGAGACATTTCACATGTTTCACCAATAGGTTGTTGGAACGATGGTTCAGTTGTAGACTGGGGCTTGGGTACAGCAGACACTACCTCCTTGGTCTGAGTCTCATCAGAGTCTGGCTCCTTGGTCTGAGTCTCATCAGAGTCTGGCTCCTTGGTCTGAGTCTCATCAGAGTCTGGCTCCTTGGTCTGAGTCTCATCAGAGTCTGGCTCCTTGGTCTGAGTCTCATCAGAGTCTGGCTCCTTGGTCTGAGTCTCATCAGTCTGGCTCCTTGGTCTGAGTCTCATCAGAGTCTGGCTCCTTGGTCTGAGTCTCATCAGAGTCTGGCTCCTTGGTCTGAGTCTCATCAGAGTCTGGCTCCTTGGTCTGAGTCTCATCAGAGTCTGGCTCCTTGGTCTGAGTCTCATCAGTCTGGCTCCTTGGTCTGAGTCTCATCAGAGTCTGGCTCCTTGGTCTGAGTCTCATCAGTCTGGCTCCTCGGTCTGAGTCTCATCAGTCTGGCTCCTTGGTCTGAGTCTCATCAGAGTCTGGCTCCTTGGTCTGGTCTGAGTCTCATCAGAGTCTGGCACCTTGGTCTGAGTCTCATCAGTCTGGCTCCTTGGTCTGAGTCTCATCAGAGTCTGGCTCCTCGGTCTGTGTCTCATCAGAGTCTGGGGTCTGAGTCTCTGCAGACACAGTCTCAGCAGACACTACATCATTGGCCTGAGTCTCATCAGAGTCTGGGGTCTGAGTCTCTGCAGACACAGTCTCAGCAGACACTACATCATTGGCCTGAGTCTCAGCAGAGTCTGGCTCCTGGGTCTGCGTCTCAGCAGAGGTCGCCCCGGCTGGGGCCGACACAGGCTCTGTGTCATCTGTGGTGGGGGAATTAGGCACAGTGCATACCGTCCCAGAAGAGGCAGAATCCTCTGTATACTGGTACTCTGGCTCAGCAGATACACATGGTTCAGTATCAGGGTCTTGTTGGACTCCAGCCACCCTGGTACTTATTTGTTTGATAGGTACACTATGTTTGACTGGAGAGGATACCATTTCTGAGATAAATTTGGGTACAGAATTGTGACAGTCATCCTTGTCATCATCTCTGGTGTGAACAGAGTCACTGGAGGAACTTGTGTTGCTTTCATCTCCACTATCATCTCCACCGGGTTCTCTAGGTAGGTTAGCCTCCTCATTGGTAGCTGTGACATGGTGTAGAACCGCTGATGTGCTATTGTCTACTTCTTCACTGTTGTTTGGTCTCCTGTTGAACATCCAGGCCCTCTTTCTGCAACCACTTTTAACGCTCGACTGAGAACCAGGCTGATTGTAGGACATGTCGACCGATCTCTTCTTAATATTGTCCACAGTCACAGGTTTCTGATGTGGGCCAGTGGACGGTCTATGTGATCTAGGCATGCTGTGGCTTTGTGAAGCAAACCTGTTTTCATATCTGCCAATCTTTGCTGATGTGACGCTGCTACCAAGACCTCCATTGCGGCCGCTGCTACAGGAGACTTCGGGACACAACCTTTGAGCATTAAGGCCTGTATTGGGTTCTTTGCTTCGCCTACGGTTGACAGAACTATGGTTCATGTCTCTGCTGCCGCTGGTGGTGTGGGCTCGGCTGTGGTCCCTGGGAGACTGGGCCCTGATGCTGTCCCTTGGAGGGTGGGACCGACTGCTGACATTGTCATTATGTCCGTGTCTCTCACCAGTCTTGCGTTTTGTTTTGGCAGGTTGTCCTTTACAGGGTTGCAGTGTCCATTCCGGAGGTATACGGCGTTTCACCTTTGCTGTAGTAGGACATGACAAACGTTTTGTGGCCGTTTGTTGTACCGAGTTGGCAGTCCATTGTAACCCTTGGTCTTCGGTGACAGTCGAATGCCATGACTAACTTGTTGTAACCTGTTTTTGTCAGACCTACATCTTAAGTCAAAGGGTTGGGGGTGTCTAGGGTACACAGGTACATTGTGTGGAACCAGAAGGTCGTGTTGATATGTGTTGTGGTCCTCTGTGTCATACAGCCTGTCATTAGAGGCTCTTTCATGCCACCTTCTCTGCTGTATGTTGCACAAGGGAGAGGGTGTAGATTCCCTCAACTGTGTATATTCCTCAACGCTTAGGCCGATATTGTGATGCTGGTAGTACCATTCGCCTCTGTTATTGTATGTTGAATAAACGTCATGTGACATTCTATCTTTTGTTTCTAATTCTTGTTGTTTTGTAAAGTACTTCACACCATGTTCATGGTTCAGCTGCAAATATACACTGAATTTTCCACTGTCTGTGTAACTAATCTTATATATGTAGCCGAGGCTCCTCCTAAAAGCTTCAAGGCCGTTTGAAGTAATCACCACAATGTGTCATCAGGTAGACTATATGTATCTTTCCTGTTTCACTGCTTAGGTGTCAACCTGAGGTGACCTAGTTTCAATGTCTCACTGTGGATTGTGTATCCAACCACCGCTGTTTCTACGGGCTTCCGATACGTCCAACCACTGCTGTTTCTACGGGCTTCCGATACGTCCAACCACTGCTGTTTCTACGGGCTTCCGATACGTCCAACCAGCGCTGTTTCTACGGGCTTCCGATACGTCCAACCACTGCTGTTTCTACGGGCTTCCGATACGTCCAACCACTGCTGTTTCTACGGGCTTCCGATACGTCCAACCACTGCTGTTTCTACGGGCTTCCGATACGTCCAACCAGCTGAACTGTCCATTCCGATGTTATGCACATAACCTCGAATCGTCCAATAACTCCTGGGTCTTCCAACCGCTGTTCATCTAACATTGCTCATACAATCCAAACAGAGCTGACACCTCCGGCCGCAGCTGGGTCTTCCAACCGCTGTTCATCTAACATTGCTCATACAATCCAATCAGAGCTGACACCTCCGGCCGCAGCTGGGTCTTCCAACCGCTGTTATGCAGATGAAACTCACACTTTCCAAGTACAGATGACTCACCCAACTAATGTTATCTCCATGGGGCTCCAACACCCTGAGCAAGGTAGATCGTCCAACCACTGTTATGTATATGGGGCTCCAACACCAAGGTAGATCGTCCAACCACTGTTATGTATAATGGGGCTCCAACACCAAGGTAGATCGTCCAACCACTGTTATGTATATGGGGCTCCAACACCAAGGTAGATCGTCCAACCACTGTTATGTATATGGGGCTCCAACACCAAGGTAGATCGTCCAACCACTGTTATGTATAATGGGGCTCCAACACCAAGGTAGATCGTCCAACCACTGTTATGTATAATGGGGCTCCAACACCAAGGTAGATCGTCCAACCACTGTTATGTATATGGGGCTCCAACACCCAGAGCAAGGTAGATCGTCCAACCACTGTTATGTATATGGGGCTCCAACACCAGAGCAGGTAGATGGTCCAACCACTGTTATGTATATGGGGCTCCAACACCAAGGTAGATGGTCCAACCACTGTTATGTATATGGGGCTCCAACACCAAGGTAGATGGTCCAACCACTGTTATGTATATGGGGCTCCAACACCAAGGTAGATGGTCCAACCACTGTTATGTATATGGGGCTCCAACACCCAGGTAGATCGTCCAACCACTGTTATGTATATGGGGCTCCAACACCCTGGTAGATCGTCCAACCACTGTTATGTATATGGGGCTCCAACACCCAGGTAGATCGTCCAACCACTGTTATGTATATGGGGCTCCAACACCCAGGTAGATCGTCCAACCACTGTTATGTATATGGGGCTCCAACACCAAGGTAGATCGTCCAACCACTGTTATGTATATGGGGCTCCAACACCCAGGTAGATCGTCCAACCACTGTTATGTATATGGGGCTCCAACACCAAGGTAGATGGTCCAACCACTGTTATGTATATGGGGCTCCAACACCCAGGTAGATCGTCCAACCACTGTTATGTATAATGGGGCTCGGAACATCCAACACCGGGGGGGTTTCAGCTGTTATGTCAATGAAGCTCAGACTGTCCAAGTGTGAATGATTCACCCAGCTACTGCTATCTCCATGGTGAGCAAACATCCACACCAGATAGGTCATTCTATTAGCTATGTCAACTACAGAATAACAAGCTTTTCTGTTTGGGAGTCTAAGGTGGGAGCTGTTAGTAGCTGATTGACTTTGGACCTGTTGCCGTGCCACCCAAACACGATCTGGTGTAAACAAGGTAACCTTATCTATAAGGCATGTTTGTTCATCCAGCACATTTTCGGTGTGAACAGATACAATAAAGGCGACCTGCATGGGAACATTAGAAAGTGTCTACCGGTTACACATTTAAATGATGGTAAGTGATAATGATGACTCTACAAATAAATGGTCACAGGTCTATTAAAACAGTATCAAGATATCAGGTAAGTGCAGTAATTACGCCATAATCCATGCCACTGAGTAACTGAAACAACCAGGAATAACATCATTTATTTGTTGGCAGGTAAAATATTTGGATGTTGTTACTGGTACAAAGTGTAATTACAAAAAGGCTGTACTTCACTATAATGAAAGTTGTACTCTACTCAGCCCGTTTGTGTGTGTAGAGACATGCACAGTATACATTGTTGTCACTCGGGTTTATTGACCAGTTTATCACAAAACAAAGCAGTGGTACATATCACCAAGCTATAGCTCAATAGAGACATTTTGCAATGGCACATTTATAGAACTAATACTGTTCAGTGTAGTAAAAACAGTTTATCATTGACTACATATCCTAGGGACATTTATAGACCTAATACTGTTCAGTGTAGTAAACACAGTTTATCATTGACTACATATCCTAGGGACATTTATAGACCTAATACTGTTCAGTGTAGTAAACACAGTTCATCATTGACTACATATCCTAGGGACATTTATAGACCTAATACTGTTCAGTGTAGTAAACACAGTTCATCATTGACTACATATCCTAGGGACATTTATAGACCTAATACTGTTCAGTGTAGTAAACACAGTTCATCATTGACTACATATCCTAGGGACATTTATAGACCTAATACTGTTCAGTGTAGTAAACACAGTTCATCATTGACTACATATCCTAGGGACTGAGGCCGGCTATGTACGTTTTCAACTGGTCTGCCAGGCTGTTTTGGTTCATTTCCCTCAGTGTTTTGTAAATGGTATCCAGGTAACCGGTCATGTTGAACATGTTCCTTCAGCACTTTTTGCAGGTCAGTTGGTGTTTCTGATAAGCTCCGCCGTGCTGCTTGGTAGTTTCAATGTCCATATGAATCTTTTCAACTGTCCTCTGTCAAGGTCGCAAAGTATATTCAACACCTTCTCTGTCACAGCACCTTGATGTTTATTGATAACCTTGCCGCGTGTAGCGAAGGCCACAGGTTGTAGCTGACTTGAGGTGTGAGTACAGTCACTGTCTTTGACTCGCTTCACCAGGTCATTGCAACCGATTTTCTTGAGCAGGGTGTTCAACCCTGCCCGTGCTGCAGCTCCGTAATGCAATGCCATAACATCTGCTAACCGGGTTCTATCTGTCACATATTGCAGGTCCACTGATGCGGTGTCGATGCGTGATCTCTATCTCGCTCATAACAAACTTCATCTTCTCAATATCATCACGGGTTATATTGTCCCAAAAAATTGAGACTATTTCCTTAGGTGACATAACATTACCATTACCTACTGAGGATGATCCAGGGTAATTTTCCCATGTTGCCATCAAGCTATTACTAGTAATACCTCCCTTACTTCTGGCAGTGTCAATCAGGGCCCGGCCCTTGTCATGAGTACCTCCTATAGACTGGATACTGTCCAACTCTCCATTGTTTAGCATCCTTTGTGCAAAGAGAACATCTGCAATATGGTCCAACATCTTCATCTTGGCAGCATCTATGTAGCTGAGTCTTTTCTTGTAAAGGACATTCATGGTATCGGCTATTCGGTATGTGACACAGGAACAGCTTGTTGAAATATACAACTGCACGTTGGCTCTGCTAGACCTCTGCTTATGACCAACTTTAGTGTTCTGTGTTTTAGAGAAACATCATGACCAACTTTAGTCTTTACTGTTTTAGAGAAACATCATGACCAACTTTAGTGTTCTGTGTTTTAGAGAAACATCATGACCAACTTTAGTCTTTACTGTTTTAGAGAAACATCACGACCAACTTTAGTGTTCTGTGTTTTAGAGAAACATCATGACCAACTTTAGTGTTCTGTGTTTTAGAGAAACATCATGACCAACTTTAGTCTTTACTGTTTTAGAGAAACATCATGACCAACTTTAGTCTTTACTGTTTTAGAGAAACATCATGACCAACTTTAGTGTTCTGTGTTTTAGAGAAACATCATGACCAACTTTAGTCTTTACTGTTTTAGAGAAACATCATGACCAACTTTAGTCTTTACTGTTTTAGAGAAACATCATGACCAACTTTAGTGTTCTGTGTTTTAGAGAAACATCATGACCAACTTTAGTCTTTACTGTTTTAGAGAAACATCATGACCAACTTTAGTGTTCTGTGTTTCAGAGAAACATCATGACCAACTTTAGTGTTCTGTGTTTTAGAGAAACATCATGACCAACTTTAGTCTTTACTGTTTTAGAGAAACATCATGACCAACTTTAGTCTTTACTGTTTTAGAGAAACATCATGACCAACTTTAGTCTTTACTGTTTTAGAGAAACATCATGACCAACTTTAGTCTTTACTGTTTTAGAGAAACATCATGACCAACTTTAGTGTTCTGTGTTTTAGAGAAACATCATGACCAACTTTAGTCTTTACTGTTTTAGAGAAACATCAAGACCAACTTTAGTCTTTACTGTTTCAGAGAAACATCAAGACCAACTTTAGTCTTTACTGTTTTAGAGAAACATCATGACCAACTTTAGTCTTTACTGTTTTAGAGAAACATCATGACCAACTTTAGTCTTTACTGTTTTAGAGAAACATCATGACCAACTTTAGTGTTCTGTGTTTTAGAGAAACATCATGACCAACTTTAGTCTTTACTGTTTTAGAGAAACATCATGACCAACTTTAGTCTTTACTGTTTTAGAGAAACATCATGACCAACTTTAGTGTTCTGTGTTTTAGAGAAACATCATGACCAACTTTAGTCTTTACTGTTTTAGAGAAACATCATGACCAACTTTAGTGTTCTGTGTTTCAGAGAAACATCATGACCAACTTTAGTGTTCTGTGTTTCAGAGAAACATCATGACCAACTTTAGTGTTCTGTGTTTTAGAGAAACATCATGACCAACTTTAGTGTTCTGTGTTTTAGAGAAACATCATGACCAACTTTAGTCTTTACTGTTTTAGAGAAACATCATGACCAACTTTAGTCTTTACTGTTTTAGAGAAACATCATGACCAACTTTAGTCTTTACTGTTTTAGAGAAACATCATGACCAACTTTAGTCTTTACTGTTTTAGAGAAACATCATGACCAACTTTAGTCTTTACTGTTTTAGAGAAACATCATGACCAACTTTAGTGTTCTGTGTTTTAGAGAAACATCATGACCAACTTTAGTCTTTACTGTTTTAGAGAAACATCATGACCAACTTTAGTCTTTACTGTTTTAGAGAAACATCATGACCAACTTTAGTCTTTACTGTTTTAGAGAAACATCATGACCAACTTTAGTGTTCTGTGTTTTAGAGAAACATCATGACCAACTTTAGTCTTTACTGTTTTAGAGAAACATCATGACCAACTTTAGTCTTTACTGTTTTAGAGAAACATCATGACCAACTTTAGTGTTCTGTGTTTTAGAGAAACATCATGACCAACTTTAGTCTTTACTGTTTCAGAGAAACATCATGACCAACTTTAGTGTTCTGTGTTTCAGAGAAACATCATGACCAACTTTAGTGTTCTGTGTTTCAGAGAAACATCATGACCAACTTTAGTGTTCTGTGTTTTAGAGAAACATCATGACCAACTTTAGTGTTCTGTGTTTTAGAGAAACATCATGACCAACTTTAGTCTTTACTGTTTTAGAGAAACATCATGACCAACTTTAGTCTTTACTGTTTTAGAGAAACATCATGACCAACTTTAGTCTTTACTGTTTTAGAGAAACATCATGACCAACTTTAGTCTTTACTGTTTTAGAGAAACACCATGACCAACTTTAGTCTTTACTGTTTCAGAGAAACATCATGACCAACTTTAGTGTTCTGTGTTTCAGAGAAACATCATGACCAACTTTAGTGTTCTGTGTTTCAGAGAAACATCATGACCAACTTTAGTGTTCTGTGTTTTAGAGAAACATCATGACCAACTTTAGTGTTCTGTGTTTCAGAGAAACATCATGACCAACTTTAGTGTTCTGTGTTTCAGAGAAACATCATGACCAACTTTAGTGTTCTGTGTTTTAGAGAAACATCATGACCAACTTTAGTGTTCTGTGTTTTAGAGAAACATCATGACCAAGTAGTCTTTACTGTTTCAGAGAAACATCATGACCAACTTTAGTGTTCTGTGTTTTAGAGAAACATCATGACCAACTTTAGTCTTCTGTGTTTCAGAGAAACATCATGACCAACGACCAACTTTAGTGTTCTGTGTTTTAGAGAAACATCATGACCAACTTTAGTGTTCTGTGTTTCAGAGAAACATCATGACCAACTTTAGTGTTCTGTGTTTTAGAGAAACATCATGACCAACTTTAGTCTTTACTGTTTTAGAGAAACATCATGACCAACTTTAGTCTTTACTGTTTTAGAGAAACATCATGACCAACTTTAGTCTTTACTGTTTTAGAGAAACATCATGACCAACTTTAGTCTTTACTGTTTTAGAGAAACATCATGACCAACTTTAGTGTTCTGTGTTTTAGAGAAACATCATGACCAACTTTAGTCTTTACTGTTTTAGAGAAACATCATGACCAACTTTAGTCTTTACTGTTTTAGAGAAACATCATGACCAACTTTAGTCTTTACTGTTTTAGAGAAACATCATGACCAACTTTAGTCTTTACTGTTTTAGAGAAACATCATGACCAACTTTAGTCTTTACTGTTTTAGAGAAACATCATGACCAACTTTAGTCTTTACTGTTTCAGAGAAACATCATGACCAACTTTAGTGTTCTGTGTTTCAGAGAAACATCATGACCAACTTTAGTGTTCTGTGTTTTAGAGAAACATCATGACCAACTTTAGTGTTCTGTGTTTTAGAGAAACATCATGACCAACTTTAGTCTTTACTGTTTTAGAGAAACATCATGACCAACTTTAGTCTTTACTGTTTTAGAGAAACATCATGACCAACTTTAGTCTTTACTGTTTTAGAGAAACATCATGACCAACTTTAGTGTTCTGTGTTTTAGAGAAACATCATGACCAACTTTAGTGTTCTGTGTTTTAGAGAAACATCATGACCAACTTTAGTCTTTACTGTTTTAGAGAAACATCATGACCAACTTTAGTGTTCTGTGTTTTAGAGAAACATCATGACCAACTTTAGTGTTCTGTGTTTTAGAGAAACATCATGACCAACTGTAGTCTTTACTGTTTTAGAGAAACATCATGACCAACTTTAGTCTTTACTGTTTTAGAGAAACATCATGACCAACTGTAGTCTTTACTGTTTTAGAGAAACATCATGACCAACTTTAGTCTTTACTGTTTTAGAGAAACATCATGACCAACTGTAGTCTTTACTGTTTTAGAGAAACATCATGACCAACTTTAGTCTTTACTGTTTCAGAGAAACATCATGACCAACTTTAGTGTTCTGTGTTTCAGAGAAACATCATGACCAACTTTAGTGTTCTGTGTTTTAGAGAAACATCATGACCAACTTTAGTGTTCTGTGTTTTAGAGAAACATCATGACCAACTTTAGTCTTTACTGTTTTAGAGAAACATCATGACCAACTTTAGTCTTTACTGTTTTAGAGAAACATCATGACCAACTTTAGTCTTTACTGTTTTAGAGAAACATCATGACCAACTTTAGTGTTCTGTGTTTTAGAGAAACATCATGACCAACTTTAGTGTTCTGTGTTTTAGAGAAACATCATGACCAACTTTAGTCTTTACTGTTTTAGAGAAACATCATGACCAACTTTAGTGTTCTGTGTTTTAGAGAAACATCATGACCAACTTTAGTGTTCTGTGTTTTAGAGAAACATCATGACCAACTGTAGTCTTTACTGTTTCAGAGAAACATCATGACCAACTTTAGTGTTCTGTGTTTTAGAGAAACATCATGACCAACTTTAGTCTTCTGTGTTTCAGAGAAACATCATGACCAACTTTAGTGTTCTGTGTTTTAGAGAAACATCATGACCAACTTTAGTGTTCTGTGTTTCAGAGAAACATCATGACCAACTTTAGTGTTCTGTGTTTTAGAGAAACATCATGACCAACTTTAGTCTTTACTGTTTCAGAGAAACATCATGACCAACTTTAGTGTTCTGTGTTTTAGAGAAACATCATGACCAACTTTAGTGTTCTGTGTTTTAGAGAAACATCATGACCAACTTTAGTGTTCTGTGTTTTAGAGAAACATCATGACCAACTTTAGTCTTTACTGTTTTAGAGAAACATCATGACCAACTTTAGTGTTCTGTGTTTTAGAGAAACATCATGACCAACTTTAGTGATCTGTCTTTCAGAGAAGCATCATGACCAACTTTACTGTTCTGTGTTTTAGAGAAACATCATGACCAACTTTAGTCTTCTGTGTTTTAGAGAAACATCATGACCAACTTTAGTCTTCTGTGTTTTAGAGAAACATCATGACCAACTTTAGTCTTTACTGTTTCAGAGAAACATCATGACCAACTTTAGTCTTTACTATTTTAGAGAAACATCATGACCAACTTTAGTATTTACTGTTTTAGAGAAACATCATGACCAACTTTAGTGTTCTGTGTTTTAGAGAAACATCATGACCAACTTTAGTGTTCTGTGTTTTAGAGAAACATCATGACCAACTTTAGTGTTCTGTGTTTTAGAGAAACATCATGACCAACTTTAGTCTTTACTGTTTCAGAGAAACATCATGACCAACTTTAGTGTTCTGTGTTTTAGAGAAACATCATGACCAACTTTAGTGATCTGTCTTTCAGAGAAGCATCATGACCAACTTTACTGTTCTGTGTTTTAGAGAAACATCATGACCAACTTTAGTCTTCTGTGTTTTAGAGAAACATCATGACCAACTTTAGTGTTCTGTGTTTTAGAGAAACATCATGACCAACTTTAGTCTTTACTGTTTCAGAGAAACATCATGACCAACTTTAGTCTTTACTGTTTTAGAGAAACATCATGACCAACTTTAGTATTTACTGTTTTAGAGAAACATCATGACCAACTTTAGTGTTCTGTGTTTCAGATAAACATCATGACCAACTTTAGTGTTCTGTGATTCAGAGAAACATCCTGACCAAGTTCTGACCTTGAAGCAGTTCAGACTTTCTGCCCTCCCTCTCTCTCTTTCCCTCTGTTCTGACTCTCTACCCTCCCTCTCTCTCTTTCCCTCTGTTCTGACTCTACCATCCCTCTCTCTCTCTTTCCCTCTGTTCTGACTCTCTCCCTTCCCTCTCTCTTTTTCCCTCTGTTCTGACTCTCTACCCTCCCTCTCTCTCTCTTTCACTCTGTTCTGACTCTCTCCCCTCCATCTCTCTCTCTCTTTCCCTCTGTTCTGACTCTCTACCCTCCATCTCTCTCTCTCATTCCCTCTGTTCTGACTCTCTCCCCCCTCTCTCTCTCTCTTTCCCTCTGTTCTGACTTTCTCCCCTCCCTCTCTCTCTCTTTCCCTCTGTTCTGACCCTCTACCCTCCATCTCTCTCTTTCCCTCTGTTCTGACTCTCTACCCTCCCTCTCTCTCTCTTTCCCTCTGTTCTGACTCTCTACCCCCCCTCTCTATCCATCTTTCCCTCTGTTCTGACTCTCTCCCCTCCCTCTCTCTCTTTCCCTCTGTTCTGACTCTCTACCCTCCTTCTCTCTCTCTTTCCCTCTGTTCTGACTCTCTACCCTCCCTCTCTCTTACCTCTGTTCTGACTCTCTACCCTCCCTCTCTCTCTTTCCCTCTGTTCTGACTCTCCCCCCTCCCTCTCTCCCTCTGTTCTGACTCTCTACCCTCCCTCTCTCTCTTTCCCTCAGGGCTCCAGATCCTCTATCAGTTCTGACTCTCTACCCTCCCAGTATAGTATACACAGACTGGACAACAGGACAATGATCCTAAGCCCGGACTTGAACCCGATCGAACATCTCTGGAGAGACCTGAAAATAGCAGTGCAGCAAAGCTCCTCATCCAACCTGACAGAGTTTTAGAGGATCTGCAGAGAAGAATGGGAGAAACTCCCCAAATACAGGTGTGCCAAGCTTGTAGCGTCATACCCAAGAAGACTCAAGGCTGTAATCGCTGCCAAAGGTGCTTCAACAAAGTACTGAGTAAAGGGTCTGAATACTTATGTAAATGTGATATCTAAGTTTTTTTTAAATATACATTTGCACACATAAAATAAACAGTTTTTGCTTTGTAATTCTGGGTTATTGTGTGTAGATTGATGAGGGAAAAAAACAATGTAATCCATTTTAGAATAAGGCTGTAACGTGACAAAATGTGTAAAAAGTCAAGGGGTCTGAATACTTTCTGAATGCACTGTATATCAGTATATTAGACTCTCTCTCTCTCTGCAGTGATGTTGTTTTCATCACTTCTGGTTTAACACTGACATCAAGTGGTGATTGTCCAAACTGCACCCCTGTTAAGATATAAAGCGAGAGATAGAGAGAGAGCAGAGAGCGAGCAGAGAAAAGAGAGAGCAGACAGCAGAGAGAAGAGAGCAGAGCACAGAGAGAGAGCTGAGAGAGCAGACAGCAGAGAGCAGAGAGCAGAGAGCAGGCTGAGAGAGAGAGAGAGCAGAGAGCAGGGAAAAGAGAAAGCAGAGAGCAGAGAGAAAGAGAGAGGGTGAGAGCAGAGAGAGAGCAGGCTGAGAGAGCAGAGAGCATTAGAGAGGAGAGAGCAGAGAGCATTAGAGAGAGAGACCGGAGAGACTGAGAGAGCAGAGAGAGAGAGCAGAGTAGAAGAGCAGAGAAAGAGAGAGAGAGAGCAGAGAAAAGAGAGAGCGCAGCAGAGCAGAGAGAGAGAGCAGAGAACAGAGAGCAGAGGGAGTGAGAGAGCAGAGAGGGCAGAGAAGAGAGAGAGAGAGAGAGCAGAGAAAGAGCAGCAGAGCAGAGAGAGAGAGCGCAGAGGGAGAGAGCAGAGAGGGAGAGAGAGAGAGAGCAGAAAGAGAGAGAGTAGAGAGAGCAGGGAGAGAGAGAAGAGGGAGAGGGCAGAGAGAAGAGAGAGCAGATAGAGCAGAGAGGGAGAGAGAGCAGAGAGGGAGAGAGAACAGAAGAGAGAGCAGAGAGCAGGCTGAGAGAGAGAGCAGAGCAGAGAGTGAGAGAGAGAAGAGAGAGCAGAGGGAGAGAGATAACAGAGAGAGAGTGAGCAGAGAGCATGCTGAGAGAGCAGAGAAAGAGCGGAGAGCAGAAAGCAGGCTGAGAAAGCAAAGAGAGAGTGAGAGAGCAGAGAGGGCAGAGAAGAGAGAGCAGAGGGAGAGAGATCAGAGAACAGAGAGAGAGCAGAGAGCAGGCTGCGAGAGCAGAGAGAGAGCAGAGCGAGAGAGGGAAAGAGAGAGAGTGAGATAGCAGAGAGCAGAGAGAAGAGCGAGGGCAGAGAGAGCAGAGAGCGCGAGCAGAGAGCAGGCTGAGAGAGCAGAGAGAGAGAGCGAGCAGAAAGCAGGCTTAGAAAGCAAAGAGAGAGTGAGAGAGCAGAGGGCAAAGAGAGAGCAGAGAGAGAGAGAGCAGAGAGGTCAGAGAGAGAGCGAGCAGAGAAAAGAGAGCAGAGAGAGCAGAGGGAGAGATAGATCAGAGAACAGAGCAGAGAGAGAGAGCAGAGCAAGAAGAGTAGAGAAAAGAGAGAGAGCAGAGAACATATAGAGAGAGCAGAGTGAGAGAGAGAGAGGGTGAGAGAGAGAGAGAGAGAGAGACAGCAGAGAGAGCAGAGAGAGAGCTGAGAGCAGAGAGAGCTGAGCGAGCAGAGCACAGAGAGAGCATAGAGAGAGAGAGCAGAGAGTAGGCTGAGAGAGCAAAGAGAGAGAGCAGAGAGAGAGAGAGAGAGGAGAGGGTGAGAGTGAGAGCAGAGGGAGAGAGAGAGCAGAGAGAGAGAGCAGAGAGCAGGCTGAGAAAGCAAAGAGAGAGAGAGAGCAGAGAGAGAGAGCAGAGGGAGAGAGAGAGCAGCTGAGAAAGCAAAGAGAGTGAGAGAGCATAGAGTGAGAGCAGAGAGAGAGCAGAGAAAAGAGAGAGCAGAAGAGCAGAGGGAGAGAGAGAGCAGAGAGAGAGAGCAGGCTGAGAGAGCAGAGAGAGAGCAGAGAGAGAGCAGGCTGAGAGAGCAGAGAGAGAGAGAGAGAGAGAGAGAGAGAGAGAGAGCAGAGAGAGAGAGCAGGCTGAGAAAGCAAAGAGAGAGCAGAGAGAGAGAGAGAGAGGCAGAGAGAACAGAGCAGAAAGAGCAGAGGGAGAGAGAGCAGAGAACAGAGAGAGAGAGAGCAGAGAGAGAGAAAAGAGAGGGCAGAGAGAGCAGAGGATAGAGAGAGCAGAGATAGACAGCAGAGAGAGCAGAGAGACAGCAGAGAGAGCAGAGCAGAGAGAGAGAGCAGAGTGAGAGAGAACAGAGAAGGCAGAGAGAGAGAGAGAACAGAGAGAGAACAGAGAGAGAGGAAGCAGAGCATAGAGAAAAGAGAGAGCAGAGACTGAGATAGCAGAGAGAGATAGCAGGGAGAGCAGAGCAGAGAGAGCAGAGAACAGAGAGCAGAGAGAAAGAGCAGAGAGCAGAAGGCAGAGAGAGCTGAGCGAGCTGAGCACAGAAAGAGCATAGAGAGAGAGCAGAGAGAGAGGGGAGAGGGCAGAGTGAGACAGAGAGCAGAGGGAGAGAGAGAGCAGAGAAGGCAGAGAGAGAGCAGAGAGAGAGCAGAGAAGGCAGAGAGAGAGCAGAGAGAGAAGAGGGCAGAGAGAGCAGAGGGAGAGAGAGAGAGCAGAGAGCAGAGAGAGCAGGCTGAGAAAGCAAAGAGAGAGTGAGAGAGCATAGAGTGAGAGCAGAGAGAGAGCAGAGAAAAGAGAGAGCAGAGAGAGAGAGTTGAGAGAGAGAGACAGAGAGAGCAGGCTGAGAGAGCAGAGAGAGAGAGCAGAGAACAGAGAGAGAGCAGGCTGAGAAAGCAAAGAGAGAGCAGAGAGAAGAGAGAGGGCAGAGAGAAGAGAGAGCAGAGAGAGAAAAGAGAAGCAGAGAGAAAGAGCAGAGAGAGCAGAGCGAGAGCAGAGATAGACAGCAGAGAGAGCAGAGAGACAGCAGAGAGTGAGAGAGAACAGAGAGGGCAGAGAGAGAGAGAGAGAGAGAGAGAGCAGAGAGAGAGCAAGCAGAGAGAGCAGAGCATAGAGAAAAGTGAGAGCAGAGAGAGAGAGAGCAGAGAGAGATAGCAGGGAGAGCAGAGCAGAGAGAGCAGAGAACAGAGAGAGAGAGAGCAGAGGGAGAGACAGAGAGCAGATAGAAAAAGCAGAGAGAGAGCAGAGGGCAGATGGAGAGTAGAGAGAGCAGAGAGAGAGAACAGAGAGAGCAGAGAGAGAGAGAGCAGAGAGAGAACAGAGAGTGCTGAGAGAGCAATAGAGAGCAGAGAGAGAACAGAGAGGGCAGAGAGAGAGAGAGCAGAGAGAGAACAGAGAGAGTGAGAGAGCATAGAGTGAGAGAGCAGAGAGAGAGCAGAGAGAAAGCAGAGAAAAGAGAGAACAGCAGAGCAGACAGAGAGCAGGTGAGAGAGAAGAGGGCAGAGAGAGCAGAGGGAGAGAGAGAGAGCAGAGAGCAGAGAGAGAGAGAGCAGGCTGAGAAAGCAAAGAGAGAGTGAGAGAGCATAGAGTGAGAGAGCAGAGAGAGAGCAGAGAGAGAGAGCAGGCTGAGAGAGCAGAGAGAGAGAGCAGAGAACAGAGAGATAACAGAGAGAGAGAGAGCAGAGAGAGAGAGCAGAGAGAGAGAGAGCAGAGAGAAGAGAGAGCAATAGAGAGCAGAGAGAGCGGACAGCAGAGAGCAGAGAGCAGGCTGAGAAATAAAAGAGAGAGTGAGAGAGCATAGAGTGAGAGAGCAGAGAGAGAGCAGAGAGAGCAGAGAAAAGAGAGAACAGCAGAGCAGAGAGAGAGAGAGAGAACTCTGTTGCTATAGTGACCCTGCATCACAACACTCTGTTGCTATAGTAACCCTGCATCACAACACTCTGTTGCTATAGTAACCCTGCATCACAACACTCTGTTGTACAATTTGTTTAATTCAATTCCTCATATTTAATTGTTTGTATTTCATTTCATATTAGTTTCATGTTTCAACCAGTCGCAGGTTAACGTCAACCTGACAGAGGAAACGTAACATCAATAACCAAACTGTTTTCACAATTAACATGCTTTTCTTGTTTCAAGTATGTTTTATTATGAAAAGTACAATATATCCTTGTATACTTGTACAACTATGGAGCGTATGTCCATATATAATTATACAATTTGTTATTCAACATAAAAGACAACAAATGATCACATTGGTATTTTAACAGTGTTATTGTCACAATTATAGGAAGACACGCATGTGTGTGTGTCCTGTGTGTGTGTGTCCTGTGTGTCCACAGTGTGTGTGTGTGTGTGTGTGTTTCCATTGTGTGTGTGTCCAGTGTGTGTGTGTCCAGTGTGTCCAGTGTGTGTGTGTCCAGTGTGTCCAGTGTGTGTGTGTCCAGTGTGTGTGTGTGTGTGTGTGTGTGTGTGTGTGTGTGTGTGTGTGTGTGTGTGTGTGTGTGTGTGTGTGTGTGTGTCAGGTTATTATTTCAGGGACACTGAGGAGTCATCGTCATAAACCCCAAACCCTGGATAGAGGGGCTCAGTGAATGTGGAGGTGAATGTGGTCAGGTGGGTCAGTGTGTCAGAGGAGGCTCTATAGAAGGACAGAGTGCCGGCTGGCCAGTCCAGATACACTCCTACTCTGTGGGAGCTGGAGGAGGGGACGTCTATGGTAGTGGAATTATTATTGTGCCAGGCAGCGTAACTGTAGTCAGAGCAGTCCAGACTCCAGGACTTGTCATTGTATCCAAGACAACAGTCATCAACCTCTCCTCTCCTGCTGATTCCTTTATATGTCACTCCTATATCAACCCTCCCACTCCACTCTGCCTCCCAGTAACAGCGCCCAGTCAGACCCTCTCTACACAGCACCTGTCCCCAGTCCTCAAATCTCTCTGGGTGATCAGGATACGGCTGCTTCTCTCTCCTACGTGTCACCTTTCTGTTCTCCTCAGACAGAGAGAGGTGTCTGTTTACTGTGTTTGGGTCCAGTGTGAGATCACAGACATCTGATGGATGAAACCAGACACAATATTAGAAATCATCATCATTCACATTAGAATGTTAACTCACTTTTCACTAATTCATTTAATGTAGATGTTTCTAGGTATCAAAAGGAGAAGTTAAGGTAACTTGAGACTTGTTGAATGATCATATGTTATACTGTATGGTAATATAAAACACACTTATTCCCATTAATTACACACACACACACACACACACACACACACACACACACACACACACACACACACACACACACACACACACACACACACACACACACACACACACACACACACGTACCACAAACACACCACACACACACACACACACACACACACACACACACACACACACACACACACACACACACACACACACACACACACACACACACACACACACACACACACACACACACACACACACACACACATTGTCAAAGCTCTTTGTAAACGTTGGTGTCCCTGATTTCTGCTTCTGTAGAACTACAGCTGATATTCAATATGACCAAGTAAGTAATGATGGTGGTCTTTGACTTTGACTTAACTTGAATTAAGACTTATTCTTAGTCATATTCTTCACAGCAGTCAACACTCACATTTTCTAAGCCCAGGTTTCATTCTGTTCTCTCCACCATGTTCCACACTGTAGCGGTAAGCAGAAGAACAGACAGTCATTGAGGGATACACCTGAACTCTCACACACACACACACACACACACACACACACACACACACACACACACACACACACACACACACACACACACACACACACACACACACACACACACACACACACACACACTGGACACACACAGACTGGACACACACACACACACACACACACACACACACACACACACACACACACAGACACACTGGACACACATGGTGAAAATAATTGTCTGTTTGTGTCCAGTGTGTGTATCCAGTGTGTGTGTCCAGTGTGTGTGTGTGTGTGTGTGTGTGTCCAGTATGTGTGTGTGTCCAGTATGTGTGTGTGTGTGTGTCCAGTGTGTGTGTGTGTGTGTGTCCAGTCTGTGTGTGTGTGTGTCCAGTATGTGTGTCCCCAGTGTGTGTTTTGAGTATGTGTGTGTGTGACGTGTGTGTGTGTATATTAGACACACTGGACACACAAACACACAGAACACACACACACACAGAGGACACACACACACACACACACACACTTACACATTGGACACACACACACAGGATTCACACACACACACACACAGACACACACACACACTTACTGGACACACACATACACACACTGGACACACACACTTACTGGACACACACACACACACACACACACACACACACACACACTGGACACACACACACACACACACACTGGACACACACACACACACACACACACACACACACACACACACACACACACACACACACACACACACACACACACACACACACACACACACACTGGACACACACACACAGACTGGACACACACACACACACACACACACACAGACACACAGACACACTGGACACACATGGTGAAAATAATTGTCTGTTTGTGTCCAGTGTGTGTATCCAGTGTGTGTGTCCAGTGTGTGTGTGTGTGTGTGTGTGTGTGTGTGTGTGTGTGTGTGTGTGTGTGTGTCCAGTATGTGTGTGTGTGTTGTCCAGTGTGTGTGTGTGTGTCCAGTCTGTGTGTGTGTGTGTCCAGTATGTGTGTCCCCAGTGTGTGTTTTGAGTATGTGTGTGTGTGACGTGTGTGTGTGTATATTAGACACACTGGACACACAAACACACAGAACACACACACACACAGAGGACACACACACACACACACACACTTACACATTGGACACACACACACAGGATTCACACACACACACAGACACACACACACACTTACTGGACACACACACACACACACTGGACACACACACTTACTGGACACACACACACACACACACACACACACTGGACACACACACTTACTGGACACACACACACACACACACACACACACTGGACACACACACTTACTGGACACACACACAAACACACAAACACACACACACACACACACACACACACACACACACACACACACACACACACACACACACACACACACACACACACACACACACACACACACACACACACAGACACACAGACACACTGGACACACATGGTGAAAATAATTGTCTGTGTGTGTCCAGTGTGTGTGTGTGTGTGTGTGTGTGTGTGTGTCCAGTATGTGTGTGTGTCCAGTATATGTGTGTGTGTATGTCCAGTGTGTGTTTGTGTGTCCAGTCTGTGTGTGTGTGTGTCCAGTATGTGTGTCCCCAGTGTGTGTTTTGAGTATGTGTGTGTGTGACGTGTGTGTGTGTATATTAGACACACTGGACACACACAAACACACAGAACACACACACACACAGAGGACACACACACACACACACACACTTACACATTGGACACACACACACAGGATTCACACACACACACACACAGACACACACACACACTTACTGGACACACACACACACACACTGGACACACACACTTACTGGACACACACACACACACTGGACACACACACTTACTGGACACACACACACAGCATATAACTTTGTCCAAGTGGTGGTCAGAATGTTAGTCTTAACTAGCCTGATAAGTCAAACATGTCTGATATGAACATTGACATAAACCCTCTACATACTTGAGTTTCTCCAGTCTGCAGTGTGGATCCTCCAGTCCAGCAGAGAGCAGTCTGACTCCTGAGTCTCCTGGGTGATTGTAGCTCAGGTCCAGCTCTCTCAGGTGTGAGGGGTTTGACTTCAGAGCTGAGACCAGAGAAGCACAGCCTTCCTCTGTGACTCCACAGCCTGACAACCTGACAAAGAGTCAAATCATATTAAAATCACACTGATATTCTTTGGTGGTGAAAATAGTGGCAATATATATTTTCAACATATTCAGATACATCAATGTCCTGAAACCTGCCATATCTATTCATAAATGAATGTATCATTATTAGAAAATTACAAATTATCAAAGTATTGCCTGCAGATAGAAAAATGCATATTACAAATATTTGAGTAGACTGACCAGACCATTTTTAAAACCATTATCAGTCAAAAGACAGACAGTGAGGTATCAGATTTAGATTGTATTGAGTAAACAGTCCACACCATATCTATAATGACAGTGAGGTATCAGATTTAGATTGTATTGAGTAAACAGTCCACACCATATCTATAATGACAGTGAGGTATCAGATTTAGATTGTATTGAGTAAACAGTCCACACCATATCTATAATGACAGGGAGGTATCAGATTTAGATTGTATTGAGTAAACAGTCCACACCATATCTATAATGACAGTGAGGTATCAGATTTAGATTGTATTGAGTATACAGTCCACACCATATCTATTTTGACAGTGAAGCTAACATTTTAAATGTGTCTCTATACTCCAATATTCTATACTATAGTACAAATATTATATATATATATATAATATCCCTGTGTTTCCCTGGTGTATATATCCCTGTGTTTCCCTGGTGTATATATCCCTGTGTTTCCCTGGTGTATATATCCCTGTGTTTCCCTGGTGTATATATCCCTTTGTTTCCCTGGTGTATTTATCCCTGTGTTTCCCTGGTGTATATATCCCTGTGTTTCCCTGGTGTATATATCCCTGTGTTTCCCTGGTGTACATATCCCTGTGTTTCCCTGGTGTACATATCCCTGTGTTTCCCTGGTGTATATATCCCTGTGTTTCCCTGGTGTAGATATCCCTGTGTTTACCTGGTGTATATATCCCTGTGTTTCCCTGGTGTATATATCCTTGTGTTTCCCTGGTGTATATATCCCTGTGTTTCCCTGGTGTATATATCCTTGTGTTTCCCTGATGTATTTATCCCTGTGTTTCCCTGGTGTATTTGTCCCTGTGTTTCCCTGGTGTATATATCCCTGTGTTTCCCTGGTGTATATATCCCTGTGTTCCCCTGGTGTATATATCCCTGTGTTTCCCTGGTGTACATATCCCTGTGTTTCCCTGGTGTATATATCCCTGTGTTTCCCTGGTGTATATATCCCTGTGTTTACCTTGTGTATATATCCCTGTGTTTCCCTGGTGTATATATCCCTGTGTTTCCCTGGTGTATATATCCCTGGTGTATATATCCCTGTGTTTCCCTGGTGTATATATCCCTGTGTTCCCCTGGTGTATATATCCCTGTGTTTCCCTGGTGTATATATCCATGTGTTTCCCTGGTGTATATATCCCTGTGTTTCCCTGGTGTATATATCCCCGTGTTTCCCTGGTATATTGATCCCTGTGTTTCCCTGGTGTATATATCCCTGTGTTTCCCTGGTGTATATATCCCTGTGTTTCCCTGGTGTATATATCCCTGTGTTTCCCTGGTGTATATATCCCTGTGTTTCCCTGGTGTATATATCCCTGTGTTTACCTGGTGTATATATCCCTGGTGTATATATCCCTGTGTTTCCCTGGTGTATATATCCCGGTGTTTCCCTGGTGTATATATCCCTGTGTTTCCCTGGTGTATATATCCCTGTGTTCCCCTGGTGTATATATCCCTGTGTTTCCCTGGTGTATATATCCCTGTGTTTCCCTGGTGTATATATCCCTGTGTTTCCCTGGTGTATATATCCCTGTGTTTCCCTGGTGTATATATCCCTGGTGTATATATCCCTGTGTTTCCCTGGTGTATATATCCCTGTGTTTCCCTGGTGTATATATCCCTGTGATTCCTGTTTCTCTGTACCAGTTCATCTTGTTTATGTTTATCAAGTCAACCAGCGTTTTTCCCTACTCCTGCTTCTATTCTTTTTTGATAGTCCTCACGGTTTTTGTCCCTTGCCTGTTTTCTGGACTCTGTACCCGCCTGCCTGACCATTCTGCCTGTCCTGACCTCTAGCCTGCCTGACCATTCTGCCTGTCCTGACCTCGAGTCTGCCTGACCATTCTGCATGTCCTGACCTTTAGCCTGCCTGACCTCTAGCCTGCCTGACCATTCTGCCTGTCCTGACCTCTAGCCTGCCTGACCATTCTGCCTGTCCTGACCTCTAGCATGCCTGACCATTCTGCCTGTCCTGACCTCTAGCCTGCCTGACCATTCTGCCTGTCCTGACCTCTAAGCTGCCTGACCATTCTGCCTGTCCTGACCTCTAGCCTGCCTGACCATTCTGCCTGTCCTGACCTCTAGCCTGCCTTACCATTCTGCCTGTCCTGACCTCTAGCATGCCTGACCATTCTGCCTGTCCTGACCTCTAGCCTGCCTGACCATTCTGCCTGTCCTGACCTCTAGCCTGCCTGACCATTCTGCCTGTCCTGACCTCTAGTCTGCCTGACCATTCTGCCTGTCCTGACCTCTAGCCTGCCTGACCATTCTGCTTGTCCTGACCTCTAGTCTGCCTGAACATTCTGCCTGTCCTGACCTCTAGCCTGCCTGACCATTCTGCCTATCCTGACCTCTAGCCTGCCTGACCATTCTGCCTGTCCTGACCTCTAGCCTGCCTGACCATTCTGCCTGTCCTGACCTCTAACATGCCTGACCATTCTGCCTGTCCTGACCTCTAGCCTGCCTGACCATTCTGCCTGTCCAGACCTCTAGTCTGCCTGACCATTCTGCCTGTCCTGACCTCTAGCCTGCCTGACCATTCTGCCTGTCCTGACCTCTAGCATGCCTGACCATTCTGCCTGTCCTGACCTCTAGCCTGCCTGACCATTCTGCCTGTCCTGACCTCTAGCCTGCCTGACCATTCTGCCTGTCCTGACCTCTAGTCTGCCTGACCATTCTGCCTGTCCTGACCTCTAGCCTGCCTGACCATTCTGCTTGTCCTGACCTCTAGTCTGCCTGACCATTCTGCCTGTCCTGACCTCTAGCCTGCCTGACCATTCTCCCTATCCTGACCTCTAGCCTGCCTGACCATTCTGCCTGTCCTGACCTCTAGCCTGCCTGACCATTCTGCCTGTCCTGACCTCTAACATGCCTGACCATTCTGCCTGTGCTGACCTCTAGCCTGCCTGACCATTCTGCCTGTCCTGACCTCTAGCCTGCCTGACCATTCTGCCTGTCCTGACCTCTAGCCTGCCTGACCATTCTGCCTGTCCTGACTTCTAGCCTGCCTGACAATTCTGCCTGTCTGACCTCTAGCCTGCCTGACCATTCTGCCTGTCCTGACCTCTAGTCTGCCTGCCAATCTGTACCTTCTGGACTCTGATCTGGTTATGACCTTTTACCTGTCCACGACCATTCTCTTGCCTACCCCTTTTAGTATATTAATAAATGTCAAAGACTCTGACCATCTGCCTCCCGTGCCATCTGGGTCTCGCCTTGTGCCTTAAACCACACTGCTATTCTTTGAGGGTATCTCCTTTTATTTGAAGTATTCTGACCAATTCACTCATAGTGTATTAAAGTAGTAAATAGTTTAGTATTTGGTCCCATATTCTTTGAACACAATGACTACATCAAGCCTGTGACTGCCATGATTGAGAAAGATCATGAATGAATCATGAATAATAATGAGTGAAAAAGTTAGAGGCTACAACAAAACATGCTAACCTCTCACCATTACCAATAACAGAGGTTACAACAAAACATGCTAACCTCCTACCATTACCAATAACAGAGGCTACAACAAAACATGCTAACCTCTCACCATTACCAATAACAGAGGCTACAACAAAACATGCTAACCTCTCACCATTACCAATAACAGAGGCTACAACAAAACATGCTAACCTCTCACCATTACCAATAACAGAGGCTACAACAAAACATGCTAACCTCTCACCATTATCAATAACAGAGGCTACAACAAAACATGCTAACCTCTCACCATTACCAATAACAGAGGCTACAACAAAACATGCTAACCTCTCACCATTACCAATAACAGAGGCTACAACAAAACATGCTAACCTCTCACCTTTAACCTCAAATAAAAGGTGACATTCTGTACTGTCTCCTAATATGAAACATTCTATCTCAAATCCAAAATGCTGGAGAATAGCGCCAAATGTAAAACTGTAAGCTTCACTGTCCAAACACCTATGGTGTGGACTATGTGTGTCTGGTAAACACATGTGGTGTGGACTATGTGTGTCTGGTAAACACATGTGGTCTGGACTATGTGTGTCTGGTAAACACATGTGGTGTGGACTATGTGTGTCTGGTAAACACATGTGGTGTGGACTATGTGTGTCTGGTAAACACATGTGGTGTGGACTATGTGTGTCTGGTAAACACATGTGGTGTGGACTATGTGTGTCTGGTAAACACATGTGGTGTGGACTATGTGTGTCTGGTAAACACATATGGTGTGGACTATGTGTGTCTGGTAAACACATGTGGTGTGGACTATGTGTGTCTGGTAAACACATGTGGTGTGGACTATGTGTGTCTGGTAAACACATGTGGATCTGGTGAACAGTTAGTCATTGAGTGAACAGGTTTTTATTTTTTATATTATTTTATTACATTTTTACTAACGACATGCCACTTTGAGTAAAGCCAGTGTGTCTATGTATGTGGATGACTCAACATGTCACTGGCTTTGAGTAAGGCCAGTGTGTCTATGTATGTAGATGACTCAACATGCCACTTTGAGTAAGGCCAGTGTGTCTATGTATGTGGATGACTCATCACTATACACGTCAGTTACTACAGCGACTGAAATGACTGCAACACTCAACAAAGAGCTGCAGTTAGTTTCAGAGTGGGTGGCAAGGAATAAGTTAGTCCTAAATATTTATAAAACTAAAAACATTGTATTTGGGACAAATCACTCACTAAAACTTAAACCTCAACTAAATATTGTAATAAATCATGTGGAAATTGAGCAAGTTGAGGTGACTAAACTGCTTGGAGTAACACTAGATTGTAAACTGTCATGGTCAAAACATATTGATACAACAGTAGCTAAGATGGGGAGAAGTCTGTCCATAATAAAGCACTGCTCTGCCTTCTTAACAACACTATCAACAAGGCAGGTCCTACAGGCCCTAGTTTCTGCCTTCTTAACCTTTACCGAACCTCAACCCCGTATCCGGGATCACCCCCCACCCCCCACACACTGATTAGCATAGATAGCATAGCTTCAGAAGTAGATAGTAGCATCTAAATATCATTAAATCACAAGTCCAAGACACCAGATGAAAGATACAGATCTTGTGAATAAAGCCACCATTTCAGATTTTTAAAATGTTTTACAGGGAAGACAAAATATGTAAATCTATTAGCTAAACACGTTAGCAAAATACACCACTATTCTAACTCCATCAGTTTCTTACTCCTTCAGGTGCTATCACCAATTCGGCTCAACTAAGATATTGATATCCACTAACCAAGAAAAAACCTCTTCAGATGACAGTCTGATAACATATTCATGGTATAGGATAGTTTTTGTTAGAAAAAAGTGCATATTTCAGGTAGAAATCACAGTTTACAATTGCACCGACCATCGCAAATCGACTAGAATTACTAGATAGAGCAACGTGTATGACCAATTTACTCATCATAAAACATTTCATAAGAATAGACAAAGCATAGCAATGGAAAGACCCAGATCTTGTGATTCCAGACAATATTTCAGATTTTCTAAGCGTTTTACAGCGAAAACACAATAAATCGATAAGTTAGCATACTACATGTGAAAACGTTACCAGAGCATCGATTCCAGCCAAAGAGCGCTATAACGTAATCACCGCCAAACGATATTATTTTTTTCACTAACCTTCTCAGAATTCTTCCGATGACACTCCTGTAACATCATTTTACAACATACATATACAGTTTGTTCGAAAAGGTGCATATTTAGCCATACAAAACCGTGGTTACACAATAAAAATACTAGGAAATCAAGCCTCAATATGTCTGACGTCATCTATCAGAGTGATCTAGTTTAATTAAAAGCTAATCATATACTTGACTAAAAAATACAGGGTTGACAGGAATCGAAAGACAAATTAGTTCTTAATGCAACCGCTGATTTACATTTTTAAAATTATCCTTACTTTTCAATACAGGGTTGGCCAAGTGAAGCTATACCAAACAAAATGGCGATGTATGCGTTTAAAATATTTCGACAGAAACACGGTTTATCATATTAAATATTGCTTACTTTGAGCTGATCTTCCATCATATTCTTGGGCAATGTATCCTTTCTATGTTATAAACGTCTTTTGGTCGATAGATGTCCTCTGTCCTTCGAAATGTCCACTAACAACGACCAAGACCGCGAAACGTTCCCAAAGCTAGAAAGTGCACGACAAATAAATTCCTCAGAATCGCACTAAACGGATATAAATTGCTATAAAACGGTTAAAATTAACTACATTACGATGTTTTTAACAACTATAACGACTGAAAACATGACCGGAGAAATATAGCTGGTTAGAAAACGATTTGGAACGAGGCAGGTCCGATGGCCTTCACGCTTGAGGCGCACGTTGAGAAAGGGCGGTCTCTGTACATTTTGGTCATTTATAATGGCTGTGAACGTCCCATCGATTTCATTGAAAACGTGATGACGTACAGACACCCAGAGGAAGACGTAGGCAGTGTCGGTTTCTTCATAGCATTCACTGTGGCCTTATAAACAGACCCCAGATCAGAGGTAAAAATTTCTGAAATCTGAACCCTGTCATGAAAAGTGCTGTAAAAATTGTTCTGTACCACTCAGAGACAAAATTTCAACTCCTATAGAAACTATAGACTGTTTTCTATCCAATAATAACAATAATATGCATATTGTACGATCAAGAATTTAGCACGAGGCAGTTTAATTTGGAGACCCAAATATGCTAATGCGGAACAGCACCCCCTATAGTTGCAAGAAGTTAACAACACTATCAACAAGGCAGGTCCTACAGGCCCTAGTTTCTACCTTCTTAACAACACTATCAACAAGGCAGGTCCTACAGGCCCTAGTTTCTACCTTCTTAACAACACTATCAACAAGGCAGGTCCTACATGCCCTAGTTTCTACCTTCTTAACAGCACTATCAACAAGGCAGGTCCTACATGCCTTGAATCCAAGATGGCGTAGCAGTCGGACGTGTGTTTGTATTGTCCTGTCACGTGTAAATAGTAAATAGTAAATAGTCTTCGTATTTTTCGTATACATTTCGTATATATTTTAATTTCACTTTCCATCTAGGAACTGAATATACATTCCTACATTCCGCCTCACCCAATGTGGTACGGACCTGCTATTTTTTTTATACTTTAGAACCGTAACCCCAAGCAGAAGCTAGCCAGATAACTAGCCACTAGCTAGTAGTCAGTTAGCCACTGCTGCGGTCTTCACCCTCAACTCGGACACAGCCAGCTTCAATACCGGGCCAATACCTGCCAGTCTGCAAGCGCGATATCAACCCAGAGCATATAGGACTGCTTTTACTCTACCACATCACCGGATTCCTGACGCAAGCTCTGGACAATTACACCGTATCATCACAGCTAGCTAGCTGCAACCGAGTGGCTACTACTGGCTAACACCTCTGTCCCGAAGCAAGCACCAGTTAGCCTTGAGCTAGCCTCGAGCTAGGCCCATCTGCCGGCTAGCTGCAAGCGCGATATCAACCCAGAGCATATAGGACTGCTTTTTCTATACCACATCACCGGATTCCTGACGCAAGCTCTGGACAATTACACCGTATCATCACAGCTAGCTAGCTGCAACCGAGTGGCTACTACTGGCTAACACCTCTGTCCCGTAGCAAGCACCAGTTAGCCTTGAGCTAGCCTCAAGCTAGGCCCATCTGCCGGCTAGCTGAAGAGCTAGCGCCACTGCCACTGCCACGAAGCTAGCACCAGTTAGCAAACACAATTCTACAATTCACAACCTCTCTTTCGCCATCGCCATCTGGCTTGGATTCTCTGTCGACACAACCACGTCTGAGCAGACCCCCTCCGTCTGAGCAGACCACCCCCCGGGCTACTAACTTTAAACGCCGCGTGCTAGCTTAGTGGAGGCCTCCTCTGCTCCATCTACGGCTGCCCCCCGGACACTATGATCACTTGGCTACATAGCTGATGCATGCTTGACTGTCCATTAATTCACGGTACTCCATTCTGTTTATTTGTGTTTTACCTGTCGGCTCTGTGCTTTAACTCAGGATCTGTGTGTAGTTAATCCGACCCTCTCTGCCTAGTCGTCGCCATTTTTACCTGTTGTTACTGTGTAGACTAGCACCCTGTTATTGCTGCTGTTATCTTACCTGTTGTTTTAGCTAGCTCTCCCAATCAAGACCTGCAATCACTTTATGCCTTATTGTATGTCTCTCTCAAATATCAATATGCCTTGCATACTGTTGTTCAGGCTAGTTTTCATTATCATTGTTTTGGTTTGCAATGGACCCTGTAGTTCCACTCTCCGTACCTCTGACACCCCCTTTGTCCCACCCCCCACACATGCGGTGACCTCACCCATTGAGAACAGCATGTCCAGAGATACAACCTCTCTTATCATCACCCAGTGCCTGGGCTTGCCTCCGCTGTACCCGCGCCCCTCCATACCCCTGTCTGCACATTATGCCCAGAATCTATTCTACCACGCCCATAAATCTGCTCCTTTTATTCTTTGTCCCCAACGCTCTAGGCGACCAGTTTTGATAGCCTTTAGCCGCACCCTCATCCTACTACTCCTCTGTTCCTCGGGTGATGTGGAGGTAAACCCAGGCCCTGCATGTCCCCAGTCACCCTCATTTGTTGACTTCTGCGATCGAAAAAGCCTTGGCCTCATGCATGTCAACATCAGAAGCCTCCTCCCTAAGTTTGCCTTCTTAACAACACTATCAACAAGGCAGGTCCTACAGGCCCTAGTTTCTACCTTCTTAACAACACTATCAACAAGGCAGGTCCTACAGGCCCTAGTTTCTACCTTCTTAACAACACTATCAACAAGGCAGGTCCTACAGGCCCTAGTTTCTACCTTCTTAACACCACTATCAACAAGGCAGGTCCTACAGACCCTTCTTAACAACACTATCAACAAGGCAGGTCCTACAGGCCCTAGTTTCTACCTTCTTAACAACACTATCAACAAGGCAGGTCCTACAGGCCCTAGTTTCTACCTTCTTAACAACACCATCAACAAGGCAGGTCCTACAGGCCCTAGTTTCTACCTTCTTAACAACACTATCAACAAGGCAGGTCCTACAGGCCCTAGTTTCTACCTTCTTAACAACACTATCAACAAGGCAGGTCCTACAGGCCCTAGTTTCTACCTTCTTAACAACACTATCAACAAGGCAGGTCCTACAGGCCCTAGTTTCTACCTTCTTAACAACACCATCAACAAGGCAGGTCCTACAGGCCCTAGTTTCTACCTTCTTAACAACACTATCAACAAGGCAGGTCCTACAGGCCCTAGTTTCTACCTTCTTAACACCACTATCAACAAGGCAGGTCCTACAGGCCCTAGTTTCTACCTTCTTAACAACACTATCAACAAGGCAGGTCCTACAGGCCCTAGTTTCTACCTTCTTAACAACACTATCAACAAGGCAGGTCCTACAGGCCCTAGTTTTATCGCATCTTGACTACTGTTCAGTCGTGTGGTCAGGTGCCACAAAAAAGGATTTAGGAAAGTTGCAATTGGCTCAGAACAGGGCAGCACGGATGGCCCTTGGATGTATACAGAGAGCTAACATTAATAATATGCATGTCAATCTCTCCTGGCTGAAAGTGGAGGAGAGATTGACTTCATCACTACCAGTATTTGTAAAATGTGCTGACATTCTGAATGTACCGAGCTGTCTTTTTAAACAACTAGCTCACAGCTCAGACACCCATGTATACCCCACAAGACATGCCACAAGAGGTCTCTTCACAGTCCCCAAGTCCAGAACAGACTATGGGAGGCACACAGTACTACATAGAGCCATGACTACATGGAACTCTATTCCACATCAAGTAACTGACGGAACAGCGGGGCCTGTAAAGAGATACACACATTGGCACACACACACACACACACACACACACACACACACACACACACACACACACACACACACACACACACACACACACACACACACACACACACACACACACACACACACACACACACACACACACACACACACACACACACACACACACACACACACACACACACACACACACACACACACACACACACACACACACACACACACACACACACACTATAAACATGGATTTAGTACTGTAGATATGTGGTAGGGGCCTGAGGGCACACAGTGTGTTGTGAAATCTGTGAATGTATTGTAATGTTGTAAAATTGTATAAACTGGCTTAATTTTGCTGGACCCCAGGAAGAGTAGCTGCTGCTTTAGCAGGAACTAATGGGGATCCATAATAAATACAATACAATACAAAATACTTGTTGACCAACTACAGGAATACTGACCTCAGAGTCTCCAGTTTACAGTGGGGATTCCCCAGTCCAGCAGAGAGCAGCTTCACTCCTGAATCCTTCAGGTCATTGTTACTCAGATCCAGCTCTCTCAGGTGTGAGGGGTTTGACCTCAGAGCTGAGACCAGAGAAGCACAGCCTTCCTCTGTGACTCCACAGACTGACAGCCTGACGAAGAGTCAAATCATATTAAAATCACAATGCTATTCTTTGATGTTGAAAATAGTGGAGTATATTTTTTCAACATATTCAGATACATCAGTGTCCTGAAACCTGCCATATCTATTCATATAATAATGTATCATTATTAGAAATGACAAATGATCAAAGTATTGCTTGTAGAGAGAAAAATGTATAGTACAAATATTTGAGTAGACTGACCAGACCAGTTTAAAAAGCAGTATCAGTCAAAAGACAGACAGTGAGGTATCAGATTTAGATTGTATTGAGTATACAGTCCACACCATATCTATTCTGACAGTGAAGCTAACATTTTAAATGTGGCTCTATACTCCAGCATTTTGTATTTGAGATCAAATGTTTCATATGAGGTGACAGTATATAATGTCTTCTTTTATTTGAGGGTATTTTAATACATATCTGTTTCACGTTTTTAAATAAAAGCACTTTATGTATCTAGTCCCCCTACTTGAAGAAGTCATGAGTATTCTGACCAATTAACTCATAGTGTATTAAAGTCAAATGTTGAGTATTTGGTCAGATATTCCTTTAACCCAATGACAACATCAAGCCTGTGACTCAAACTAGTTGATTGTACTTGCAGTTTGTTTTGGTTGTGTTTTTCTAAATATTAAAATAGTGGATGATGACTGGAGTCAGCAGAGCACCAAATGTAAAACTGTAAGCTTCACTTTCCAAACACATATGGTGTGGACTATGTGTGCCTGGTAAACACATGTGGATCTGGTGAACAGTTATCACTTGTTGACCAACTACAGGAATACTGACCTCAGAGTCTCCAGTTTACAGTGGGGATTCCCCAGTCCAGCAGAGAGCAGCTTCACTCCTGAATCCTTCAGGTCATTGTTACTCAGGTCCAGCTCTCTCAGGTGTGAGGGGTTTGACCTCAGAGCTGAGACCAGAGAAGCACAGCCTTCCTCTGTGACTCCACAGCCTGACAGCCTGACAAAGAGATCATCATGACTTCAAAAACATTGTTAATTTAACACCAGTAGTGTAGAAGGACAATGGCAGATGCATTTGGTTTATTCTCTCAAACAACATATAGATTCGTCTTCCGTCTCCTTGAACTGTATGGTCATAATGTTATACTAATGTGAAAATCTATGCATTTATTCAATATGTTATTCAATATAATATTATTTACATATTATAAAACATATTTTTATCTAAACTTAATATTTCTTCCTGATGATTAGTTCATTATGTCATTTTATTTACTCACAGAGCAGCTCTGGAGGCTTTGACCACTGGCAGCAGCCTCAGAAGACCTTCCTCTGATCTGGAGTATTTCTTCAGGTCAAACACATCCAGCTCCTTTTCTGAAGTCAGCAACACAAAGACCAGAGCTGACCACTGTGCAGGTGACAGGTTGGGTTTTGAGAGACTTCCTGAGCTCAGGTAGCTTTGGATCTCCTCCACTAGAGAATGGTCATTCAGTTCATTCAGACAGTGGAACAGATTGATGCTCCTCTCTGGAGAGAGATTCTCCCTGATCTTCTCCTTGATGTACTTGATTGTTTCTTCATGGCTCTGTGAGCTGCTTCTCGTCTTTGTCAGTAGACCTCGTAAGTACTTCTGATTGGACTCCAGTGAGAGGCCCAGAAGGAAGCGGAGGAAAAGGTCCAGGTTTCCCGTCTCACTTTGTAAGGCTTTATCCACAGCACTCTTGTAGAAAGTAATTTCAGACTTGTTGTTTGTTTGCAGTTTGTCCATTAGATTCTCATTGTTGTTGATGAATGAGAGGAACACATATACAGCAGCCAGAAACTCCTGAATGCTCAGATGAACAAAGCAGAACACCTTGTCCTGGTACAGCCCACATTCCTCTTTAAAGAGCTGTGTGCACAATCCTGAGTACACTGAGGCTTCATTGACATCAATGCCAGCCTCTTTCAAGTCTTTTTCATAGAAAATCAGATTGCCTTTCACAAGCTGTTGAAAAGCCAGTTTTCCCAGTGACAGAATGCTCTCTTTATTCCAGTGTGGACCTGTCTCTTCTTTCCCAAGATACTTTTCATTCTTCTGTTTGGTATGAAACACCACAAGGTGTGTGTACATCTCAGTCAGAGTCTTGGGCATCTCTTCTCTCTTATGTTTCAGCATGGGTTCAAGGACTGTTGCAGAAATCCAACAGAAGACTGGAATGTGGCACATGATGTGGAGGCTCCTTGATGTCTTTATGTGTGAGATGATTCTGCTGGCCAGGTCATCACTGAATCTCTTCCTGAAGTATTCCTCCTTCTGAGGGTCATTGAACCCTCGTACCTCTGTCACCTGGTCAACACACCCTGAAGGGATCTTATTGGCTGCTGCAGGTCGGGTAGTTATCCAGAGGAGAGCAGAGGGAAGCAGATTTCCCTTGATGAGATTTGTCAGCAGAACATCCACTGAGGTTGACTCTGTGACGCCACAACAGATCTTGTTCTTCTGGAAGTCTAGGGGCAGTCGGCACTCATCCAGACCATCAAAGATGAACAGAACTTTGTACTTGTCGTAGTTGGAGATCCTTGATTGTTTGGTTTCCATTGAGAAGTGATTGAGAAGTTCAATGAAAGTGTGTTTGTCCTCTTTCATCAAATTCAGCTCCCGGAAAGGGAATGAAAATACAAATTTGACATCCTGATTTGCTTTTCCTTCAGCCCAGTCCAGAATGAACTTCTGCACAGAGACTGTTTTTCCAATGCCAGCGACTCCCTTTGTCAGCACAGTTCTGATAAGTTTGTCTTGTCCAGTTAAGGGTTTGAAGATGTCGTTACATTTGATTGCAGTCTCTGGTCTTGGTGGTTTCCTGGTTGTTGTCTCAATCTGTCTCAGCTCATGTTCATTATTGACCTCTCCTGTTCCACCCTCTGTGATGTAGAGCTCTGTGTAGATCTTATTGAGAAGTGTTGGGTTTCCTTGTTTAGCGATCCCCTCAAATACACATTGAAACTTCTTCTTTAGATTAGATTTGAGTTCACGTTCGCAAATCACAGCAAGATCATCTGAATGAAGAAATAACACAGATATTAATATTTTGTCTGTTTTAATTCCTACAGTATTGTAGGACTGTTATAAAGTTTTCAATTATAATAATTTCTTATCTTAACTGACTGTATAAATGTGTAAATGTTTTCATAATGCATTACAGTGTCACGATCGTGTGGAAGAGATTCGGACCAAAACGCAGCATGAGGAAAATAAGCCATCTTCTTTTAATAAATGAACGAAGATGAACATGAAACAAAAACACTATACAAACAAACAAAACAACAAATGATCGTGAAGCTAAATAACGCAAGTGCACAGACAAGCAACAAACGTTAAACAAGACAACTACCCACAAAAGCCTACTGCCTATGGCTACCTTAAATATGGCTCCCAATCAGAGACAAATGAATGACAGCTGTCTCTGATTGAGATCCAATCTAGGCAGCCATAGACATAACTAGACAACCTCACAATTATCTATCCCATACACAATACAACACCCATAGACTAAACAAAACACACACAACATATAATGCCCACCCCAACTCACGCCCTGACCAACTAAACATAATCAAAATAACATAAAATAGGTCAGGAACGTGACATACAGACAGGTGTGACTGATTACATCATTATTGGTATTATTGATGGTATTATTAATGTTGTCTCTCTCTCTCTCTCTGTTGCTACAATATCATTGAGTTACACAGCTACTTTAGCTGTACTTTAGCTACAGCTTTTAAATGTTATAAAACAGCTTTCAACATGAGGCAGACAGATCTTACATTTCTCCAGTGTGTCAGCAAGCTCCTTCTGGTTCATTTTCCTCAGGACGTGCAGTGTGATCTTCAGAGCCCCCTCTCTGGCACTGCTCTCCTGCTTCTCATCTTCAGCGTCCACCACTTCCTTATCCTGCTTCTGACTCTCAAAGCCTTCTGGGAGTTCTGGACAAAGAATCTTCTGGAAGATCTTCAGCTCGTTCTTCACAAATGTCATAATTTTCTCTTCAAGCATCTGGAATAAATTAAGTAAATGAGTTAAGCAAGAGAAGAAATGCTTTCTCATCAACACATTAATGAATGACTGACAGATCAACTTTACTTGAGGTAAACAAAAACAAATGTACATAACAGGACCACGTACACTGAATATGGAGGCCAGGTCTGTTTGATGACTCTGGGAAGACTGACCACTGATAATCTCTGACTCTGATCTCTCCTGTTGGTTTCTGTGGACAAAACATGAGATTACATCTCCTCATCCAGGGAGTACAAACACACACACACACACACACACACACACACACACACACACACACACACACACACACACACACACACACACACACACACACACACACACACACACACACACACACACACACACACACACACACACACACACACACACACACACACACTATAAACATGGATTTAGTACTGTAGATATGTGGTAGGGGCCTGAGGGCACACAGTGTGTTGTGAAACACACACACACACACACAGGGAGGGAATGTTATGTTTGTTTAATATTGTTTTAGGACTATGAAAATGGACAAAAGGATTAGCCTATGGATTATGAAAACAACAAAAAGAAATGGGAAAATGGGAGAGGAGAAATGACTAGAGACAGTGTTGTTTAACTCACTGACCATGACCCATGAGTTCTTCTTACCTTTGTTCAGTAGAAAAGTCTCCCTCTCTAAAGTGTAAAGGAGGAGTCATAGACCGGTCACTCTTCATGGACACACAGCTGGGTACAGGGGAGGCTGGTCTCTCCTGCTTGATTGGACTTCAACACAACAGAGACAAACATTACATCTCTCATCTACTCTGAGCTCAGATGGGGAAACGAGTTTCATTCCAAAACGCTATATATCCATTTTCAGAAATGAGCTTTTATTGTTTAAAGAAATAATGAAGGAGGTGTTTTTTAACTAGCTAATCAGGCATGGGATTATCCCTTGATGGTTTCATGTCAGAGAGACAAATATAGATGTTTTTTGCTGAATGCTAGTTAGTAATGCTATGTTAGTGAAATCAGTAGTACTGCTAGGTTTTACACAGTAATAATATATATCTGCCTCACTTTCAGAGAAATCAGTTGTACTGCTAGGTTTTACACAGTAATAATATATATCTGCCTCACTCTCAGAGAAATCAGTAGTACTGCTAGGTTTTACACAGTAATAATATATATCTGCCTCACTCTCAGAGAAATCAGTAGTACTGCTAGGTTTTATACAGTAATAATATATATCTGCCTCACTCTCAGAGAAATCAGTAGTACTGCTAGGTTTTATACAGTAATAATATATATCTGCCTCACTCTCAGAGAAATCAGTAGTACTGCTAGGTTTTATACAGTAATAATATATATCTGTCTCACTCTCAGTGAAATCAGTAGTACTGCTAGGTTTTACACAGTAATAATATATATCTGTCTCACTCTCAGTGAAATCAGTAGTACTGCTAGGTATTATACAGTAATAATATATATCTGTCTCACTCTCAGAGAAATCAGTAGTCCTGCTAGGTTTTACACAGTAATAATATATATCTGCCTCACTATCAGAGAAATCAGTAGTACTGCTAGGTTTTACACAGTAATAATATATATCTGCCTCATTCTCAGTGAAATCGGTAGTACTGCTTGGTTTTACGCAGTAATAATATATATCTGCCTCACTCTCAGAGTAATCAGTAGTACTGCTGGGTTTTATACAGTAATAATATATATCTGTCTCACTCTCAGAGAAATCAGTAGTACTGCTAGGTTTTACACAGTAATAATATATATCTGCCTCAATCTCAGAGAAATCAGTAGTACTGCTAGGTTTTACACAGTAATAATATATATCTGCCTCAATCTCAGAGAAATCAGTAGTACTGCTAGGTTTTACACAGTAATAATATATATCTGCCTCACTCTCAGAGTAATCAGTAGTACTGCTAGGTTTTACACAGTAATAATATATATCTGCCTCAGTCTCAGAGAAATCAGTAGTACTGCTAGGTTTTACACAGTAATAATATATATCTGCCTCAATCTCAGAGAAATCAGTAGTACTGCTAGGTTTTACACAGTAATAATATATATCTGCCTCACTCTCAGAGAAATCAGTAGTACTGCTAGGTTTTACACAGTAATAATATATATCTGCCTCACTCTCAGAGAAATCAGTAGTACTGCTAGGTTTTACACAGTAATAATATAAATCTGCCTCACACTCAGAGAAATCAGCAGTACTGCTAGGTTTTACACAGTAATAATGTATGTCTGCTTCAATCTCAGAGAAATCAGTAGTACTGCTAGGTTTTACACAGTAATAATATATATCTGCCTCACTCTCAGAGAAATCAGTAGTACTGCTAGGTTTTACACAGTAATAATATATATCTGCCTCACTCTCAGAGAAATCAGTAGTACTGCTAGGTTTTACACAGTAATAATATCTGCCTCACTCTCAGAGAAATCGGTAGTACTGCTAGGTTTTACAAAGTAATAATATATATCTGCCTCACTTTCAGAGAAATCAGTAGTACTGCTAGGTTTTATAAAGTAATAATATATATGTCTGCCTCATTCTCAGAGAAATCAGTTGTACTGCTAGGTTTTATACAGTAATAATATATATCTGCCTCACTCTCAGAGAAATCAGTAGTACTGCTAGTTTTTACACAGTAATAATATATATCTGCCTCACTCTCAGTGAAATCAGTAGTACTGCTAGGTTTTACACAGTAATAATATATATCTGCCTCACTCTCAGAGAAATCAGTAGTACTGCTAGGTTTTACACAGTAATAATATATATCTGCCTCAATCTCAGAGAAATCAGTAGTACTGTTAGGTTTTATAAAATAATAATATATATCTGCCTCACTCTCAGAGAAATCAGTAGTACTGCTAGGTTTTACACAGTAATAATATATATCTGCCTCACTCTCAGAGAAATCAGTAGTACTGCTAGGTTTTACACAGTAATAATATATATCTGCCTCACTCTCAGAGAAATCAGTAGTACTGCTAGGTTTTACACAGTAATAATATCTGCCTCACTCTCAGAGAAATCGGTAGTACTGCTAGGTTTTACAAAGTAATAATATATATCTGCCTCACTTTCAGAGAAATCAGTAGTACTGCTAGGTTTTATAAAGTAATAATATATATGTCTGCCTCATTCTCAGAGAAATCAGTTGTACTGCTAGGTTTTATACAGTAATAATATATATCTGCCTCACTCTCAGAGAAATCAGTAGTACTGCTAGTTTTTACACAGTAATAATATATATCTGCCTCACTCTCAGTGAAATCAGTAGTACTGCTAGGTTTTACACCGTAATAATATATATCTGCCTCACTTTCAGAGAAATCAGTAGTACTGATAGGTTTTACACAGTAATAATATATATCTGCCTCACTCTCAGAGAAATCAGTAGTACTGCTAGGTTTTACACAGTAATAATATATATCTGCCTCACTCTCAGAGAAATCAGTAGTACTGCTAGGTTTTACACAGTAATAATATATATCTGCCTCAATCTCAGAGAAATCAGTAGTACTGCTAGGTTTTATAAAGTAATAATATATATCTGCCTCACTCTCAGAGAAATCAGTAGTACTGATAGGTTTTACACAGTAATAATATATATCTGCCTCACTCTCAGAGAAATCAGTAGTACTGCTAGGTTTTACACAGTAATAATATATATCTGCCTCACTCTCAGAGAAATCAGTAGTACTGCTAGGTTTTACACAGTAATAATATCTGCCTCACTCTCAGAGAAATCGGTAGTACTGCTAGGTTTTACAAAGTAATAATATATATCTGCCTCACTTTCAGAGAAATCAGTAGTACTGCTAGGTTTTATAAAGTAATAAT
Source organism: Salvelinus alpinus (assembly GCF_045679555.1). NCBI lineage: Eukaryota > Metazoa > Chordata > Actinopteri > Salmoniformes > Salmonidae > Salvelinus > Salvelinus alpinus. The sequence continues at coordinate 10,410,850 of NC_092086.1, read as the reverse complement.
ATATATGTCTGCCTCATTCTCAGAGAAATCAGTTGTACTGCTAGGTTTTATACAGTAATAATATATATCTGCCTCACTCTCAGAGAAATCAGTAGTACTGCTAGTTTTTACACAGTAATAATATATATCTGCCTCACTCTCAGTGAAATCAGTAGTACTGCTAGGTTTTACACCGTAATAATATATATCTGCCTCACTCTCAGAGAAATCAGTAGTACTGATAGGTTTTACACAGTAATAATATATATCTGCCTCACTCTCAGAGAAATCAGTAGTACTGCTAGGTTTTACACAGTAATAATATATATCTGCCTCACTCTCAGAGAAATCAGTAGTACTGCTAGGTTTTATAAAGTAATAATATATATCTACTCACTCTCAGAGAAATCAGTGGTACTGCTAGGTTTTATTCAGTAATAATATATATCTGCCTCACTCTCAGAGAAATCAGTAGTACTGCTAGGTTTTACACAGTAATAATATATATCTGCCTCAATCTCAGAGAAATCAGTAGTACTGCTAGGTTTTATAAAGTAATAATATATATCTACTCACTCTCAGAGAAATCAGTGGTACTGCTAGGTTTTATTCAGTAATAATATATATCTGCCTCACTCTCAGTGAAATCAGTAGTACTGATAGGTTTTACACAGTAATAATATATATCTGCCTCACTCTCAGAGAAATCAGTAGTACTGCTAGGTTTTACACAGTAATAATATATATCTGCCTCAATCTCAGAGAAATCAGTAGTACTGTTAGGTTTTATAAAATAATAATATATATCTGCCTCACTCTCAGAGAAATCAGTAGTACTGCTAGGTTTTACACAGTAATAATATATATCTGCCTCACTCTCAGAGAAATCAGTAGTACTGCTAGGTTTTACACAGTAATAATATATATCTGCCTCATTCTCAGAGAAATCAGTAGTATTGCTAGGTTTTACACAGTAATAATATATATCTGCCTCACTCTCAGAGAAATCAGTAGTACTGCTAGGTTTTACACAGTAATAATATATATCTGTCTCACTCTCAGAGAAATCAGTAGTCCTGCTAGGTTTTACACAGTAATAATATATATCTGCCTCACTATCAGAGAAATCAGTAGTACTGCTAGGTTTTACACAGTAATAATATATATCTGCCTCATTCTCAGTGAAATCGGTAGTACTGCTTGGTTTTACGCAGTAATAATATATATCTGCCTCACTCTCAGAGTAATCAGTAGTACTGCTGGGTTTTATACAGTAATAATATATATCTGTCTCACTCTCAGAGAAATCAGTAGTACTGCTAGGTTTTACACAGTAATAATATATATCTGCCTCAATCTCAGAGAAATCAGTAGTACTGCTAGGTTTTACACAGTAATAATATATATCTGCCTCAATCTCAGAGAAATCAGTAGTACTGCTAGGTTTTACACAGTAATAATATATATCTGCCTCACTCTCAGAGTAATCAGTAGTACTGCTAGGTTTTACACAGTAATAATATATATCTGCCTCAGTCTCAGAGAAATCAGTAGTACTGCTAGGTTTTACACAGTAATAATATATATCTGCCTCACTCTCAGAGAAATCAGTAGTACTGCTAGGTTTTACACAGTAATAATATATATCTGCCTCACTCTCAGAGAAATCAGTAGTACTGCTAGGTTTTATAAAGTAATAATATATATCTACTCACTCTCAGAGAAATCAGTGGTACTGCTAGGTTTTATTCAGTAATAATATATATCTGCCTCACTCTCAGTGAAATCAGTAGTACTGCTAGGTTTTATAAAGTAATAATATATATCTACTCACTCTCAGAGAAATCAGTGGTACTGCTAGGTTTTATACAGTAATAATATATGTCTGCCTCATTCTCAGAGAAATCAGTAGTACTGCTAGGTTTTACACAGTAATAACATATATCTGCCTCACTCTCAGAGAAATCAGTAGTACTGCTAGGTTTTACACAGTAATAATATATATCTGCCTCACTCTCAGAGAAATCAGTAGTACTGCTAGGTTTTATAAAGTAATAATATATATGTCTGCCTCATTCTCAGAGAAATCAGTAGTACTGCTAGGTTTTATAAAGTAATAATATATATCTGCCTCACTCTCAGAGAAATCAGTAGTACTGCTAGGTTTTACACAGTAATAATATATATCTGCCTCACTCTCAGAGAAATCAGTAGTACTGATAGGTTTTACACAGTAATAATATATATCTGCCTCACTCTCAGAGAAATCAGTAGTACTGCTAGGTTTTACACAGTAATAATATATATCTGCCTCACTCTCAGAGAAATCAGTAGTACTGCTAGGTTTTACACAGTAATAATATAAATCTGCCTCACACTCAGAGAAATCAGCAGTACTGCTAGGTTTTACACAGTAATAATGTATGTCTGCCTCAATCTCAGAGAAATCAGTAGTACTGCTAGGTTTTACACAGTAATAATATATATCTGCCTCACTCTCAGAGAAATCAGCAGTACTGCTAGGTTTTACACAGTAATAATATATATCTGCCTCACTCTCAGAGAAATCAGTAGTACTGCTAGGTTTTACACAGTAATAATATAAATCTGCCTCACACTCAGAGAAATCAGCAGTACGGCTAGGTTTTACACAGTAATAATGTATGTCTGCCTCAATCTCAGAGAAATCAGTAGTACTGCTAGGTTTTACACAGTAATAATATATATCTGCCTCACTCTCAGAGAAATCAGTAGTACTGCTAGGTTTTACACAGTAATAATATATATCTGCCTCACTCTCAGAGAAATCAGTAGTACTGCTAGGTTTTACACAGTAATAATATCTGCCTCACTCTCAGAGAAATCGGTAGTACTGCTAGGTTTTACAAAGTAATAATATATATCTGCCTCACTTTCAGAGAAATCAGTAGTACTGCTAGGTTTTATAAAGTAATAATATATATGTCTGCCTCATTCTCAGAGAAATCAGTTGTACTGCTAGGTTTTATACAGTAATAATATATATCTGCCTCAATCTCAGAGAAATCAGTAGTACTGCTAGGTTTTACACAGTAATAATATATATCTGCCTCACTCTCAGAGTAATCAGTAGTACTGCTAGGTTTTACACAGTAATAATATATATCTGCCTCAGTCTCAGAGAAATCAGTAGTACTGCTAGGTTTTACACAGTAATAATATATATCTGCCTCACTCTCAGAGAAATCAGTAGTACTGCTAGGTTTTACACAGTAATAATATATATCTGCCTCACTCTCAGAGAAATCAGTAGTACTGCTAGGTTTTATAAAGTAATAATATATATCTACTCACTCTCAGAGAAATCAGTGGTACTGCTAGGTTTTATTCAGTAATAATATATATCTGCCTCACTCTCAGTGAAATCAGTAGTACTGCTAGGTTTTATAAAGTAATAATATATATCTACTCACTCTCAGAGAAATCAGTGGTACTGCTAGGTTTTATACAGTAATAATATATATCTGCCTCACTCTCAGAGAAATCAGTAGTACTGCTAGGTTTTACACAGTAATAATATATATCTGCCTCACTCTCAGAGAAATCAGTAGTACTGCTAGGTTTTACACAGTAATAATATATATCTGCCTCACTCTCAGAGAAATCAGTAGTACTGCTAGGTTTTATAAAGTAATAATATATATGTCTGCCTCATTCTCAGAGAAATCAGTAGTACTGCTAGGTTTTACACAGTAATAACATATATCTGCCTCACTCTCAGAGAAATCAGTAGTACTGCTAGGTTTTACACAGTAATAATATATATCTGCCTCACTCTCAGAGAAATCAGTAGTACTGCTAGGTTTTATAAAGTAATAATATATATGTCTGCCTCATTCTCAGAGAAATCAGTAGTACTGCTAGGTTTTATAAAGTAATAATATATATCTGCCTCACTCTCAGAGAAATCAGTAGTACTGCTAGGTTTTACACAGTAATAATATATATCTGCCTCACTCTCAGAGAAATCAGTAGTACTGATAGGTTTTACACAGTAATAATATATATCTGCCTCACTCTCAGAGAAATCAGTAGTACTGCTAGGTTTTACACAGTAATAATATATATCTGCCTCACTCTCAGAGAAATCAGTAGTACTGCTAGGTTTTACACAGTAATAATATAAATCTGCCTCACACTCAGAGAAATCAGCAGTACTGCTAGGTTTTACACAGTAATAATGTATGTCTGCCTCAATCTCAGAGAAATCAGTAGTACTGCTAGGTTTTACACAGTAATAATATATATCTGCCTCACTCTCAGAGAAATCAGTAGTACTGCTAGGTTTTACACAGTAATAATATATATCTGCCTCACTCTCAGAGAAATCAGTAGTACTGCTAGGTTTTACACAGTAATAATATAAATCTGCCTCACACTCAGAGAAATCAGCAGTACGGCTAGGTTTTACACAGTAATAATGTATGTCTGCCTCAATCTCAGAGAAATCAGTAGTACTGCTAGGTTTTACACAGTAATAATATATATCTGCCTCACTCTCAGAGAAATCAGTAGTACTGCTAGGTTTTACACAGTAATAATATATATCTGCCTCACTCTCAGAGAAATCAGTAGTACTGCTAGGTTTTACACAGTAATAATATCTGCCTCACTCTCAGAGAAATCGGTAGTACTGCTAGGTTTTACAAAGTAATAATATATATCTGCCTCACTTTCAGAGAAATCAGTAGTACTGCTAGGTTTTATAAAGTAATAATATATATGTCTGCCTCATTCTCAGAGAAATCAGTTGTACTGCTAGGTTTTATACAGTAATAATATATATCTGCCTCACTCTCAGAGAAATCAGTAGTACTGCTAGTTTTTACACAGTAATAATATATATCTGCCTCACTCTCAGTGAAATCAGTAGTACTGCTAGGTTTTACACCGTAATAATATATATCTGCCTCACTCTCAGAGAAATCAGTAGTACTGCTAGGTTTTACACAGTAATAATATATATCTGCCTCACTCTCAGAGAAATCAGTAGTACTGCTAGGTTTTACACAGTAATAATATATATCTGCCTCAATCTCAGAGAAATCAGTAGTACTGCTAGGTTTTATAAAGTAATAATATATATCTGCCTCACTCTCAGAGAAATCAGTAGTACTGATAGGTTTTACACAGTAATAATATATATCTGCCTCAATCTCAGAGAAATCAGTAGTACTGCTAGGTTTTTATAAAGTAATAATATATATCTACTCACTCTCAGAGAAATCAGTGGTACTGCTAGGTTTTATTCAGTAATAATATATATCTGCCTCACTCTCAGTGAAATCAGTAGTACTGCTAGGTTTTACACAGTAATAATATATATCTGCCTCACTCTCAGAGAAATCAGTAGTACTGCTAGGTTTTACACAGTAATAATATATATCTGCCTCACTCTCAGAGAAATCAGTAGTACTGCTAGGTTTTACACAGTAATAATATATATCTGCCTCATTCTCAGAGAAATCAGTAGTATTGCTAGGTTTTACACAGTAATAATATATATCTGCCTCACTCTCAGAGAAATCAGTAGTACTGCTAGGTTTTACACAGTAATAATATATATCTGTCTCACTCTCAGAGAAATCAGTAGTCCTGCTAGGTTTTACACAGTAATAATATATATCTGTCTCACTCTCAGAGAAATCAGTAGTCCTGCTAGGTTTTACACAGTAATAATATATATCTGCCTCACTATCAGAGAAATCAGTAGTACTGCTAGGTTTTACACAGTAATAATATATATCTGCCTCATTCTCAGTGAAATCGGTAGTACTGCTTGGTTTTACGCAGTAATAATATGTATCTGCCTCACTCTCAGAGTAATCAGTAGTACTGCTGGGTTTTATACAGTAATAATATATATCTGTCTCACTCTCAGAGAAATCAGTAGTACTGCTAGGTTTTACACAGTAATAATATATATCTGCCTCAATCTCAGAGAAATCAGTAGTACTGCTAGGTTTTACACAGTAATAATATATATCTGCCTCAATCTCAGAGAAATCAGTAGTACTGCTAGGTTTTACACAGTAATAATATATATCTGCCTCACTCTCAGAGTAATCAGTAGTACTGCTAGGTTTTACACAGTAATAATATATATCTGCCTCAGTCTCAGAGAAATCAGTAGTACTGCTAGGTTTTACACAGTAATAATATATATCTGCCTCAATCTCAGAGAAATCAGTAGTACTGCTAGGTTTTACACAGTAATAACATATATCTGCCTCACTCTCAGAGAAATCAGTAGTACTGCTAGGTTTTACACAGTAATAATATATATCTGCCTCACTCTCAGAGAAATCAGTAGTACTGCTAGGTTTTACACAGTAATAATATAAATCTGCCTCACACTCAGAGAAATCAGCAGTACTGCTAGGTTTTACACAGTAATAATGTATGTCTGCTTCAATCTCAGAGAAATCAGTAGTACTGCTAGGTTTTACACAGTAATAATATATATCTGCCTCACTCTCAGAGAAATCAGTAGTACTGCTAGGTTTTACACAGTAATAATATATATCTGCCTCACTCTCAGAGAAATCAGTAGTACTGCTAGGTTTTACACAGTAATAATATCTGCCTCACTCTCAGAGAAATCGGTAGTACTGCTAGGTTTTACAAAGTAATAATATATATCTGCCTCACTTTCAGAGAAATCAGTAGTACTGCTAGGTTTTATAAAGTAATAATATATATGTCTGCCTCATTCTCAGAGAAATCAGTTGTACTGCTAGGTTTTATACAGTAATAATATATATCTGCCTCACTCTCAGAGAAATCAGTAGTACTGCTAGTTTTTACACAGTAATAATATATATCTGCCTCACTCTCAGTGAAATCAGTAGTACTGCTAGGTTTTACACCGTAATAATATATATCTGCCTCACTCTCAGAGAAATCAGTAGTACTGATAGGTTTTACACAGTAATAATATATATCTGCCTCACTCTCAGAGAAATCAGTAGTACTGCTAGGTTTTACACAGTAATAATATATATCTGCCTCACTCTCAGAGAAATCAGTAGTACTGCTAGGTTTTACACAGTAATAATATATATCTGCCTCAATCTCAGAGAAATCAGTAGTACTGCTAGGTTTTATAAAGTAATAATATATATCTGCCTCACTCTCAGAGAAATCAGTAGTACTGATAGGTTTTACACAGTAATAATATATATCTGCCTCAATCTCAGAGAAATCAGTAGTACTGCTAGGTTTTATAAAGTAATAATATATATCTACTCACTCTCAGAGAAATCAGTGGTACTGCTAGGTTTTATTCAGTAATAATATATATCTGCCTCACTCTCAGTGAAATCAGTAGTACTGCTAGGTTTTACACAGTAATAATATATATCTGCCTCACTCTCAGAGAAATCAGTAGTACTGCTAGGTTTTACACAGTAATAATATATATCTGCCTCAATCTCAGAGAAATCAGTAGTACTGTTAGGTTTTATAAAATAATAATATATATCTGCCTCACTCTCAGAGAAATCAGTAGTACTGCTAGGTTTTACACAGTAATAATATATATCTGCCTCACTCTCAGAGAAATCAGTAGTACTGCTAGGTTTTACACAGTAATAATATATATCTGCCTCATTCTCAGAGAAATCAGTAGTATTGCTAGGTTTTACACAGTAATAATATATATCTGCCTCACTCTCAGAGAAATCAGTAGTACTGCTAGGTTTTACACAGTAATAATATATATCTGTCTCACTCTCAGAGAAATCAGTAGTCCTGCTAGGTTTTACACAGTAATAATATATATCTGCCTCACTATCAGAGAAATCAGTAGTACTGCTAGGTTTTACACAGTAATAATATATATCTGCCTCATTCTCAGTGAAATCGGTAGTACTGCTTGGTTTTACGCAGTAATAATATATATCTGCCTCACTCTCAGAGTAATCAGTAGTACTGCTGGGTTTTATACAGTAATAATATATATCTGTCTCACTCTCAGAGAAATCAGTAGTACTGCTAGGTTTTACACAGTAATAATATATATCTGCCTCAATCTCAGAGAAATCAGTAGTACTGCTAGGTTTTACACAGTAATAATATATATCTGCCTCAATCTCAGAGAAATCAGTAGTACTGCTAGGTTTTACACAGTAATAATATATATCTGCCTCACTCTCAGAGTAATCAGTAGTACTGCTAGGTTTTACACAGTAATAATATATATCTGCCTCAGTCTCAGAGAAATCAGTAGTACTGCTAGGTTTTACACAGTAATAATATATATCTGCCTCACTCTCAGAGAAATCAGTAGTACTGCTAGGTTTTACACAGTAATAATATATATCTGCCTCACTCTCAGAGAAATCAGTAGTACTGCTAGGTTTTATAAAGTAATAATATATATCTACTCACTCTCAGAGAAATCAGTGGTACTGCTAGGTTTTATTCAGTAATAATATATATCTGCCTCACTCTCAGTGAAATCAGTAGTACTGCTAGGTTTTATAAAGTAATAATATATATCTACTCACTCTCAGAGAAATCAGTGGTACTGCTAGGTTTTATACAGTAATAATATATATCTGCCTCACTCTCAGAGAAATCAGTAGTACTGCTAGGTTTTACACAGTAATAATATATATCTGCCTCACTCTCAGAGAAATCAGTAGTACTGCTAGGTTTTACACAGTAATAATATATATCTGCCTCACTCTCAGAGAAATCAGTAGTACTGCTAGGTTTTATAAAGTAATAATATATATGTCTGCCTCATTCTCAGAGAAATCAGTAGTACTGCTAGGTTTTACACAGTAATAACATATATCTGCCTCACTCTCAGAGAAATCAGTAGTACTGCTAGGTTTTACACAGTAATAATATATATCTGCCTCACTCTCAGAGAAATCAGTAGTACTGCTAGGTTTTATAAAGTAATAATATATATGTCTGCCTCATTCTCAGAGAAATCAGTAGTACTGCTAGGTTTTATAAAGTAATAATATATATCTGCCTCACTCTCAGAGAAATCAGTAGTACTGCTAGGTTTTACACAGTAATAATATATATCTGCCTCACTCTCAGAGAAATCAGTAGTACTGATAGGTTTTACACAGTAATAATATATATCTGCCTCACTCTCAGAGAAATCAGTAGTACTGCTAGGTTTTACACAGTAATAATATATATCTGCCTCACTCTCAGAGAAATCAGTAGTACTGCTAGGTTTTACACAGTAATAATATAAATCTGCCTCACACTCAGAGAAATCAGCAGTACTGCTAGGTTTTACACAGTAATAATGTATGTCTGCCTCAATCTCAGAGAAATCAGTAGTACTGCTAGGTTTTACACAGTAATAATATATATCTGCCTCACTCTCAGAGAAATCAGTAGTACTGCTAGGTTTTACACAGTAATAATATATATCTGCCTCACTCTCAGAGAAATCAGTAGTACTGCTAGGTTTTACACAGTAATAATATAAATCTGCCTCACACTCAGAGAAATCAGCAGTACGGCTAGGTTTTACACAGTAATAATGTATGTCTGCCTCAATCTCAGAGAAATCAGTAGTACTGCTAGGTTTTACAAAGTAATAATATATATCTGCCTCACTTTCAGAGAAATCAGTAGTACTGCTAGGTTTTATAAAGTAATAATATATATGTCTGCCTCATTCTCAGAGAAATCAGTTGTACTGCTAGGTTTTATACAGTAATAATATATATCTGCCTCACTCTCAGAGAAATCAGTAGTACTGCTAGTTTTTACACAGTAATAATATATATCTGCCTCACTCTCAGTGAAATCAGTAGTACTGCTAGGTTTTACACCGTAATAATATATATCTGCCTCACTCTCAGAGAAATCAGTAGTACTGATAGGTATTACACAGTAATAATATATATCTGCCTCACTCTCAGAGAAATCAGTAGTACTGCTAGGTTTTACACAGTAATAATATATATCTGCCTCACTCTCAGAGAAATCAGTAGTACTGCTAGGTTTTACACAGTAATAATATATATCTGCCTCAATCTCAGAGAAATCAGTAGTACTGCTAGGTTTTATAAAGTAATAATATATATCTGCCTCACTCTCAGAGAAATCAGTAGTACTGATAGGTTTTACACAGTAATAATATATATCTGCCTCAATCTCAGAGAAATCAGTAGTACTGCTAGGTTTTTATAAAGTAATAATATATATCTACTCACTCTCAGAGAAATCAGTGGTACTGCTAGGTTTTATTCAGTAATAATATATATCTGCCTCACTCTCAGTGAAATCAGTAGTACTGCTAGGTTTTACACAGTAATAATATATATCTGCCTCACTCTCAGAGAAATCAGTAGTACTGCTAGGTTTTACACAGTAATAATATATATCTGCCTCACTCTCAGAGAAATCAGTAGTACTGCTAGGTTTTACACAGTAATAATATATATCTGCCTCATTCTCAGAGAAATCAGTAGTATTGCTAGGTTTTACACAGTAATAATATATATCTGCCTCACTCTCAGAGAAATCAGTAGTACTGCTAGGTTTTACACAGTAATAATATATATCTGTCTCACTCTCAGAGAAATCAGTAGTCCTGCTAGGTTTTACACAGTAATAATATATATCTGTCTCACTCTCAGAGAAATCAGTAGTCCTGCTAGGTTTTACACAGTAATAATATATATCTGCCTCACTATCAGAGAAATCAGTAGTACTGCTAGGTTTTACACAGTAATAATATATATCTGCCTCATTCTCAGTGAAATCGGTAGTACTGCTTGGTTTTACGCAGTAATAATATATATCTGCCTCACTCTCAGAGTAATCAGTAGTACTGCTGGGTTTTATACAGTAATAATATATATCTGTCTCACTCTCAGAGAAATCAGTAGTACTGCTAGGTTTTACACAGTAATAATATATATCTGCCTCAATCTCAGAGAAATCAGTAGTACTGCTAGGTTTTACACAGTAATAATATATATCTGCCTCAATCTCAGAGAAATCAGTAGTACTGCTAGGTTTTACACAGTAATAATATATATCTGCCTCACTCTCAGTGTAATCAGTAGTACTGCTAGGTTTTACACAGTAATAATATATATCTGCCTCAGTCTCAGAGAAATCAGTAGTACTGCTAGGTTTTACACAGTAATAATATATATCTGCCTCACTCTCAGAGAAATCAGTAGTACTGCTAGGTTTTACACAGTAATAATATATATCTGCCTCACTCTCAGAGAAATCAGTAGTACTGCTAGGTTTTATAAAGTAATAATATATATCTACTCACTCTCAGAGAAATCAGTGGTACTGCTAGGTTTTATTCAGTAATAATATATATCTGCCTCACTCTCAGTGAAATCAGTAGTACTGCTAGGTTTTATAAAGTAATAATATATATCTACTCACTCTCAGAGAAATCAGTGGTACTGCTAGGTTTTATTCAGTAATAATATATATCTGCCTCACTCTCAGTGAAATCAGTAGTACTGCTAGGTTTTACACAGTAATAATATATATCTGCCTCACTCTCAGAGAAATCAGTAGTACTGCTAGGTTTTACACAGTAATAATATATATCTGCCTCAATCTCAGAGAAATCAGTAGTACTGTTAGGTTTTATAAAATAATAATATATATCTGCCTCACTCTCAGAGAAATCAGTAGTACTGCTAGGTTTTACACAGTAATAATATATATCTGCCTCACTCTCAGAGAAATCAGTAGTACTGCTAGGTTTTAGACAGTAATAACATATATCTGCCTCATTCTCAGAGAAATCAGTAGTATTGCTAGGTTTTACACAGTAATAATATATATCTGCCTCACTCTCAGAGAAATCAGTAGTACTGCTAGGTTTTACACAGTAATAATATATATCTGTCTCACTCTCAGAGAAATCAGTAGTCCTGCTAGGTTTTACACAGTAATAATATATATCTGTCTCACTCTCAGAGAAATCAGTAGTCCTGCTAGGTTTTACACAGTAATAATATATATCTGCCTCACTATCAGAGAAATCAGTAGTACTGCTAGGTTTTACACAGTAATAATATATATCTGCCTCATTCTCAGTGAAATCGGTAGTACTGCTTGGTTTTACGCAGTAATAATATATATCTGCCTCACTCTCAGAGTAATCAGTAGTACTGCTGGGTTTTATACAGTAATAATATATATCTGTCTCACTCTCAGAGAAATCAGTAGTACTGCTAGGTTTTACACAGTAATAATATATATCTGCCTCAATCTCAGAGAAATCAGTAGTACTGCTAGGTTTTACACAGTAATAATATATATCTGCCTCAATCTCAGAGAAATCAGTAGTACTGCTAGGTTTTACACAGTAATAATATATATCTGCCTCACTCTCAGAGTAATCAGTAGTACTGCTAGGTTTTACACAGTAATAATATATATCTGCCTCAGTCTCAGAGAAATCAGTAGTACTGCTAGGTTTTACACAGTAATAATATATATCTGCCTCACTCTCAGAGAAATCAGTAGTACTGCTAGGTTTTACACAGTAATAATATATATCTGCCTCACTCTCAGAGAAATCAGTAGTACTGCTAGGTTTTACACAGTAATAATATATATCTGCCTCACTCTCAGAGAAATCAGTAGTACTGCTAGGTTTTACACAGTAATAATATATATCTGCCTCACTCTCAGAGAAATCAGTAGTATTGCTAGGTTTTACACAGTAATAATATATATCTGCCTCATTCTCAGAGAAATCAGTAGTACTGCTAGGTTTTATAAAGTAATAATATATATCTGCCTCACACTCAGAGAAATCAGTAGTACTGCTAGGTTTTACACAGTAATAATATATATCTGCCTCACTCTCAGAGAAATCAGTAGTACTGCTAGGTTTTACACAGTAATAATATATATCTGCCTCATTCTCAGAGAAATCAGTAGTACTGCTAGGTTTTATACAGTAATAATATATATCTGCCTCACTCTCAGAGAAATCAGTAGTACTGCTAGGTTTTACACAGTAATAATATATATCTGCCTCACTCTCAGAGAAATCAGTAGTACTGCTAGGTTTTACACAGTAATAATATATATCTGCCTCACTCTCAGAGAAATCAGTAGTACTGCTAGGTTTTACACAGTAATAATATATATATCTGCCTCACTCTCAGAGAAATCAGTAGTACTGCTAGGTTTTACAGTCAAATGTGACCAACTGTCTAAATTCGGTCTTACGTAGCAATATCTGAAATTATGTTTTTTACGTTGGATAAAAGTAGAGACTCAGGGGTAGAAAATGGTATATTTTCAATTGAGGAACAATTGAGGAACAATGGGAAAGTAATTCTGCTTTAAAAGATGAGAAACTTGTGAGAAACTTGTGAGAAACTTGTGAGAAAAAGGGCCTTTGAATGTTTTAGTACCTACTGGAGAGCTCTTCTTTGTCTACAGGGCTGTTACTTTGGCAGATAATGTCACCCATCTAAATACATAGATTTGTTTTATTTGTTATAATTAAATCAAATCAATTTGTATTAGTCACTCGCGCCGAATACAAAAAGGTGTAGATCTTACAGTGAAATGCGTAGAGCCCCTAACCAACAATGCAGTTTCAAAGAAATACAGATAAGACTAAGAGATAAAAGTAATAAGTAATTAAAGATCAGCAGTAAAATAACAATAGTGAGACTATATACAGGGGGAACCGATACAGAGTCAATGTGCAGAGGCACCGGTTAGTTGAATTAGTATGTACATGTAGGGTTATTAAAGTGACTATGCATAGATGACAACAGAGAGTGGCAGCGGTGTAAAGGGGGGGGGGGGGGGTGCAATGCAAATGGTCTGGGTAGCCATTTGACTAGATGTTCAGGAGTCTTATAGTTTTAGAAGACTTGGGGGTAGAAGCTGTTTAGAAGCCTCTTGGACCTAGACTTGGCGCTCCGGTACTGCTTGCCGTATGGTAGCAGAGAGAACAGTCTATGACTAGGTTTAACTAAATGAATTGACAAAATTAATGGTGTTTTTGGTTTATGTCCGTTTTATTGTTTGTTATGCTATAAATAGTTATTTAATGGTTGTAAGTGGTAAAATGAATTAGAAAATGTTATATTTTGCAATTCTGAGTAATTACTACTTTAGTAAGGAATTACACATTAATCAGTACTACTGCAGTTGCTAAATAATTCCAATAGATGGCAGCATAAGACCACAAATGATATTTCAGAAGATTAGTTAACAGATTATTGTGGAGTAATATAATGATTCATCTGTTTTTATGCTCATGTTTTGAAATGATACTTCATTACTATAATGATTATCAATAATCCTGAACATTAATTCAGTCACCTCCTCTGGTCGAGAAAAACTGATTTTCCACGTACAGTCATTGTCAAATTCATCAACCAGCATCGACCTGCTCTGCCTTCTTTCTCTATCATTCTTCACTCTGCCTTCTCTCTCTATTAGTCAACTCAGCCTGCTAAAGGGCTGGTGTCTTCACTCTGCCTTCTTTCTCTAGTAGTCAACTCAGCCCTGCTAAAAGGCTGGTGTCGTCACTCTGCCTTCTTTCTCTAGTAGTCAACTCAGCCCTGCTAAAAGGCTGGTGTCGTCACTCTGCCTTCTTTCTCTTGTAGTCAATTCAGCCCTGCTAAAAGGCTGGTGTCTTCACTCTGCCTTCTCTCTCTAGTAGTCAACTCAGCCCTGCTAAAAGGCTGGTGTCGTTACTCTGTCTTCTCCGGGGCATGTTGAAGTAAATTTACTAACCGGGAGGGTTGAATGATGTAATTTATTGGTGGGCTGGAAGACGCACTCTTGTCTTTTCTATTCCAAGGTTGTTTACTCGCAATATCAGATATTAAGATGTTTTTTATAATGAATGTTTACTGAGGTTGAGGCTCTGACTAGTGATTATTTACCCGGGGTTCAATACCTGCTATTGAGGCGCCCTGAAAATAATATTCAAAAGTTCGGTCCTTGGACACAGAGGGGTTAAACACTAAAGTTACCGTCCATCTAGTGAAGAGAGGAGAACTGGACAGAGGTAGCCAGCATCCGTCAACGAGAGAATTATGTATTGTTAGCTAAGTTAACTAGGATGCTGCTGGTAGAGTAGCTAGCTAGCTTACCTAGCTGTACCGTCTAGCTAGGATAACTAGGATCCTGCTGGTAGAGGAGCTAGCTAGCTTACCTAGCTGTACCGACTAGCTAGCTGGTCGTTTTGTACCTCGTCTCGATGAAAATGACGAATCCGGTGAACCACAAAATGAAACAAGGACAGAGAGTGAAAAGGATCTGGCTACACTCATACTGAACACTGAACTTCAGTGTCTCAACACTGTAGTGAACTCCGTTGTTATTCCCCAAGATCACCTCAGCCCACTCTGCGCGTAACCGGACAATATGCTTGGCGCCACACCGTACGTGGACGCGGACAGTTCTGTACGGGGACGCGGACAGTTCTGTACGTGGACGCGGACAGATCTGTACGGGGACGCGGACAGATCTGTACGGGGACGCGGACAGTTCTGTACGGGGACGCGGACAGTTCTGTACGGGGACGCGGACAGTTCCAAAATCCGGACATGAGCAGTGCAACACAATCAACTAAACCCAGTCTTTACAGCGGGTTACATTAGTAATATTTATTTTTTATTATTATGTTAAACAAACATCATACGTTTTTTATAACAATGTTTTGAGATCTGGGCCCATATCGCCAAAGTGTCTCAGAGTAGAAAATTGGTTGTATAAGTGCTGAGAATAAAGACATTTTACACTTATGGGTATACATTAAAGCTATGCATGAAGTCTCTAGTCCCACCTAGTCGGCAGATATTTAGGACACCTGGTGAGCTGTCCTAAGTAGTTAAGAGTTAACAGCAGGTGTCTTGATAATACTATAGAATAATGCAGCGAGTCAGTGGTTCCTGAGCCACATGTAATTGCTTTGTAGTAGTTAAAATAATGTTTTATATTTCTATGTGATCAATCCATTATTATTATTAATATAGACCTACATGCAACAGTATGTCTTGTGCTTTTGGCAATGATTTATGTATAATAATTATTATAACAAGCGATACCATGTATGTCTGCATAGCATTTTATCTTCATTTTGGCAGATTAACTCATGTTTATTTCTTTAGAGAAACTCCGGTTGGAGCTGTACCTGTGGCTGAAAGGTGGCTGGTTTGAATCCCGGTCAGGGCGCTGGAAAAAACAGGTGGAATTGATCTGACCACTGGAGGGCTGCTGGGTTCACATCCTCAAAACATTAACCTTCCGTTGATCAGAACTCTAGAGGTTCTTCTTCACTGAACCCAAAAATATATATAACTTTTAGTGGTTCCATATATTAAGGAAGTGCTAGAAGCCTTTTTGGTTCTATAAGGAACCTTCTTTTCTAAGAGTGTTTAATAAACACGTTTTTCTTCTGATTATTTAATTATCTACATCATGTTATTTCAAGTTCTCCCTTTGGACGCAACATCACGTTGTTAAATAATAATCCTAATTTGGGCGTGGCTATAAAATGGGCAGTTGAAGGCCTCTATGGTGTAATATGTGTTGGATGAATATGAACATTGTTGCAACGTTGTAGGCAACATTATTGGCAAGGGACTTGATGCCTACTATGCCAAAGATATTTAGAGTTGTTAAACGGGTGTGAAGAGTGTGTTGATATAACGGTAATATTGTCAAAATTCTGCTTGTAACAACGATCAGAATTGGTAAGAATATGCATTCCATTATATTAGGCAATAATTAAGAGTAGGCAAAGTGGTCGTGTCGTGTGAAAATTCCATCAAATGTCTTACATTGCAACGAGTACAGTCAGGGTGCTATGGAACCCCTGCAGTACCTCCACAGACCCCGGATTGAGAACCCCTGCAGTACCTCCACAGACCCCGGATTGAGAACCCCTGCAGTACCTCCACAGACCCCGGATTGAGAACCCCTGCAGTACCTCCACAGACCCCGGATTGAGAACCCCTGCAGTACCTCCACAGACCCCGGATTGAGAACCCCTGCAGTACCTCCACAGACCCCGGATTGAGAACCCCTGCAGTACCTCCACAGACCCCGGATTGAGAACCCCTGCAGTACCTCCACAGACCCCGGATTGAGAACCCCTGCAGTACCTCCACAGACCCCGGATTGAGAACCCCTGCAGTACCTCCACAGACCCCGGATTGAGAACCCCTGATTTAGCAGATGCTCTTATTCAGAGTGAATTACAGTAACTGCAGTCATCATATGATATCTAGGTGAGACAACCACATATCACAGTCAAATATACAGGATACCAACATTACATTCCTGATAAACAATGGATATATAGATATCTAGGTGGATATATAGATATCTAGGTGGATATATAGATATCTAGGTGGATATATAGATATCTAGGTGGATATATAGATATCTAGGTGGATATATAGATATCTAGGTGGATATATAGATATCTAGGTGGATATATAGATATCTAGGTGGATATATAGATATCTAGGTGGATATATAGATATCTAGGTGGATATATAGATATCTAGGTGGATATATAGATATCTAGGTGGATATATAGATATCTAGGTGGATATATAGATATCTAGGTGGATATAAAGCATTTTGATAAAAACACATTTTCATACACATCTAAAATCTATTAATTAAAAATCTGAGAACAGTAGTATTGAAGGTACCCAAGAGCAACCATTTCTGATTAAAAAACAAATGTGAAAAATTGTGTAAATAGCATTTAGGAAATAAACTCTTAATAGTTATTTAAAAAAATGTAATCTCACCTCATAGCTTTGGTGTGGCCCCCCTCCTCTCTCTCCCCAGAGAGACTCATTTTAGAGGCAGGGCCCCCCTCCTCTCTCTCCCCAGAGAGACGCCTTTTAGAAGCAGGTCCCTCCTCTCTCTTCCCAGAGAGACTCATTTTTGAGGCAGGGCCCCCCTCCTCTCTCTCCCCAGAGAGACTCCTTTTTGAGGCAGGGCCCCCCTCCTCTCTCTCCCCAGAGAGACTCATTTTAGAGGCAGGGCCCCCCTCCTCTCTCTCCCCAGAGAGACTCATTTTAGAAGCAGGTCCCTCCTCTCTCTTCCCAGAGAGACTCATTTTTTCAGAACTGACCCCTAAACAGAGATCCAACATGTTGGTTGTGGTTAACACAGTCATTTTTGAATGTATATTGTTATCATTTATTAATTATCTCTTATGAAACATTTACTAACAGACATAGAAACAGTCAGATGATTTAATGCATCACAAGAACATGTAGTTGTGACATTTCATCTCCATGGTAACTGTCAAAAATAATAAAAATAATAATAATAAGTCACTGTTTGTTAAGGTAGTTATAGACAGTACAGCAACATAAGGCCATGTCTCACAATTAATTGCATTATTTAAAAGTAGGCTATTTATTGTCTTTCAATCTGTTGTTTCATTTCATATTATGTAAAGTAGGTTCCCCACATCTACACCATGTATAGTAGTGGGTTGTTAGTTATATGTAGATGTTATATTATGTAATGTAGACTAGGTTATAATGTATAATAGTGGGTTGTTAGTGATATGTAGATGTTATATTATGTAAAGTAGACTAGGTTATAATGTATAGTAGTGGGTTGTTAGTGATATGTAGATGTTATATTATGTAAAGTAGACTAGGTTATAATGTATAATAGTGGGTTGTTAGTGATATGTAGATGTTATATTATGTAAAGTAGACTAGGTTATAATGTATAGTAGTGGGTTGTTAGTGATATGTAGATGTTATATTATGTAAAGTAGACTAGGTTATAATGTATAGTAGTGGGTTGTTAGTGATATGTAGATGTTATATTATGTAAAGTAGACTAGGTTATAATGTATAGTAGTGGGTTGTTAGTGATATGTAGATGTTATATTATGTAAAGTAGACTAGGTTATAATGTATAGTAGTGGGTTGTTAGTGATATGTAGATGTTATATTATGTAAAGTAGACTAGGTTATAATGTATAGTAGTGGGTTGTTAGTGATATGTAGATGTTATATTATGTAAAGTAGACTAGGTTATAATGTATAGTAGTGGGTTGTTAGTGATATGTAGATGTTATATTATGTAAAGTAGGCTAGGTTATAATGTATAGTAGAGGGTTGTTAGTGATATGTAGATGTTATATTATGTAAAGTAGGCTAGGTTATAATGTATAGTAGTGGGTTGTTAGTGATATGTAGATGTTATATTATGTAAAGTAGACTAGGTTATAATGTATAGTAGTGGGTTGTTAGTGATATGTAGATGTTATATTATGTAAAGTAGGCTAGGTTATAATGTATAATAGTGGGTTGTTAGTGATATAAACCTGTTCAGATCAGTTCACATAATGTTATAGTCCTACCAGTAGCAGGACAGAGAATGTACTGTATATAACCTACATATCATAGATGACCAGTCTAAACCTGTTCAGATCAGTTCACATAATGTTATAGACCTACCAGTAGCAGGACAGAGAATGTACTGTATATAACCTACATTTCATAGATGACCAGTCTAAACCTGTTCAGATCAGTTCACATAATGTTATAGTCCTACCAGTAGCAGGACAGATAATGTACTGTATATAACCTACATATCATAGATGACCAGTCTAAACCTGTTCAGGTCAGTTCACATAATGTTATAGTCCTACCAGTAGCAGGACAGAGCATCTACACCATGTATACAAAAGTATGTGGACACCCATTCAAATGAGTGGATTCGGCTATTTCAGCCACACCTGTTGCTGACAGGTAAATACAATCGAGCAGACAGCCATGCAATCTCCATAGACAAACATTGGCAGTAGAATGGCCTTACTGAAGAGCTCAGTGACTTTCAACGTGGCACCGTCATAGGATGCCACCTTTCCAACAAGTCAGATCTTCAAATTCCTGCCCTGCTATAGCTGCTCCAGTCAACTGTAAGTGCTGTAATTGTGAAGTGGAAACGTCTAGGAGTAACAACGGCTCAACTGTGAACTGGTAGACCAGACAAGCTCACAGAAAGGGCCCGCCAAGCGCGGAAGCGCATAAAAATGGTCTGTCCTCGGATGCAACACTCACTACCGAGTTCCAAACTGCAATGTCAATCAAATAACTTAGTTGGGAGTTTCATGAAATGGGTTTCCATGGCAGAGCAGCCGCACGCACACAGATCACTTTGTGCAATGCCAAGCATCGGCTTGAGTGGTGTAAAGCTCGCCGCCATTGGACTCTGGAGCAGTGGAAACGTGTTCCTCGGAGTTATGAATCACGCTTCACCATCTGGCAGTCCGACGGACGAATCTGGGTTTGGCGGATGCCAGGAAAACGCTACCTGCCCCAATGCATAGTGCCAACTGTAAAGTTTGGTGGAGGAGGAATAATGGTCTGGGGCTGTTTTTCATGGTTCGGGCCCCCTAGTGAATGGAAATCTTAACGCTACAGCATACAATGACATTCTAGACGATTCTGTGCTTCCAACTTTGTAGCAACAGTTTGGGGAAGGCCCTTTCCTGTTACAACATGACAATGTCCCTGTGCACAAAGTGAGGTCCATACAAAAATGGCTTGTCGAGATCGATGTGGAAGAACTTGACTGGCCTGCACAGAGCCCTGACCTCAACCCCATCGAACACCTTTGGGATGAAATTGAACGCCGACTGCGAGCCAGGCCTAATCACCCAACATCAGTGCCCGACTTCCCTAACGCTCTTGTGGCTGAATGGAAGCAAGTCCCTGCAGCAATGTTCCAACATCTAGTGGAAAGCCTTCCCAGAAGAGTGGAGGCTGTTACAGCAGCAATGTTCCAACATCTAGTGGAAAGCCTTCCCAGAAGAGTGGAGGCTGTTATAGCAGCAAAGGGGGGACCAACTCCATATGAATGGACATGATTTTGTAATGAGATGTTCGACTAGCAGGTGTCCACATACTTTTGGTCATGTAGTGTATATAACTTAATCTAAATCAAATCAAATGTTATTGGTCACAATGTCTGAGCGGCATAGACTAAGATACAGTAGAATAGTATAGAATACAGTATATACATATGAGATGAGTAATGCATAGACTAAGATACAGTAGAATAGTATAGAATACAGTATATACATATGAGATGAGTAATGCATAGACTAAGATACAGTAGAATAGTATAGAATACAGTATATACATATGAGATGAGTAATGCATAGACTAAGATACAGTAGAATAGTATAGAATACAGTATATACATATGAGATGAGTAATACATAGACTAAGATACAGTAGAATAGTATAGAATACAGTATATACATATGAGATGAGTAATACATAGTATAGAATACAGTATATACATATGAGATGAGTAATACATAGTATAGAATACAGTATATACATATGAGATGAGTAATGCAAGATATTTATAGCCTTGGCCAGATACTTTTTAAATTAAAATAACAAGAAAAATGTGCCTTCTGGTTTGCTTAAAATAAGGAATTTTAAATTATTACTACTTTACATTTACTTTTGATACTTAATAATATTTAAAACCAAATATTTTTAGACTTTTACTGAAGTAGTATTTTACTGTGTGACTTTCACTTTTACTTGAGTCATGTTCTATGAAGGAATCTTTCCTTTTACTCCAGTTTGAGAACTGAGTTCTGTTTCCACCACTGTTCTAACGTTCCATATGAGACACAGTTTCAACAGACATTCTGGAACTGCGTCGGCTACAAAGTTACTTTACATTTCATATCAGGAAATAAAGTAACGGTCACTGGGTGAATTCGTTGTGCATTGCCCGGCTCCCCGGGTGAGCAGAGTTTACGCATTTAATACCATTCCATTGGTCCTTAAAATAAATGTCCACTCCCCTGTAGCACCGGGCCATGCAAAACGAACTTCCCACTGTCGCAGCGCACTGAGACACAGAGTTCTAAACCCAGACGCGTTTCTTCAAGACATCTCTCTTACATTATTTTTGATAAACATATAATTTACTGGAAACCAAGTTTAGCTGTGTTTTTTTCCTCCAAAATGTGAGTTACTGTCGGACTTTAATAATTATAAACAGGCCTACAAACCCAAAAGGTTTTAATTTGAGAATGTTCATTTGTATGCCTCAAATATTAAACTGTCTTAAAATATTTGATGATTAGTTGAATCAGGTGTGTAAGTGCTGGTAAGAACAAAAGGATTGAGAAACCCTGAGATAAACATAAAACCATATAATTGAAAAGCTCCTCCACCATCTTTACCAGACGTTTTACTGATAACATGTCGGCCTACTGATTAGTTTACACTTTGAAAACTGCTGTCTGTCAGCAACTCAGCTCAAGTAGCAGTTCTACTAACTAGTAATATCTCATTACAGGTATTCATTCTCTTACTCTGTCCATTAGAATAGATTATTGTTCAGAAATACTTACTTTATTTTTTAGTTCTCTCCATTTCGCGTTTTTTTAGCTCTGTCCTCAAAATGGATCCTTTCCAAAAGAACAACTTTACTTTCTGTTTCAGCTCAGCCGTCTCCCCATCCTGATAATAAAGTGTTTTATTGGTATCTTCCACTAGATGACAGTAAACACCTGCTGTAACTAGATTTTACAACTATGTGTTTGGTTTCATACAAGCAGTGTCCCAGAGGAGGAGTGCTGATCTAGGATCAGGTCCCCCTCTCCATGTAATCTGATTCATTATGATCTAGGATCAGGTCCCTCCTCTCCATGTAATCTGATTCATTATGATCTAGGATCAGGTCCCTTCTCTCCATGTAATCTGATTCATTATGATCTAGGATCAGGTCCCCCCTCTCCATGTAATCTGATTCATTATGATTTAGGATCAGGTCCCCCCTCATGGTCATGGTCACCAGTTAGCATTCATGTTGTCATGGTCACCAGTTAGCATCCCTGTTTATGGATTATAAAAAAATAAAAAAATGTATTAAAATTTTTGTAAAATATTTTATTTATTTATTCATAATACAAAAATCTACTTACATTGCTGCATCAAACATGCCTAGCAAACCAAACACAGGTATTAACAATGCTCAAACATACAAAAATATCAATACAAATAAAATAATACAAAAAATAAACAAATTAAGTGCAATTATATTCACTCTGAAAATATCTTATTATAATGATTCATGAAGATGTTATTCTTGTTGTTATTCACTAGGGTTAGTGTTTTAATAAGATAATTAAATTCAATCAGGAAAAAATTGTAATTTTGGTATAGAAATTTGGAATCTTTGTTTGTGTATAAAGTATTTGGCAACAAGAATAAAAAAATTAACAATAATTTCAGTGGTTTTGTTATCATTGCAATAGTAACATATTATATATTTTGTGTTAAAAATATAGGCAGTATTCATAATGGTAAATAAGTACTTTGCAAGGTTTTCCCAAAATTCTGACACAAATTTACATTCAAAGAACAAGTGAGACAGATTCTCACCTTCTTTTTCACAGAAAACGCAGATATCATCAATAGCCACACATTTGGAAATTATAGAATTACATGGATATATCTTATGTAAAATGTTGAAGTGCACTTCCTTAACTTTGTTTGGTATACAGTATTTGTAAGGCCTTAACCATGCATTTTTCCAGACAATGTCAGGAATAAGCGTGTTCCAGAAAAACTTTCCTCTCGGTGTAAGTTGGTTTTGTGAATGAAGAATTTGTCTTATATATTTATTACAACAAGATTTCTCAAGTAAGCCCACGCCTTCCAATCTGAGTTCTGGATAAACTTTGTGATCATTCCCAAAATTAAGATGACTTTTCATAAGTGTAGTTAGACCACTGGGAACGGCTTTGATCACAGAAATAAACTCTCTGAAAGGTATTGGAAACTCTTTCAATGTTATAAATTGTTCATATGTGAGAATATTACCCTTGTTGTCGAAAATATCAAGAACAAAGTCAATATTCCTCTCATGCCAGTTGGGGTAGAACAATGACTTATTCCTTACAGTTATGTCTGAATTATTCCACAAAAGAGCTTTATGAGGGGAAAAATTGTGCAGGAAACATATTTTCCAGGCCATTAAGCTTGTTGGTGAAACCTAGCCAATTTAGCAGGTAATCTTTCAGGAATATAATTACATTTCAGTAAAAATTGAAGACCTCCCAATTTATTAAACACATTATTTGGAATGAAATACCATATTGAATCAGTATCGATCAAACATTTTTTCAACCAGTTTATCTGAAAGTGTTATTTATGTCAACAAAATCCAACACTTCTAGACTGCCTTCAGCTCTTTGGTTAGAAAGGACAGATTTTTTTTGTTTGTGAGACTTATTTTTCCAGATGAAGTCAAGAAAGGTCTTATTGATCTCTTTACAAGTAGCTGGATTTACACATAACGATAATGAGGGGTACACAAAACCAGACAGTCCCTCTGCCTTGGACAGAAGAACTCTCCCAAGTATAGAAAGTTATCTTTGTAGCCAATTATTAAATATATTTTTAGTTCTCTTAATTTTAGGAGAGAAACCAAGACGCAGCGTAGTTCGTGTTCAACATGTTTAATAAAAGACGAATAAACGTGAACACTACACAATACAAAATAACAAACGTGGCAAAACCGAAACAGTCCTATCTGGTGCATAGAACACAAAGACAGAAGACAACCACCCACAAAACCCAACACAAAACAAGCTACCTAAATATGGTTCCCAATCAGAGACAATGACTAACACCTGCCTCTGATTGAGAACCATATCAGGCCATACATAGAAATGGACAAACTAGACACTCAACATAGAATGCCCACCCAGCTCACGTCCTGACCAACAGTAAAACAAAGAAAACACAAAAGAACTCTGGTCAGAACGTGACAAGATTTCACATTTAGAAACATTCAGCATTAATCCTGATGCAATAGAAAATGCAGTTATAGCATTAAGGGCTTGTGCCACCTGGTCTTTGTCTCTTAAGAAAAGAGTAGTATCATCAGCCAGTTGGGAAATTTTGATTTCTTTGTTAAAAATGGTTAAGCCATACAAATTTGCATCATTCAGAATATCTAGAGATAGAAGTTCCACAACCAAAATAAATAAAAATGGCGAAATTGGGCATCCCTGTCGTACACTTCTGTTGATACTAAATCTTTTGGAAGTATTAAGGTTTAGTAGCACAGAACTATTTATATCTTTGTAAAACATGCGAATTACTTTAATAAAATTTTCCCCAAATCCAAAAAGTAAAAGAGAAATTCATGTTCAATTGTGTCAAAGGCTTTACAGAAGTCCAGAAATAGGACAACCGCATCTGAGTCAATTGCATCTGAGTAATCTATAAGGTCCAAGACTAAACTAATGTTAGAGCTTATGTGACGGCCCTTCATAAATCCTGTTTGAGTCTCATTTATAATGGTATCTATTCCTTTCTTTAATCTTTTGGCATAAACCAGAGCAATCAATTTGTAATCAACATTTAATAAAGTAATTGGTCTCCAATTGTCAATGAGAGAAGGGTCTTTATCAGGCTTCGGAATCAATGAAATAAGGCCCTGTTTCATAGTGGAGACCATTTCCCCATTTTTAATGCAACCTTGAAACATATTGAAAATCGGGTCTTCTAGCAACTCCCAAAACTGTCTATAGAATTCAACTGACAGGCCATCGGGGCCAGGTGATTTCCCTTTTTTCATTGAATTCAGAGCCTCTCTAATTTCACCAATTGACACAGGTGAATCGCAAACTGAGTGGAAATCATCCTCAATTACCGGGACACAATTCTGAATGTGGCAAATGTAACTTTCACAACCATCTTCCTGAAATTGAGAGCTGTAAAGGTTTTCATAAAAGGAATTGAAAAATTATGATATTGTAATGGGATCTTTGCATAAAACAATGTTCATTCTTCAGATAGATTATCTTTCTTTAGAAAACTGTCAAGCTTGCTCATCATCTCCTTTTCTCTATGGTTCTTTAATTGCATCAGCTCTTTGGCGCGTTTAATGGCTACCACTCTGACTTTATATTTGAAAAATTCCCATCTACTTCTTCCATGACCCAAGTCCTTTCTTGCAAAAATATCTTTAGCGAATGATTTGATGTTTTCAATGAGTATCTTTAAGAAGTGTATTGTTTCATTTCCAATATCCTCGAGTACCTTTTGATTTTTTAGTAGCTTGTAAATTCAGGGAAATCAAGTGATGATCAGAAAAGGGAGCCAACTGATGATCTACATCTATAACAAATTGTAACAAAAAAGGGGAAATTAGGAATAAATCTATTCTAGATTTACGTGACATAGTTTTGTTGGACCAGATATAACCCTTAGCATCCGGATTGAAATAACGCCAGGCATCCTCAACACAGAGATCCTTGCATAATGTAATAATAATGTTACTATTTTGAGGGTTTTGACTCGTTCTAGGAGGAAAACGATCAGCAGATGCATCAGGTGTTACATTAAAATCTCCTGAAATAATTAGAAAAGCCTCTGAGTATTTGTTGCTTAAATCCTGTACTTTCCTGGTAAATTGGGTAAAAAGGGTCTTATTAGGAGCATGTGAGTTATGTCCGTATACATTACAGATGATGAAAATAGCATTGTCAAGTTCAATAACAGTTACTATGACCCATCTGCCGTTTTGTGAAGATGTGGATTCTAGAATGTCACCTTTAAACTTGTGAATAAGTGTCAAAACACCAGCAGAGTGATTTGATCCATGACTGAAATAGGCCATATCTCCCCATTGTGCTTTCCAAAATTTCAAATCACTTTTACCCTAATGAGTTTCCTGAAGAAGGACAAAATCTGCGTTACTGCGTTCACAGTATAAAAATAAAGCTTTCCTTTATGTAGGATTTCTCAAACCCCTAGCATTCAGACTAACGATATTGAGTGAATTGAAAACGAACTCTTGCATTAAAAAAGAAAGAACACAAATTAGATAACAAGTATTAACGTGAACAATAAAACAAACGGTGAACCTTGAGAGGATTACTCCGACGGAAAACTACGCTCAGCTGAGGTAGCGGTGGTTAACAGAATAACAAATCTATTTACTTCCTTTTCTTGGCAAGTGTTCATCAGTTGTAGTTCGAACGGTACATGTATAATTGGCAGTACATTAACTGTACTCATGGTAGTACTCACAGTTCCAATTTGGTTATTAATGTCAACAGAGTTACCCAGTAATCATTCTTCCTTCGATAAACGCGTGTGGGCCCTTGAACCCCGCCTTCTTTCCCTCTTGTCGCGCCTTCTGTATAAGCGGCCAGTTTCTCTCTGGCAGCCTGATCCTGCGGTATCAGAGCTTCTTTGATGCGGAGTTTCTTCTGGTCCAGAAACTTGTTCCCCTTGGCCATTTTCCATATGATGTCCCTGTAATGGCGCATAGTTAAGCGCAAGATGATATTGCGAGGGGGTCCATCAGATCTTCGTTTCCCAAGTCGATGTACCACATCAATCACGTCTCTTAGCCTGTCTTTGATGCATGGTGCCACTTTTCCCAGGATATTAATGACTACTTCTCTAATATCCTCTCCCTCTACCTCTTTTACACCTTGGATTTTCAGATTCCACCTGCGAGAGTACCTTTGAAGTTCAGCTACATTCTCACACAGCTCATTATTTTTGGATTGCATTTTCTTCAGCTCATTCTCTAGGAACGTTATCTTATCCTTGTTCTCGCTCACAATTTTGTGTAGTTGATTGACAGTTTCTGACAAATTATCGATCGTCTTTGATGTTTCTTCTGTAGCCCGCTCTACGGGGGACACTTTGGAGAGCGTGGCGTCTTGTTTAGTAGACAGGGACTGGATTGCAGGGAAAAGTTCCGACATGGAAATGTTTTCTTTAACTTTTTTCACCGGTAGATTTTTACCTGGGGTATGAGGTAAAGAGGTTGCAAGGATTTCATCCTGGTCAGTTTTGTTCTTTCTCTTGCTTGAGTTCGCGGCTTCTTGTGTATCCATGCTGCTCTGGTTCTCGTTGTAGCTAGCTAGCATGTCAGCCGTCTTCTGCGAGAATTGGATATTTCGTCTACTTTTGTCTTTCTGTCGTGTTCTTCCCATTCAACTTGACAAAAACTAACTCTAAACTTATCCCATGTCCATAAAAAAAGTTATAGTTAGTTTCTTTCAATATTAATAGCCAATATTTGACTGTTAACCACCTAACCCTCAATATTGCTTTGAAGAGCGAGAAAACACTCCCTCTCACAGCGACGCCATCTTGGCCTCCATCCTGTATTCTGATTAAGTCAACAATACCTCTAGGCATATCTGACGTCATGTATTTGATATATTTATGTGAAGGTTAATTTCCATATTGACATCAGTTCATTGTGTTTGAGGACGGTTCACTGACGGGTTTTCAACGGATAGATTAGATTAGACTAGTTTAACAGTTACAGAGCAGCTACAGTAGCCTATCAGAACAGCTGCAGTAGCCTATCAGAACAGCTACAGTAGCCTATCAGAACAGCTACAGTAGCCTATCAGAACAGCTGCAGTAGCCTATCAGAACAGCTACAGTATTATTACAGGCGCAGACCCTTAGTCAACGGACTACACATAATGGCTGAAGACAGCCAGGTAAGGTTAATTTTAGCCTACGTTTAACGAGCTTTAGAGTTTTCCTAATTCCATCTTGTTCTAATAGCAAGTCTGCCTTAAGTGCAGAAACCGTGGTTGATATTAGAAAATATGTATGATTGGAAGTTTAGGCAAGTAATTAAATTGGGTAATTGTTGTGGGATGTTAGCATACCATACTGCGCGTGTAGCATTAGTGCCATGGAGGATTGTGCAGGCCGGCAGGTTGCTACAGTTTCCTAGTAGCATGTACGCTTTAGGGATCAGATCTGGATGACTTTTTCACCTGAACTGCTCATTGGCTGTCCATAATGAGCCCAGCAAGCAGGATGTGTAGCTGGGCTCTGCAATAACTAGCTCCCAGAGCAATTACAAATAACTATTCTTGTTTTAATAGCGTCATTAGAACTAGCAACATGACAGTCAGTCACCTCAGTAGAAACGCTATGTGTTGGATTCGTCCATGTCTTGCTAAATGACCTAGCTACCATAACAGCTGTGGAGAATTTCTACTGCAGTTTTAAGGGATCTCTCTGAAGGTTTTAGATGATACAGTGGTGCTTCGTCCTCTGGATGAAGAATCATACATCTCGGCTTGGCTTCATTGCATTATTATTTGGGAAACGTTGACATGCCATTTGTGTTGACGGATGGATGAAAATAATGTAATTATAGTATCGTTATACATAGGCTAGCAGGAAAATCCGCATGAGATACCCATAGAACTGAGCCCTGCTCCATTTCAGCACCATGCCGCGGTCTCAGGTGCTGCCCAGACTCGAAACATTTCAGCACCATGCCGCGGTCTCAGGTGCTGCCCAGACTCTAAACATTTCAGCACCATGCCGCGGTCTCAGGTGCTAGCCAGACTCTAAACATTTCAGCACCATGGCACGGTCTCAGGTGCTGCCCAGACTCGAAACATTTCAGCACCATGGCCCGGTCTCAGGTGCTGCCCAGACTCGAAACATTTCAGCACCATGCCGCGGTCTCAGGTGCTGCCCAGACTCGAAACATTTCAGCACCATGCCGCGGTCTCAGGTGCTGCCCAGACTCGAAACATTTCAGCACCATGCCGCGGTCTCAGGTGCTGCCCAGACTCAAAACATTTCAGCACCATGCCGCGGTCTCAGGTGCTGCCCAGACTCGAAACATTTCAGCACCATGCCGCGGTCTCAGGTGCTGCCCAGACTCGAAACATTTCAGCACCATGGCCCGGTCCCCTGACGCCTAGAAACGTGTCAGCACTATGCAGCGGACAATAGTGCTGAAATAGTTAAAGCCCCCTAGAACGTCATTGATTTTAAATTATTGTAAGTGCAAGTGGTTATAATTTATTGCATGTCCTAGTTTTGCAGCTTTGCAACCTCAGAATTATAGCTAATGGATTGCAGCGAGTTACGTGTTTGTGCATGGTGATGAATGAGGATGCTTGATAAACCATCAATTAAATGCAACAACGTGCACTTACAAATATTTTCGTTTGGCAGAACTTTGACAAGCTATGATCTGTTTTCTAATGACATTGACAATTCATATAGACATTAGACTTAGGCCTAATTGTGACATCATGTGTGTATGACATCTTTGAAGAATGCCCTGGCTTCAGCCAATCGGAATCGAGTATTCAACAATGCTTTGGCATAATTCAAGGACGTTCATATTCACTTCAGTTGTCTGCCGATGGTTCACTGACGTTTTTTCAAAGGAAGTATTAGTATTACCTCTAAACAGCCTACAACAATAAGCTACACATCATGTCAGACGACAGCAAGGTATGGTTCATTTAGCCTATTTTGAGTTTAGAGGAGAAATTACTAACAATATAGTAGGTCACTACCACAGCAATAGGTGTCACTGGTTTGATCCATGGACTGAAATCTGACCACTATTGCCGTTTTGTCTGAAATAGGAGAGAATCATTTGTTTCATAAAGTCACAACCTTGGACTGATATTGACCTCTCATTTATCCACCAGAACGTGAAATGGGAGGATCATCCGGATGACCAAAATAAAGTTGTGGAGAATATGAAGGAGGAAACAGAGACACATGAGACCAACAAGAACAGGACAGGAGGCAAGGTAAGAAATATGCTGTCCTTTACACATCCTCTGCCTACTTAGGCACAGATCTAGGATTAGTTTACTATCACTAAATCCTAACCTTAAAGCATTAGGAGACACTACACTGACCTTAGATCTGCTATGAGACCTATAATCTGTTGTCATGTAGGCTAAACGTAAGTCCAGTGGCCGTGCCAAGAAGACTTCCGTGGAGGAGGACAGCAGCATTGGTGCAGGTCCGAGATTACTTCATGTTGGGTGCAGGTTGTGTTCAAATTCATCAGCACTGATCTGAGAAGATAGTATCTATATAGGTGAAAGCAATATAGTGGAGGCCCGCAGAGAGATGTGCTTTTACCTGTCCAGTGCAATCAAATCACTAAAGGTGAAGGAAATGAGGAATAAAGTTCAGATTCAACTTTAGATTTCTCTTTGCGGTTTCCCAGAGTCTTCTCAGACACCCGGGTGTGGTTTCTGGGAAAGGGGATCTATCATTGAGCAGCTGGAGAAGGAGGCTCAGAGGACTCTAATGCCTTCTCTCAAGATTGGGACATGCTGTGCCCCAATCCTCCTCTCTTTCCTGAGGAGTCTAACTGATGAGCAAGTTCCATGTCTTTTTCCAACCTCACATACAACTTATCTGAATGTATAGTCATAGTGCACCTTCTAACCACAAATGGGATTTTAAACACTACACCTAACCCTAACATCACTGTAACCACACCCCTAACTCTTGCTGTAAATCAAGAACAAAATGACTCATGTACTTGCTAATAGCTTAATTAAATACACTTTTATGATCCCTAACATGGCTATCTAGTGACTCCACTAACTCAACACCAGTGTGCAGCTAAAATATGTTTCCTTTCTTTTCTTTGCTCTAGCCAATGGAGAGTGATTCAGCATGGCATGAAAAATAACGTAAGTCTCTCCACATAAGGTTCTGGTCAAAAGTTGTGCACTATATATATATATATATATATATATATATAGGGAATGGTGTCATGGAATTGGTTGATTGGCAAAAACATTACTCTGTTTGTTGGTCATAGCTGACATTCGAGCAGCTCTCCATGCTGTGTCTGAAGATTGTTAAGGTCGTGACCCAGACAGCCCTCCGCATTCTCCTACCAGCGCTAGCTCGTATCATGGGGGTGAACCTGAGGAGTGGGGCAACCTCCCCAGAATCCCAGTGCTCTCTGACAGGGTCTGAGGATTCCTTAGGCAGTCTGGATGAGAGAGAGAAAAGGCTGCTGATCAGTGAGATGAACTACTGGACTAAGGAGAGGAGGAGGAATGGCAGTGCAGGGTGCCGCCAAAAATCCACTCGCAGAACCTCATCATCATGCTGGTCGCCTAAGAGGTATGTTCACAGCAATATTTGAACTTAATCATTTCAAGACCTGACCCATACTTATCATAAATTATTAACTTGGAATTCATACCTTGTAGTTTTAAGTTCTGGTCAGAAATGTTGCCCCTGAGGGGGTGGGTCCAGGTGAAAGTAATGTTTAACTGGGTAAGCCATAAAGTAATCTATGAATAAATAGATCAGGTACATGCCTTTCAGAATTAGTCAAATTCTGATGTCGTATAAACATAAAAATCAGACAAAAAATTGTGTCAGTTGGCTTTAGGCTTCTAGAACTACGATGGTATGAGAAGTAAACCATCATTGCTCTAATTTGGTTTTCAGGCTCACTAATGACCCAGATAAGATACCAGTTGGTCACATTTGCATGGCATAAGTGGTGATTGTGTGTTTATCTTCAAGGTCCCAGACCTCATTGCAGAGCTTGCCTGCAACTAGAGAGGCTCCCCTCATGGAGGAGCCTCTGAAGGCTCTTTTTGGGGTAACGGAAGAGAGCCTCCTGATATCCCTGGTTGAGGGTCACTCCAACCCCACCTCCTCCAGCTCCTCCGAGTTGAGCTGTGCTATCGTGGGGGAGGTAGTACACCAGCTTAACTCTGGCCTCTCAGTGGCCATTCAGGCCAGCTCGGGGAGTTGCCCCCCTATGGACAGTCAGGACATAGCAGCAGGCAAGGAGGTCATTGGGGTAGCCTCGGTGCAGATCCTGGCCGAGCTACAGAGCAAAACGTCTGAGCCAGAGTGGGTAGGGTTTATCGAGCCCCTCATGGACCCTGTGACCGATGATGTGCTGGATGCCATTGTCGGCACAATGGACAAAATGGCACCGGACTTCAACATCCTCTTGGATCTGGCCAAGAAGATGACAATCTTGGGGTCTACATTTCTGACCAATCTTCAATGTGACCTTGATGTTGAGTGTCCATCTGGGAAAGAAGGAACCACTCACTTTCTCAAAGAGACTGGATCCTCTACCAGTGTGGTGGCCAGAAAGCTTCAGACCCTCTCTAGCCCCGACTTTCAGTCTAAAGCCCTCAAGGCGGTGAGCACCATCCTTACAAGGAAAGTCAGCAGCTCTTCTGGCATGGCTCCTTCCTCTAGGCCTTCTAGTGCTGCTCCTAGCCTTACTGAAGCACCCCTGAATACCAGCTCTACAGCCCTGACATCTGTAACCTCCACTGCCACAGTGATTGTTAAGGCATTTGTGGGAGGCATGGAGACGATAGCATCATTTGAAGGCACATGTGAAGCAGTTGATTGGCCAGTTCCTGTAAATGACCACAAAACAGGGTCTTCACAGAAGATAACCTTCTCTCCAGCCCGCACACTCTACGGCCTTATACGAGCAAAGCTGAGGGACCTTTTAACTCTATCCGCTCGAGAAGAAGGTGTGGCTAAGGACGCTTCTCTTCAGGAGTATTCAGACACCCTGGAAAAGGCAACTGTTTCAACTGTTGAGGTCCAGTTACCCAGCACCAAACTTAGTAGAGTTCCCAGTGAGAGCCAACCAATACCAGCTCTCTGTCTCTCCAATCTGGATACCAGTACTCAAGAAGTTCTTAGCAGTGTTTTTTCCATCTACAAGTCAGAGTTATCAAAAGTGGAGAGTAAATCCTTGGACGTTGTCAGTTCATCTGATGACTCCCTAGAGGCTTGTTGGTTTGTTGATGGTGTCCTATCAGAGCTTGATGACTATACTATTTCCCAGTCACCCTCACCCAATGAAGACTTGAGTGTGAGTACTCAATGTTCTCAACTGAGCTCAGAAGAGTGTCAGAATCACACAGTCCTCTACTAGTCTGATTCAGAGCATTTAGAAGCTCTCTAGCAATGACTTTCATACTCAGGCAGAAGAGTCAGTGAGTAAAGTGCTGATGAGATCCAGCCATTCCTTTATCACACAGATCAGCCATACTGATCTTCAGGAAAAGTCCGCAGGCTGGCTTATCATCTAGCTCGCCATCAGAGATTGCCTCCATGTCCTCTCAAAATACAGCCTCTGGATTAGTGGAAACCTTTGTCAAAGGAATGGCGACTATTTTCCAGAAAAATGAGTCCACTGGCACTGTGCTACTGGAAAGAAGTGGGAAAGTTTCGCAGTGCTCCCACGGGGGCTCCCAACTGGATGATACTGAATTGAGTGTTAAAATATCAGAGGAGAAGCTTTGGTCAACAGCTAAGACCATCTGCGTCAGTATGAAGAACACACTTAAGGATTTCTTCACAGGGCTGAAGCCATCCGGATCCGAAAGGACAGAAAATGCTTCTTCCAAAGAGACCCTTGGGGAAATCCTGGTTGCTATCCAGAGTGAAATCTCAAACTTAGGGCGAATGAAGGATTCCAGGGAGCTCCTTCAGATCAACGATATGGTAGGAACTATGCTGAAGGAGGTTGAGAAAAGTGAGGATGACAGTGAAGAAGTCTGCCAAGACATCCCTAGAACCTGTTCATCTTTGTCCACTTCTTTAAAGGGTCGTAGTTCCTTGTCCAGCTCTTCAAAGGGTCCTAGGTCAGAGTGTGAGTTAGAGATCAACCTCCCTGGCACTCCCATCCCTGACGAAGTGCCTTTTGATCTGACCTGCCCCATAGTCAGGAGCTCCTGCATCGACATCAGGGACTCTAAAATGCCAGAGATTTCTACAGGTGACCTAAAGACAAAGATGATGGCGCACACAGATGAACCCCTGCATCGTAACAGTCCAATGACTGACAGCAGCCGACCACCGAGTGCTAAAGCCTCTTTTCGTTCATCCACTCCGTCTTTCACCAGCAAGGGAACCTCTTTGGTACCAAAGGGAGATGGGATTGACATTGAAGAGAAGGAGGTGTGCATCCCCAGCAGCTCTGGCCATCTGAGGGAGCTCTTAATCACCCCGGACATCAGCAGTGCCACTGCATTCCTACTGCACTACTTGATGGACTCCAGCAAAGATGATGTCATGTGTTTGGTCACCATACTGGTGATACGGTTGCTATCGAAGATCAGACCCTCAGCCCTAGATGGACCCTCCCAACAGGCAGCAGACATGACAGAAACATCTCAGCAACTCATCAGACAAGTCCTGTCTGAGTTCTGTGCTGCATCCAGATTCTCCAGGACACAGGCATATTCCCAGAACCTGCACATCCACAGGGTGTTCAGAGGTGTACATAAAAACCTCATGGAGGAGTTTGGCTCTTATAACACCCTGCAAGCAGCTATTTCCTCCCAGGACCCTGCATTTGACAGAGTCCTGGTAAAGTCCTTGACCCAGCAGCTGGTACAGGGATGCAAGGAGGCGTCAAGACCAGCTTCTGCTGCAACAAACCCATCAGACCAGGCTGAGACAGAGAGGGGGGCTGAGCAGAAAGCAAGAAGGAGCTTCCTTTGCTTTTCAATGACCAAACTCAGGATCAACTTCAAGGTATAGCAGGGAGTTAGCATGTTGTTGTTGTTCCAGTTAGGTGCTGATGTTATTGATGTGGCTATGATAAGACAAATACATGCCATAAATATGTTTTATTCATCACTAAATTGTTGCCTTGGATTCAGAAGTGTTCCATTTATTTATTTATTCTCTGTACCATTTTCTTTCCCTTTCTCTGTTAGCGTTCCAAGAGAGGAAACAAAAAGGACTGCCATTCAGTCCAGGAACAGACTATTCCCTCAACTGATGGACATTGCATAGGTAAGGATGTTTTAGAGCTCTGCTATAGCTTGTAGTTTTGTTTAGGTGTATGTTAGAAACATAGAGTATGCCTACCAAACTCATAGCACTGTTATTTTTCAACGTTATTATACTGTATTTCTCTCTCTCTCTCTCTCTCTCTCTCTCTCTCTCTCTCTCGCTCTCGCTCAATTTCTCTTTCTCTCTTACCCCATCCATTTCTCTTGTGTTTCTAGCTCCAGTTGGAGAGGTTTCTCCCTCCATATCTCAGCCTATCAAAAAACGATCCTTGATTGTCAGGGTCTTTTCAGCAATGATGAAGCCATTCAGGTGCTTCACCAAGAAGAACCTGTAACCTGTTACGCTGCATGAACAACTACTTTTGGAACAGCAAGACTTTTGACAAGAGGAATTTCTGCATGTTTACCCTTTCAAAGTCTATTTGATCAAATAAATGCAAATTATTTTACAAGAGTTTCAAGTGTTTTGGATGATTGGTAGCACTGAAGCAGCTTTTCTCAGAGAAATGTGCTAGTTCCCCCTTGGTTACACATTTATTGTGCAGTTTTTGAGTTGGCAGGACTTGGGGTGGCAAGTAGCCTTGTGGTTAGAGCGTTGGGCCAGTAACCGAAAGGTTGCTAGATCAAATCCCTGAGCTGACAAGGTAAAAATCTGTCATTCTGCCCCTGAACAAGGCAGTTAACCTGCTGTCATTGTAAATAAGAATTTGTTCTTAACTGACTTGTCTAGTAAAATATAATAACCAGAGCTTGTCTCTAATACAATAGTTGCTGCATAGACCGTCAGATAACCAGATGTTCTCTATTCATTTAGTTAGATTGATAAGAGCTTATTAGCAGCAAGGGGAAAACACATAGAGGAGAATTAGCTATCTGCAGCTAGATCAACCCTCTGAGATGTTATCTGTATGTTGAATATATAAGGTCCAGCAGTTGACAGTGTATGTCAGAGCAAAAATCAAGCCATGAGGTCGAAGGAATTGTCCGTAGAAACATGGTTGTGTCAAGGCACAGATCTGGTGAAGGGTACCAAAACATTTCTGCAATATTGAAGGTCCCCAAGAACACAGTGGCCTCCATCATTCTTAAACGGAAGAAGTTTGGAACCACCAAGACTCTTCCTAGAGCTGGCCGCCAGGCCAAACTGAGCAATCGCGGGAGAAGGGCTTTGGTCAATTCAAAAATGCTCTATTCTGAGAACTACTTTTAATCACAGAGTGGAAAACATAGAACCATACTGTGTGAATCACAATTATGGGTGTATTCTGGAATAAGACAAACCTATAAATAGAGTTGGAGTCTGAGTGTGTGTGCACACAGCCACCTCTTTAACCACTCTTCAAAATATTTGTCAGCCTTTGAGATGGAGAGGCAGGAGAATGAGTGACAGAACAAGAGTCTAATAAAAGCATGGCTTCTCTCCCACTCCTGCTCACAGCAGCAGTGCAGTGGAGTAGCTTCAACAGCCATAGGCCCAGGGATTTCACATCACATTCCATGATGCAATGCAGAATACGGCTTCACACAGAACAATCACCAAACCCATAAGATAACACTTCACACAGCACAGCCAAACATCATGTATCACATTTACATTTACATTTAAGTCATTTAGCAGACGCTCTTATCCAGAGCGACTTACAAATTGGTGCATTCACCTTATGATATCCAGTGGAACAACCACTTTACAATAGTGCATCTAACTCTTTTAAAGGGGGGGGGGTTAGAAGGATTACTTTATCCTATCCTAGGTATTCCTTAAAGAGGTGGGGTTTCAGGTGTCTCCGGAAGGTGGTGATTGACTCCGCTGATCTGGCGTCGTGAGGGAGTTTGTTCCACCATTGGGGTGCCAGAGCAGCGAACAGTTTTGACTGGGCTGAGCGGGAACTGTACTTCCTCAGAGGTAGGGAGGCGAGCAGGCCAGAGGTGGCCTGGGGTTTAGGGTCTTACTCTATCCCCATCACCATAGCAAGGGTTTAGGGTCTTACTCTCTCCCCATCACCATAGCAAGGGTTTAGGGTCTTACTCTATCCCCATCACCATAGCAAGGGTTTAGGGTCTTACTCTATCACCATCACCATAGCAAGGGTTTAGGGTCTTACTCTACCCCCAACACCCTAGCAAGGGTTTAGGGTCTTACTCTATCCCCATCACCATAGCAAGGGTTTAGGGCCTTACTCTATCACCATCACCATAGCAAGGGTTTAGGGCCTTACTCTATCCCCATCACCATAGCAAGGGTTTAGGGTCTTACTCTATCCCCATCACCCTAGCAAGGGTTTAGGGTCTTACTCTATCCCCATCCCCATCACCATAGCAAGGGTTTAGGGTCTTACTCTATCCCCATCACCATAGCAAGGGTTTAGGGTCTTACTCTATCCCCATCACCCTAGCAAGGGTTTAGGGCCTTACTCTATCCCCATCACCATAGCAAGGGTTTAGGGTCTTACTCTATCCCCATCACCATCACCATAGCAAGGGTTTAGGGCCTTACTCTATCCCCATCACCCTAGCAAGGGTTTAGGGTCTTACTCTATCCCCATCACCATAGCAAGGGTTTAGGGTCTTACTCTATCCACATCACCATAGCAAGGGTTTAGGGTCTTACTCTATCCCCATCACCCTAGGAAGGGTTTAGGGTCTTACTCTATCCACATCACCATAGCAAGGGTTTAGGGTCTTACTCTATCCACATCACCATAGCAAGGGTTTAGGGTCTTACTCTATCCACATCACCATAGCAAGGGTTTAGGGTCTTACTCTATCCCCATCACCATAGCAAGGGTTTAGGGTCTTACTCTATCCCCATCACCATAGCAAGGGTTTAGGGTCTTACTCTATCCCCATCACCATAGCAAGGGTTTAGGGTCTTACTCTATC
Source organism: Salvelinus alpinus (assembly GCF_045679555.1). Lineage (NCBI taxonomy): Eukaryota > Metazoa > Chordata > Actinopteri > Salmoniformes > Salmonidae > Salvelinus > Salvelinus alpinus. Next base: position 10,372,329 of record NC_092086.1, on the reverse strand, counting down.
CCCATCACCATAGCAAGGGTTTAGGGTCTTACTCTATCCCCATCACCATAGCAAGGGTTTAGGGTCTTACTCTATCCCCATCACCATAGCAAGGGTTTAGGGCCTTACTCTATCCCCATCACCATAGCAAGGGATTAGGGTCTTACTCTATCCCCATCACCCTAGCAAGGGTTTAGGGTCTTACTCTATCCCCATCACCATAGCAAGGGTTTAGGGTCTTACTCTATCCCCATCACCCTAGCAAGGGTTTAGGGTCTTACTCTATCCCCAACACCATAGCAAGGGTTTAGGGTCTTACTCTATCCCCATCACCCTAGCAAGGGTTTAGGGTCTTACTCTATCCCCATCACCCTAGCAAGGGTTTAGGGCCTTACTCTATCCCCAACACCATAGCAAGGGTTTAGGGCCTTACTCTATCCCCATCACCATAGCAAGGGTTTAGGGTCTTACTCTATCCCCATCACCCTAGCAAGGGTTTAGGGCCTTACTCTATCCCCATCACCATAGCAAGGGTTTAGGGCCTTACTCTATCCCCATCACCATAGCAAGGGTTTAGGGCCTTACTCTATCCCCATCACCATAGCAAGGGTTTAGGGTCTTACTCTATCACCATCACCATAGCAAGGGTTTAGGGCCTTACTCTATCCCCATCACCATAGCAAGGGTTTAGGGCCTTACTCTATACCCATCACCCTAGCAAGGGTTTAGGGTCTTACTCTATCCCCATCACCATAGCAAGGGTTTAGGGTCTTACTCTATCCCCATCACCATAGCAAGGGTTTAGGGCCTTACTCTATCCCCATCACCCTAGCAAGGGTTTAGGGTCTTACTCTATCCCCATCACCCTAGCAAGGGTTTAGGGTCTTACTCTATCCCCATCACCATAGCAAGGGTTTAGGGTCTTACTCTATCCCCATCACCATAGCAAGGGTTTAGGGTCTTACTCTATCCCCATCACCATAGCAAGGGTTTAGGGCCTTACTCTATCCCCATCACCATAGCAAGGGTTTAGGGTCTTACTCTATCCCCATCACCATAGCAAGGGTGTAGGGTCTTACTCTATCACCATCACCATAGCAAGGGTTTAGGGCCTTACTCTATCCCCATCACCCTAGCAAGGGTTTAGGGTCTTACTCTATCACCATCACCCTAGCAAGGGTTTAGGGTCTTACTCTATCCCCATCACCCTAGCAAGGGTTTAGGGTCTTACTATATCCCCATCACCCTAGAAAGGGTTTAGGGTCTTACTCTATCCCCATCACCCTAGCAAGGGTTTAGGGTCTTACTCTATCCCCATCACCCTAGCAAGGGTTTAGGGTCTTACTCTATCCCCATCACCATAGCAAGGGTTTAGGGTCTTACTCTATCCCCAACACCCTAGCAAGGGTTTAGGGCCTTACTCTATCACCATCCCCATAGCAAGGGTTTAGGGCCTTACTCTATCACCATCACCATAGCAAGGGTTTAGGGTCTTACTCTATCCCCATCACCCTAGCAAGGGTTTAGGGTCTTACTCTATCACCATCACCATAGCAAGGGTTTAGGGTCTTACTCTATCCCCATCACCATAGCAAGGGTTTAGGGTCTTACTCTATCCCCATCACCATAGCAAGGGTTTAGGGCCTTACTCTATCCCCATCACCATAGCAAGGGTTTAGGGTCTTACTCTATCCCCATCACCATAGCAAGGGTTTAGGGTCTTACTCTACCCCCATCACCCTAGCAAGGGTTTAGGGTCTTACTCTATCCCCATCACCATAGCAAGGGTTTAGGGCCTTACTCTATCACCATCACCATAGCAAGGGTTTAGGGCCTTACTCTATCCCCATCACCATAGCAAGGGTTTAGGGTCTTACTCTATCCCCATCACCCTAGCAAGGGTTTAGGGTCTTACTCTATCCCCATCCCCATCACCATAGCAAGGGTTTAGGGTCTTACTCTATCCCCATCACCATAGCAAGGGTTTAGGGTCTTACTCTATCCCCATCACCCTAGCAAGGGTTTAGGGCCTTACTCTATCCCAATCACCATAGCAAGGGTTTAGGGTCTTACTCTATCCCCATCACCATCACCATAGCAAGGGTTTAGGGCCTTACTCTATCCCCATCACCATAGCAAGGGTTTAGGGCCTTACTCTATCCCCATCACCCTAACAAGGGTTTAGGGTCTTACTCTATCCCCATCACCATAGCAAGGGTTTAGGGTCTTACTCTATCCCCATCACCCTAGCAAGGGTTTAGGGCGTTACTCTATCCCCATCACCATAGCAAGGGTTTAGGGTCTTACTCTATCCCCATCACCCTAGCAAGGGTTTAGGGTCTTACTCTATCCCCATCACCATAGCAAGGGTTTAGGGTCTTACTCTATCCCCATCACCCTAGCAAGGGTTTAGGGTCTTACTCTATCCCCAACACCATAGCAAGGGTTTAGGGTCTTACTCTATCCCCATCACCATAGCAAGGGTTTAGGGTCTTACTCTATCCCCAACACCCTAGCAAGGGTTTAGGGCCTTACTCTATCACCATCCCCATAGCAAGGGTTTAGGGCCTTACTCTATCACCATCACCATAGCAAGGGTTTAGGGTCTTACTCTATCCCCATCACCCTAGCAAGGGTTTAGGGTCTTACTCTATCACCATCACCATAGCAAGGGTTTAGGGTCTTACTCTATCCCCATCACCATAGCAAGGGTTTAGGGTCTTACTCTATCCCCATCACCATAGCAAGGGTTTAGGGCCTTACTCTATCCAAATCACCATAGCAAGGGTTTAGGGTCTTACTCTATCCCCATCACCATAGCAAGGGTTTAGGGTCTTACTCTACCCCCATCACCATAGCAAGGGTTTAGGGTCTTACTCTATCCCCATCACCATAGCAAGGGTTTAGGGTCTTACTCTATCCCCATCACCCTAGCAAGGGTTTAGGGTCTTACTCTATCCCCATCCCCATCACCATAGCAAGGGTTTAGGGTCTTACTCTATCCCCATCACCATAGCAAGGGTTTAGGGTCTTACTCTATCCCCATCACCCTAGCAAGGGTTTAGGGCCTTACTCTATCACCATCACCATAGCAAGGGTTTAGGGTCTTACTCTATCCCCATCACCATAGCAAGGGTTTAGGGTCTTACTCTATCCCCATCACCATCACCATAGCAAGGGTTTAGGGCCTTACTCTATCCCCATCACCATAGCAAGGGTTTAGGGTCTTACTCTATCCCCATCACCATAGCAAGGGTTTAGGGTCTTACTCTATCCCCATCACCATAGCAAGGGTTTAGGGTCTTACTCTATCCCCATCACCATAGCAAGGGTTTAGGGTCTTACTCTATCCCCATCACCATAGCAAGGGTTTAGGGTCTTACTCTATCCCCATCACCATAGCAAGGGTTTAGGGTCTTACTCTATCCCCATCACCCTAGCAAGGGTTTAGGGTCTTACTCTATCACCATCACCCTAGCAAGGGTTTAGGGTCTTACTCTATCCCCATCACCATAGCAAGGGTTTAGGGTCTTACTCTATCCCCATCACCCTAGCAAGGGTTTAGGGTCTTACTCTATCCCCAACACCATAGCAAGGGCTAGGGTCTTACTCTATCCCCATCACCCTAGCAAGGGTTTAGGGTCTTACTCTGTCCCCATCACCATAGCAAGGGTTTAGGGCCTTACTCTATCACCATCACCATAGCAAGGGTTTAGGGCCTTACTCTATCACCATCACCATAGCAAGGGTTTAGGGCCTTACTCTATCCCCAACACCATAGCAAGGGTTTAGGGTCTTACTCTATCACCATCACCATAGCAAGGGTTTAGGGTCTTACTCTATCCCCATCACCATAGCAAGGGTTTAGGGCCTTACTCTATCCCCATCACCATAGCAAGGGTTTAGGGCCTTACTCTATCCCCATCACCCTAGCAAGGGTTTAGGGCCTTACTCTATCCCCATCACCATAGCAAGGGTTTAGGGCCTTACTCTATCCCCATCACCATAGCAAGGGTTTAGGGCCTTACTCTATCCCCATCACCCTAGCAAGGGTTTAGGGCCTTACTCTATCCCCATCACCATAGCAAGGGTTTAGGGTCTTACTCTATCACCATCACCATAGCAAGGGTTTAGGGCCTTACTCTATCCCCATCACCATAGCAAGGGTTTAGGGCCTTACTCTATCCCCATCACCCTAGCAAGGGTTTAGGGTCTTACTCTATCCCCATCACCATAGCAAGGGTTTAGGGTCTTACTCTATCCCCATCACCCTAGCAAGGGTTTAGGGTCTTACTCTATCACCATCACCATAGCAAGGGTTTAGGGTCTTACTCTATCCCCATCACCATAGCAAGGGTTTAGGGTCTTACTCTATCCCCATCACCATAGCAAGGGTTTAGGGCCTTACTCTATCCCCATCACCATAGCAAGGGTTTAGGGTCTTACTCTATCACCATCCCCATAGCAAGGGTTTAGGGCCTTACTCTATCCCCATCACCCTAGCAAGGGTTTAGGGTCTTACTCTATCCCCATCACCATAGTAAGGGTTTAGGGTCTTACTCTATCCCCATCACCATAGCAAGGGTTTAGGGTCTTACTCTATCCCCATCACCCTAGCAAGGGTTTAGGGCCTTACTCTATCCCCATCACCATAGCAAGGGTTTAGGGTCTTACTCTATCCCCATCACCATCACCATAGCAAGGGTTTAGGGCCTTACTCTATCCCCATCACCATAGCAAGGGTTTAGGGTCTTACTCTATCCCCATCACCATAGCAAGGGTTTAGGGTCTTACTCTATCCCCATCACCATAGCAAGGGTTTAGGGTCTTACTCTATCCCCATCACCATAGCAAGGGTTTAGGGACTTACTCTATCCCCATCACCATAGCAAGGGTTTAGGGTCTTACTCTATCCCCATCACCATAGCAAGGGTTTAGGGTCTTACTCTATCCCCATCACCATAGCAAGGGTTTAGGGCCTTACTCTATCCCCATCACCATAGCAAGGGTTTAGGGTCTTACTCTATCCCCAACACCATAGCAAGGGCTAGGGTCCTACTCTATCCCCATCACCCTAGCAAGGGTTTAGGGCCTTACTCTATCCCCAACACCATAGCAAGGGCTAGGGTCTTACTCTATCCCCATCACCATAGCAAGGGTTTAGGGCCTTACTCTATCCCCATCACCCTAGCAAGGGTTTAGGGTCTTACTCTATCCCCATCACCCTAGCAAGGGTTTAGGACCTTAGTCTATCCCCATCACCATAGCAAGGGTTTAGGGTCTTACTCTATCCCCATCACCATAGCAAGGGTTTAGGGTCTTACTCTATCCCCATCACCATAGCAAGGGTTTAGGGCCTTACTCTATCCCCATCACCATAGCAAGGGTTTAGGGCCTTACTCTATCCCCATCACCATAGCAAGGGTTTAGGGCCTTACTCTATCCCCATCACCATAGCAAGGGTTTAGGGCCTTACTCTATCCCCATCACCATAGCAAGGGTTTAGGGCCTTACTCTATCCCCATCACCATAGCAAGGGTTTAGGGCCTTACTCTATCCCCATCACCATAGCAAGGGTTTAGGGTCTTACTCTATCACCATCACCATAGCAAGGGTTTAGGGCCTTACTCTATCCCCATCACCATAGCAAGGGTTTAGGGCCTTACTCTATCCCCATCACCCTAGCAAGGGTTTAGGGTCTTACTCTATCCCCATCACCATAGCAAGGGTTTAGGGTCTTACTCTATCCCCATCACCCTAGCAAGGGTTTAGGGTCTTACTCTATCACCATCACCATAGCAAGGGTTTAGGGTCTTACTCTATCCCCATCACCATAGCAAGGGTTTAGGGTCTTACTCTATCCCCATCACCATAGCAAGGGTTTAGGGCCTTACTCTATCCCCATCACCATAGCAAGGGTTTAGGGTCTTACTCTATCACCATCACCATAGCAAGGGTTTAGGGCCTTACTCTATCCCCATCACCATAGCAAGGGTTTAGGGTCTTACTCTATCCCCATCACCCTAACAAGGGTTTAGGGTCTTACTCTATCCCCATCACCCTAGCAAGGGTTTAGGGTCTTACTCTATCACCATCCCCATAGCAAGGGTTTAGGGCCTTACTCTATCCCCATCACCCTAGCAAGGGTTTAGGGTCTTACTCTATCCCCATCACCATAGTAAGGGTTTAGGGCCTTACTCTATCCCCATCACCATAGTAAGGGTTTAGGGCCTTACTCTATCCCCATCACCATAGTAAGGGTTTAGGGCCGTACTCTATCCCCATCACCCTAGCAAGGGTTTAGGGTCTTACTCTATCCCCATCACCCTAGCAAGGGTTTAGGGCCTTACTCTATCCCCATCACCCTAGCAAGGGTTTAGGGTCTTACTCTATCCCCATCACCATAGCAAGGGTTTAGGGCCTTACTCTATCCCCATCACCCTAGCAAGGGTTTAGGGTCTTACTCTATCCCCATCCCCATCACCATAGCAAGGGTTTAGGGTCTTACTCTATCCCCATCACCCTAGCAAGGGTTTAGGGTCTTACTCTATCCCCATCACCCTAGCAAGGGTTTAGGGTCTTACTCTATCCCCATCCCCATCACCCTAGCAAGGGTTTAGGGTCTTACTCTATCCCCATCACCCTAGCAAGGGTTTAGGGTCTTACTCCATCCCCATCACCATAGCAAGGGTTTAGGGTCTTACTCTATCCCCATCACCATAGCAAGGGTTTAGGGTCTTACTCTATCCCCATCACCATAGCAAGGGTTTAGGGTCTTACTCTATCCCCATCACCATAGCAAGGGTTTAGGGTCTTACTGTATCACCATCACCCTAGCAAGGGTTTAGGGTCTTACTCTATCCCCATCACCATAGCAAGGGTTTAGGGTCTTACTGTATCACCATCACCCTAGCAAGGGTTTAGGGTCTTACTCTATCCCCATCACCATAGCAAGGGTTTAGGGCCTTACTCTATCCCCATCACCATAGCAAGGGTTTAGGGTCTTACTCTATCCCCATCACCCTAGCAAGGGTTTAGGGTCTTACTCTATCCCCATCACCATAGCAAGGGTTTAGGGTCTTACTCTATCCCCATCACCATAGCAAGGGTTTAGGGTCTTACTCTATCCCCATCACCCTAGCAAGGGTTTAGGGTCTTACTCTATACCCAACACCCTAGCAAGGGTTTATGGTCTTACTCTATCCCCAACACCCTAGCAAGGGTTTAGGGTCTTACTCTATCCCCATCACCATAGCAAGGGTTTAGGGTCTTACTCTATCCCCATCACCCTAGCAAGGGTTTAGGGTCTTACTCTATCCCCAACACCATAGCAAGGGTTTATGGTCTTACTCTATCCCCAACACCCTAGCAAGGGTTTAGGGTCTTACTCTATCCCCATCACCCTAGCAAGGGTTTAGGGTCTTACTCTATCCCCATCCCCATCACCATAGCAAGGGTTTAGGGTCTTACTCTATCCCCATCACCCTAGCAAGGGTTTAGGGTCTTACTCTATCCCCATCACCATAGCAAGGGTTTATGGTCTTACTCTATCCCCATCACCATAGCAAGGGTTTAGGGTCTTACTATATCCCCATCACCATAGCAAGGGTTTAGGGTCTTACTCTATCCCCATCACCCTAGCAAGGGTTTAGGGCCTTACTCTATCCCCATCACCCTAGCAAGGGTTTAGGGTCTTACTCTATCCCCATCACCCTAGCAAGGGTTTAGGGTCTTACTCTATCCCCATCACCCTAGCAAGGGTTTAGGGTCTTACTCTATCCCCATCACCCTAGCAAGGGTTTAGGGTCTTACTCTATCCCCATCACCCTAGCAAGGGTATAGGGTCTTACTCTATCCCCATCACAATAGCAAGGGTTTAGGGTCTTACTCTATCCCCATCACCATAGCAAGGGTTTAGGGTCTTACTCTATCCCCATCACCATAGCAAGGGTTTAGGGCCTTACTCTATCACCATCACCATAGCAAGGGTTTAGGGTCTTACTCTATCCCCATCACCCTAGCAAGGGTTTAGGGTCTTACTCTATCCCCATCACCATAGCAAGGGTTTAGGGTCTTACTCTATCCCCATCACCATAACAAGTGTTTAGGGTCTTACTCTATCCCCATCACCATAGTAAGGGTTTAGGGTCTTACTCTATCCCCATCACCCTAGCAAGGGTTTAGGGTCTTACTCTATCCCCATCACCATAGCAAGGGTTTAGGGTCTTACTCTATCCCCATCACCCTAGCAAGGGTTTAGGGTCTTACTCTATCCCCATCACCCTAGCAAGGGTTTAGGGTCTTACTCTATCCCCATCACCATAGCAAGGGTTTAGGGCCTTACTCTATCCCCATCACCATAGCAAGGGTTTAGGGCCTTACTCTATCCCCATCACCCTAGCAAGGGTTTAGGGTCTTACTCTATCCCCATCACCATAGCAAGGGTTTAGGGTCTTACTCTATCCCCAACACCCTAGCAAGGGTTTAGGGTCTTACTCTATCCCCATCACCATAGCAAGGGTTTAGGGTCTTACTCTATCCCCATCACCCTAGCAAGGGTTTAGGGTCTTACTCTATCCCCATCACCCTAGCAAGGGTTTAGGGTCTTACTCTATCCCCATCACCATAGCAAGGGTTTAGGGCCTTACTCTATCCCCATCACCATAGCAAGGGTTTAGGGCCTTACTCTATCCCCATCACCCTAGCAAGGGTTTAGGGTCTTACTCTATCCCCATCACCATAGCAAGGGTTTAGGGTCTTACTCTATCCCCAACACCCTAGCAAGGGTTTAGGGTCTTACTCTATCCACATCACCATAGCAAGGGTTTAGGGTCTTACTCTATCCCCATCACCATAGCAAGGGTTTAGGGTCTTACTCTATCCCCATCACCCTAGCAAGGGTTTAGGGTCTTACTCTATCCCCATCACCATAGCAAGGGTTTAGGGTCTTACTCTATCCCCATCACCATAGCAAGGGTTTAGGGTCTTACTCTATCCCCATCACCATAGCAAGGGTTTAGGGTCTTACTCTATCCCCAACACCCTAGCAAGGGTTTAGGGTCTTACTCTATCCCCATCACCATAGCAAGGGTTTAGGGCCTTACTCTATCCCCATCACCATAGCAAGGGTTTAGGGTCTTACTCTATCCCCATCACCCTAACAAGGGTTTAGGGTCTTACTCTATCCCCATCACTATAGCAAGGGTTTAGGGTCTTACTCTATCCCCATCACCATAGCAAGGGTTTAGGGTCTTACTCTATCCCCATCACCCTAGCAAAGGTTTAGGGTCTTACTCTATCCCCATCACCATAGCAAGGGTTTAGGGCCTTACTCTATCCCCATCACCATAGCAAGGGTTTAGGGTCTTACTCTATCCCCATCACCCTAACAAGGGTTTAGGGTCTTACTCTATCCCCATCACTATAGCAAGGGTTTAGGGTCTTACTCTATCCCCATCACCATAGCAAGGGTTTAGGGTCTTACTCTATCCCCATCACCATAGCAAGGGTTTAGGGTCTTACTCTATCCCCATCACCCTAGCAAGGGTTTAGGGTCTTACTCTATCCCCATCACCATAGCAAGGGTTTAGGGTCTTACTCTATCCCCATCACCCTAGCAAGGGTTTAGGGTCTTACTCTATCCCCATCACCATAGCAAGGGTTTAGGGTCTTACTCTATCCCCAACACCCTAGCAAGGGTTTAGGGTCTTACTCTATCCCCATCACCCTAGCAAGGGTTTAGGGTCTTACTCTATCCCCATCACCATAGCAAGGGTTTAGGGTCTTACTCTATCCCCATCACCATAGCAAGGGTTTAGGGTCTTACTCTATCCCCATCACCCTAGCAAGGGTTTAGGGTCTTACTCTATCCCCATCACCATAGCAAGGTTTTAGGGTCTTACTCTATCCCCATCACTATAGCAAGGGTTTAGGGTCTTACTCTATCCCCATCACTATAGCAAGGGTTTAGGGTCTTACTCTATCCCCATCACTATAGCAAGGGTTTAGGGCCTTACTCTATCCCCATCACTATAGCAAGGGTTTAGGGTCTTACTCTATCCCCATCACCATAGCAAGGGTTTAGGGCCTTACTCTATCCCCATCACTATAGCAAGGGTTTAGGGTCTTACTCTAACCCCATCACCATAGCAAGGGTTTAGGGCCTTACTCTCTCCCCATCACCATAGCAAGGGTTTAGGGTCTTACTCTATCCCCAACACCCTAGCAAGTGTTTAGGGTCTTACTCTATCCCCATCACCATCACTATAGCAAGGGTTTAGGGTCTTACTCTATCCCCATCACCATAGCAAGGGTTTAGGGTCTTACTCTATCCCCATCACCATCACTATAGCAAGGGTTTAGGGTCTTACTCTATCCCCATCACCATAGCAAGGGTTTAGGGTCTTACTCTATCCCCATCACCGTAGCAAGGGTTTAGGGTCTTACTCTATCCCCATCACCATAGCAAGGGTTTAGGGTCTTACTCTATCCCCATCACCATAGCAAGGGTTTAGGGTCTTACTCTATCCCCATCACCATAGCAAGGGTTTAGGGTCTTACTCTATCCCCATCACCCTAGCAAGGGTTTAGGGTCTTACTCTATCCCCATCACCCTAGCAAGGGTTTAGGGTCTTACTCTATCCCCATCACTATAGCAAGGGTTTAGGGTCTTACTCTATCCCCATCACCATAGCAAGGGTTTAGGGTCTTACTCTATCCCCATCACCATAGCAAGGGTTTAGGGCCTTACTCTATCCCCATCACCCTAGCAAGGGTTTAGGGTCTTACTCTATCCCCATCACTATAGCAAGGGTTTAGGGCCTTACTCTATCCCCATCACCCTAGCAAGGGTTTAGGGTCTTACTCTATCCCCATCACCATAGCAAGGGTTTAGGGCCTTACTCTATCCCCATCACCCTAGCAAGGGTTTAGGGTCTTACTCTATCCCCATCACCCTAGCAAGGGTTTAGGGCCTTACTCTATCCCCATCACCATAGCAAGGGTTTAGGGTCTTACTCTATCCCCATCACCATAGCAAGGGTTTAGGGCCTTACTCTATCCCCATCACCCTAGCAAGGGTTTAGGGTCTCACTCTATCCCCATCACCATAGCAAGGGTTTAGGGTCTTACTCTATCCCCATCACCATAGCAAGGGTTTAGGGTCTTACTCTCTCCCCATCACCCTAGCAAGGGTTTAGGGTCTCACTCTATCCCCATCACCATAGCAAGGGTTTAGGGTCTTACTCTATCCCCATCACCATAGCAAGGGTTTAGGGTCTCACTCTATCCCCATCACCATCACTATAGCAAGGGTTTAGGGTCTTACTCTATCCCCATCACCATAGCAAGGGTTTAGGGTCTTACTCTATCCCCATCACTATAGCAAGGGTTTAGGGTCTTACTCTATCCCCATCACCATAGCAAGGGTTTAGGGTCTTACTCTATCCCCATCACCCTAGCAAGGGTTTAGGGTCTTACTCTATCCCCATCACTATAGCAAGGGTTTAGGGTCTTACTCTATCCCCATCACCATAGCAAGGGTTTAGGGCCTTACTCTATCCCCATCACCATAGCAAGGGTTTAGGGTCTTACTCTATCCCCATCACCATAGCAAGGGTTTAGGGCCTTACTCTATCCCCATCACCCTAGCAAGGGTTTAGGGTCTTACTCTATCCCCATCACCATAGCAAGGGTTTAGGGTCTTACTCTATCCCCATCACCATAGCAAGGGTTTAGGGTCTTACTCTATCCCCATCACCCTAGCAAGGGTTTAGGGTCTTACTCTATCCCCATCACCATAGCAAGGGTTTAGGGTCTTACTCTATCCCCATCACCCTAGCAAGGGTTTAGGGTCTTACTCTATCCCCATCACTATAGCAAGGGTTTAGGGTCTTACTCTATCCCCATCACTATAGCAAGGGTTTAGGGTCTTACTCTATCCCCATCACCCTAGCAAGGGTTTAGGGTCTTACTCTATCCCCATCACCCTAGCAAGGGTTTAGGGTCTTACTCTATCCCCATCACCCTAGCAAGGGTTTAGGGTCTTACTCTATCCCCATCACCATAGCAAGGGTTTAGGGTCTTACTCTATCCCCATGACCATAGCAAGGGTTTAGGGTCTTACTCTATCCCCATCACTATAGCAAGGGTTTAGGGTCTTACTCTATCCCCATCACCATCACTATAGCAAGGGTTTAGGGTCTTACTCTATCCCCATCACCATCACTATAGCAAGGGTTTAGGGTCTTACTCTATCCCCATCACCATAGCAAGGGTTTAGGGTCTTACTCTATCCCCATCACCCTAGCAAGGGTTTAGGGTCTTACTCTATCCCCATCACCCTAGCAAGGGTTTAGGGTCTTACTCTATCCCCATCGCCATAGCAAGTGTTTAGGGTCTTACTCTATCCCCAACACCATAGCAAGGGTTTAGGGTCTTACTCTATCACCATCACCATAGCAAGGGTTTAGGGTCTTACTCTATCCACATCACCATAGCAAGGGTTTAGGGTCTTACTCTATCCCCATCACCCTAGCAAGGGTTTAGGGTCTTACTCTATCCCCATTACCATAGCAAGGGTTTAGGGTCTTACTCTATCTCCATCACCATAGCAAGGGTTTCAGGGTCTTACTCTATCCCCATCACCATAGCAAGGGTTTAGGGTCTTACTCTATCCCCATCACCATAGCAAGGGTTTAGGGTCTTACTCTATCCCCATCACCATAGCAAGGGTTTAGGGTCTTACTCTATCCCCATCATCATAGCAAGGGTTTAGGTTCTTACTCTATCCCCATCACCATAGCAAGGGTTTAGGGCCTTACTCTATCCCCATCACCATAGCAAGGGTTTAGGGTCTTACTCTATCCCCATCACCATATCAAGGGTTTAGGGTCTTACTCTATCCCCATCACCATAGCAAGGGTTTAGGGTCTTACTCTATCCCCATCACCATAGCAAGGGTTTAGGGTCTTACTCTATCCCCATCACCATAGCAAGGGTTTAGGGTCTTACTCTATCCCCATCACCATAGCAAGGGTTTAGGGTCTTACTCTATCCCCATCACCATAGCAAGGGTTTACTGGCTTACTCTATCCCCATCACCATAGCAAGGGTTTAGGGCCTTACTCTATCCCCATCACCCTAGCAAGGGTTTAGGGTCTTACTCTATCCCCATCACCATAGCAAGGGTTTAGGGTCTTACTCTATCCCCATCACCCTAGCAAGGGTTTAGGGTCTTACTCTATCCCCATCACCCTAGCAAGGGTTTAGGGTCTTACTCTATCCCCATCACCATAGCAAGGGTTTAGGGCCTTACTCTATCCCCATCACCCTAGCAAGGGTTTAGGGTCTTACTCTATCCCCATCACCCTAGCAAGGGTTTAGGGTCTTACTCTATCCCCATCACCCTAGCAAGGGTTTAGGGTCTTACTCTATCCCCATCACCCAAGCAAGGGTGTAGGGTCTTACTCTATCCCCATCACCATAGCAAGGGTTTAGGGTCTTACTCTATCCCCATTACCATAGCAAGGGTTTAGGGTCTTACTCTATCCCCATCACCCTAGCAAGGGTTTAGGGTCTTACTCTATCCCCATCACCATAGCAAGGGTTTAGGGTCTTACTCTATCCCCATCACCATAGCAAGGGTTTAGGGCCTTACTCTATCCCCATCACCCTAGCAAGGGTTTAGGGTCTTACTCTATCCCCATCACCCTAGCAAGGGTTTAGGGTCTTACTCTATCCCCATCACCCTAGCAAGGGTTTAGGGTCTTACTCTATCTCCATCACCATAGCAAGGGTTTAGGGCCTTACTCTATCCCCATCACCCTAGCAAGGGTTTAGGGTCTTACTCTATCCCCATCACCCTAGCAAGGGTTTAGGGTCTTACTCTATCCCCATCACCCTAGCAAGGGTTTAGGGTCTTACTCTCTCCCCATCACCCTAGCAAGGGTGTAGGGTCTTACTCTATCCCCATCACCATAGCAAGGGTTTAGGGTCTTACTCTATCCCCATTACCATAGCAAGGGTTTAGGGTCTTACTCTATCCCCATCACCCTAGCAAGGGTTTAGGGTCTTACTCTATCCCCATCACCATAGCAAGGGTTTAGGGTCTTACTCTATCCCCATCACCATAGCAAGGGTTTAGGGCCTTACTCTATCCCCATCACCCTAGCAAGGGTTTAGGGCCTTAATCTATCCCCATCACCCTAGCAAGGGTTTAGGGTCTTACTCTATCCCCATCACCCTACCAAGGGTTTAGGATCTTACTCTATCCCCATCACCATAGCAAGGGTTTAGGGTCTTACTCTATCCCCATCACCATAGCAAGGATTTAGATCCTTACTCCAGCCCCATCACCATAGCAAGGGTTTAGGGTCTTACTCTATCCCCATCACCATAGCAAGGGTTTAGGGTCTTACTCTATCCCCATCACCCTAGCAAGGGTTTAGGGTCTTACTCTATCCCCATCACCCTAGCAAGGGTTTAGGGTCTTACTCTATCCCCATCACCATAGCAAGGGTTTAGGGTCTTACTCTATCCCCATCACCATAGCAAGGGATTAGGGCATTACTCTATCCCCATCACCATAGCAAGGGTTTAGGGTCTTACTCTATCCCCATCACCATAGTAAGGGTTTAGGGTCTTACTCTATCCCCATCACCCTAGCAAGGGATTAGGGCCTTACTCCATCCTCATCACCATAGCAAGGGTTTAGGGTCTGACTCTATCCCCATCACCCTAGCAAGGGTTTAGGGTCTTACTCTACCCCCATCACCATAGCAAGGGTTTAGGGCCTTACTCTATCCCCATCACCATAGCAAGGGTTTAGGGTCTTACTCTATCCCCATCACCATCACCCTAGCAAGGGTTTAGGGCCTTACTCTATCCCCATCACCATCACCCTAGCAAGGGTTTAGGGTCTTACTCTATCCCCATCACCATAGCAAGGGTTTAGGGTCTTACTCTATCCCCATCACCATAGCAAGGGTTTAGGGTCTTACTCTATCCCCATCACCCTAGCAAGGGTTTAGGGCCTTACTCTATCCCCATCACCCTAGCAAGGGTTTAGGGCCTTACTCTATCCCCATCACCCTAGCAAGGGTTTAGGGTATTACTCTATCCCCATCACCCTAGCAAGGGTTTAGGGTCTAACTCTATCCCCATCACCCTAGCAAGGGTTTAGGGCCTTACTCTATCCCCATCACCATAGCAAGGGTTTAGGGTCTTACTCTATACCCATCACCATAGCAAGGGTTTAGGGTCTTACTCTATCCCCATTACCATAGCAAGGGTTTAGGGTCTTACTCTATCCCCATCACCCTAGCAAGGGTTTAGGGTCTTACTCTATCCCCATCACCATAGCAAGGGTTTAGGGTCTTACTCTATCCCCATCACCATAGCAAGGGTTTAGGGCCTTACTCTATCCCCATCACCCTAGCAAGGGTTTAGGGCCTTAATCTATCCCCATCACCCTAGCAAGGGTTTAGGGTCTTACTCTATCCCCATCACCCTACCAAGGGTTTAGGATCTTACTCTATCCCCATCACCATAGCAAGGGTTTAGGGTCTTACTCTATCCCCATCACCATAGCAAGGATTTAGATCCTTACTCCAGCCCCATCACCATAGCAAGGGTTTAGGGTCTTACTCTATCCCCATCACCATAGCAAGGGTTTAGGGTCTTACTCTATCCCCATCACCCTAGCAAGGGTTTAGGGTCTTACTCTATCCCCATCACCCTAGCAAGGGTTTAGGGTCTTACTCTATCCCCATCACCATAGCAAGGGTTTAGGGTCTTACTCTATCCCCATCACCATAGCAAGGGATTAGGGCATTACTCTATCCCCATCACCATAGCAAGGGTTTAGGGTCTTACTCTATCCCCATCACCATAGTAAGGGTTTAGGGTCTTACTCTATCCCCATCACCCTAGCAAGGGATTAGGGCCTTACTCCATCCTCATCACCATAGCAAGGGTTTAGGGTCTGACTCTATCCCCATCACCCTAGCAAGGGTTTAGGGTCTTACTCTACCCCCATCACCATAGCAAGGGTTTAGGGCCTTACTCTATCCCCATCACCATAGCAAGGGTTTAGGGTCTTACTCTATCCCCATCACCATCACCCTAGCAAGGGTTTAGGGCCTTACTCTATCCCCATCACCATCACCCTAGCAAGGGTTTAGGGTCTTACTCTATCCCCATCACCATAGCAAGGGTTTAGGGTCTTACTCTATCCCCATCACCATAGCAAGGGTTTAGGGTCTTACTCTATCCCCATCACCCTAGCAAGGGTTTAGGGCCTTACTCTATCCCCATCACCCTAGCAAGGGTTTAGGGCCTTACTCTATCCCCATCACCCTAGCAAGGGTTTAGGGTATTACTCTATCCCCATCACCCTAGCAAGGGTTTAGGGTCTAACTCTATCCCCATCACCCTAGCAAGGGTTTAGGGCCTTACTCTATCCCCATCACCATAGCAAGGGTTTAGGGTCTTACTCTATACCCATCACCATAGCAAGGGTTTAGGGCCTTACTCTATCCCCATCACCCTAGTAAGGGTTTAGGGTCTTACTCTATCCCCATCACCCTAGCAAGGGTTTAGGGCCTTACTCTATCCCCATCACCCTAGCAAGGGTTTAGGGTCTTACTCTATACCCATCACCATAGCAAGGGTTTAGGGCCTTACTCTATCCCCATCACCCTAGTAAGGGTTTAGGGTCTTACTCTATCCCCATCACCCTAGCAAGGGTTTAGGGTCTTACTCTATCCCCATCACCATAGCAAGGGTTTAGGGTCTTACTCTATCCCCATCACCATAGCAAGGGTTTAGGGTCTTACTCTATCCCCATCACCCTAGCAAGGGTTTAGGGCCTTACTCTATCCCCATCACCCTAGCAAGGGTTTAGGGTCTTACTCTATCCCCATCACCATAGCAAGGGTTTAGGGTCTTACTCTATCCCCATCACTATAGCAAGGGTTTAGGGTCTTACTCTATCCCCATCACCCTAGCAAGGGTTTAGGGCCTTACTCTATCCCCATCACCCTAGCAAGGGTTTAGGGTCTTACTCTATCCCCATCACCATAGCAAGGGTTTAGGGTCTTACTCTATCCCCATCACCATAGCAAGGGTTTAGGGCCTTACTCTATCCCCATCACCCTAGCAAGGGTTTAGGGTCTTACTCTATCCCCATCACCATAGCAAGGGTTTAGGGTCTTACTCTATCCCCATCACCATAGCAAGGGTTTAGGGTCTTACTCTATCCCCATCACTATAGCAAGGGTTTAGGGTCTTACTCTATCCCCATCACCATCACTATAGCAAGGGTTTAGGGTCTTACTCTATCCCCATCACCATCACTATAGCAAGGGTTTAGGGTCTTACTCTATCCCCATCACCATAGCAAGGGTTTAGGGTCTTACTCTATCCCCATCACCCTAGCAAGGGTTTAGGGTCTTACTCTATCCCCATCACCCTAGCAAGGGTTTAGGGTCTTACTCTATCCCCATCGCCATAGCAAGTGTTTAGGGTCTTACTCTATCCCCAACACCATAGCAAGGGTTTAGGGTCTTACTCTATCACCATCACCATAGCAAGGGTTTAGGGTCTTACTCTATCCCCATCACCCTAGCAAGGGTTTAGGGTCTTACTCTATCCCCATCACCCTAGCAAGGGTTTAGGGTCTTACTCTATCCCCATCACCCTAGCAAGGGTTTAGGGTCTTACTCTATCCCCATCACCATAGCAAGGGTTTAGGGCCTTACTCTATCCCCATCACCCTAGCAAGGGTTTAGGGTCTTACTCTATCCCCATCACCATAGCAAGGGTTTAGGGCCTTACTCTATCCCCATCACCCTAGCAAGGGTTTAGGGTCTTACTCTATCCCCATCACCATAGCAAGGGTTTAGGGTCTTACTCTATCCCCATCACCATAGCAAGGGTTTAGGGTCTTACTCTCTCCCCATCACCCTAGCAAGGGTTTAGGGTCTCACTCTATCCCCATCACCATAGCAAGGGTTTAGGGTCTTACTCTATCCCCATCACCATAGCAAGGGTTTAGGGTCTCACTCTATCCCCATCACCATCACTATAGCAAGGGTTTAGGGTCTTACTCTATCCCCATCACCATAGCAAGGGTTTAGGGTCTTACTCTATCCCCATCACTATAGCAAGGGTTTAGGGTCTTACTCTATCCCCATCACCATAGCAAGGGTTTAGGGTCTTACTCTATCCCCATCACCCTAGCAAGGGTTTAGGGTCTTACTCTATCCCCATCACTATAGCAAGGGTTTAGGGTCTTACTCTATCCCCATCACCATAGCAAGGGTTTAGGGCCTTACTCTATCCCCATCACCATAGCAAGGGTTTAGGGTCTTACTCTATCCCCATCACCATAGCAAGGGTTTAGGGCCTTACTCTATCCCCATCACCCTAGCAAGGGTTTAGGGTCTTACTCTATCCCCATCACCATAGCAAGGGTTTAGGGTCTTACTCTATCCCCATCACCATAGCAAGGGTTTAGGGTCTTACTCTATCCCCATCACCCTAGCAAGGGTTTAGGGTCTTACTCTATCCCCATCACCATAGCAAGGGTTTAGGGTCTTACTCTATCCCCATCACCCTAGCAAGGGTTTAGGGTCTTACTCTATCCCCATCACTATAGCAAGGGTTTAGGGTCTTACTCTATCCCCATCACTATAGCAAGGGTTTAGGGTCTTACTCTATCCCCATCACCCTAGCAAGGGTTTAGGGTCTTACTCTATCCCCATCACCCTAGCAAGGGTTTAGGGTCTTACTCTATCCCCATCACCATAGCAAGGGTTTAGGGTCTTACTCTATCCCCATCACCATAGCAAGGGTTTAGGGTCTTACTCTATCCCCATCACCCTAGCAAGGGTTTAGGGCCTTACTCTATCCCCATCACCCTAGCAAGGGTTTAGGGTCTTACTCTATCCCCATCACCATAGCAAGGGTTTAGGGTCTTACTCTATCCCCATCACTATAGCAAGGGTTTAGGGTCTTACTCTATCCCCATCACCCTAGCAAGGGTTTAGGGCCTTACTCTATCCCCATCACCCTAGCAAGGGTTTAGGGTCTTACTCTATCCCCATCACCATAGCAAGGGTTTAGGGTCTTACTCTATCCCCATCACCATAGCAAGGGTTTAGGGCCTTACTCTATCCCCATCACCCTAGCAAGGGTTTAGGGTCTTACTCTATCCCCATCACCATAGCAAGGGTTTAGGGTCTTACTCTATCCCCATCACCATAGCAAGGGTTTAGGGTCTTACTCTATCCCCATCACTATAGCAAGGGTTTAGGGTCTTACTCTATCCCCATCACCATCACTATAGCAAGGGTTTAGGGTCTTACTCTATCCCCATCACCATCACTATAGCAAGGGTTTAGGGTCTTACTCTATCCCCATCACCATAGCAAGGGTTTAGGGTCTTACTCTATCCCCATCACCCTAGCAAGGGTTTAGGGTCTTACTCTATCCCCATCACCCTAGCAAGGGTTTAGGGTCTTACTCTATCCCCATCGCCATAGCAAGTGTTTAGGGTCTTACTCTATCCCCAACACCATAGCAAGGGTTTAGGGTCTTACTCTATCACCATCACCATAGCAAGGGTTTAGGGTCTTACTCTATCCACATCACCATAGCAAGGGTTTAGGGTCTTACTCTATCCCCATCACCCTAGCAAGGGTTTAGGGTCTTACTCTATCCCCATTACCATAGCAAGGGTTTAGGGTCTTACTCTATCTCCATCACCATAGCAAGGGTTTCAGGGTCTTACTCTATCCCCATCACCATAGCAAGGGTTTAGGGTCTTACTCTATCCCCATCACCATAGCAAGGGTTTAGGGTCTTACTCTATCCCCATCACCATAGCAAGGGTTTAGGGTCTTACTCTATCCCCATCATCATAGCAAGGGTTTAGGTTCTTACTCTCTCCCCATCACCATAGCAAGGGTTTAGGGCCTTACTCTATCCCCATCACCATAGCAAGGGTTTAGGGTCTTACTCTATCCCCATCACCATATCAAGGGTTTAGGGTCTTACTCTATCCCCATCACCATAGCAAGGGTTTAGGGTCTTACTCTATCCCCATCACCATAGCAAGGGTTTAGGGTCTTACTCTATCCCCATCACCATAGCAAGGGTTTAGGGTCTTACTCTATCCCCATCACCATAGCAAGGGTTTAGGGTCTTACTCTATCCCCATCACCATAGCAAGGGTTTACTGGCTTACTCTATCCCCATCACCATAGCAAGGGTTTAGGGCCTTACTCTATCCCCATCACCCTAGCAAGGGTTTAGGGTCTTACTCTATCCCCATCACCATAGCAAGGGTTTAGGGTCTTACTCTATCCCCATCACCCTAGCAAGGGTTTAGGGTCTTACTCTATCCCCATCACCCTAGCAAGGGTTTAGGGTCTTACTCTATCCCCATCACCATAGCAAGGGTTTAGGGCCTTACTCTATCCCCATCACCCTAGCAAGGGTTTAGGGTCTTACTCTATCCCCATCACCCTAGCAAGGGTTTAGGGTCTTACTCTATCCCCATCACCCTAGCAAGGGTTTAGGGTCTTACTCTATCCCCATCACCCAAGCAAGGGTGTAGGGTCTTACTCTATCCCCATCACCATAGCAAGGGTTTAGGGTCTTACTCTATCCCCATTACCATAGCAAGGGTTTAGGGTCTTACTCTATCCCCATCACCCTAGCAAGGGTTTAGGGTCTTACTCTATCCCCATCACCATAGCAAGGGTTTAGGGTCTTACTCTATCCCCATCACCATAGCAAGGGTTTAGGGCCTTACTCTATCCCCATCACCCTAGCAAGGGTTTAGGGTCTTACTCTATCCCCATCACCCTAGCAAGGGTTTAGGGTCTTACTCTATCCCCATCACCCTAGCAAGGGTTTAGGGTCTTACTCTATCTCCATCACCATAGCAAGGGTTTAGGGCCTTACTCTATCCCCATCACCCTAGCAAGGGTTTAGGGTCTTACTCTATCCCCATCACCCTAGCAAGGGTTTAGGGTCTTACTCTATCCCCATCACCCTAGCAAGGGTTTAGGGTCTTACTCTCTCCCCATCACCCTAGCAAGGGTGTAGGGTCTTACTCTATCCCCATCACCATAGCAAGGGTTTAGGGTCTTACTCTATCCCCATTACCATAGCAAGGGTTTAGGGTCTTACTCTATCCCCATCACCCTAGCAAAGGTTTAGGGTCTTACTCTATCCCCATCACCATAGCAAGGGTTTAGGGTCTTACTCTATCCCCATCACCATAGCAAGGGTTTAGGGCCTTACTCTATCCCCATCACCCTAGCAAGGGTTTAGGGCCTTAATCTATCCCCATCACCCTAGCAAGGGTTTAGGGTCTTACTCTATCCCCATCACCCTACCAAGGGTTTAGGATCTTACTCTATCCCCATCACCATAGCAAGGGTTTAGGGTCTTACTCTATCCCCATCACCATAGCAAGGATTTAGATCCTTACTCCAGCCCCATCACCATAGCAAGGGTTTAGGGTCTTACTCTATCCCCATCACCATAGCAAGGGTTTAGGGTCTTACTCTATCCCCATCACCATAGCAAGGGTTTAGGGTCTTACTCTATCCCCATCACCATAGCAAGGGTTTACTGGCTTACTCTATCCCCATCACCATAGCAAGGGTTTAGGGCCTTACTCTATCCCCATCACCCTAGCAAGGGTTTAGGGTCTTACTCTATCCCCATCACCATAGCAAGGGTTTAGGGTCTTACTCTATCCCCATCACCCTAGCAAGGGTTTAGGGTCTTACTCTATCCCCATCACCCTAGCAAGGGTTTAGGGTCTTACTCTATCCCCATCACCATAGCAAGGGTTTAGGGCCTTACTCTATCCCCATCACCCTAGCAAGGGTTTAGGGTCTTACTCTATCCCCATCACCCTAGCAAGGGTTTAGGGTCTTACTCTATCCCCATCACCCTAGCAAGGGTTTAGGGTCTTACTCTATCCCCATCACCCAAGCAAGGGTGTAGGGTCTTACTCTATCCCCATCACCATAGCAAGGGTTTAGGGTCTTACTCTATCCCCATTACCATAGCAAGGGTTTAGGGTCTTACTCTATCCCCATCACCCTAGCAAGGGTTTAGGGTCTTACTCTATCCCCATCACCATAGCAAGGGTTTAGGGTCTTACTCTATCCCCATCACCATAGCAAGGGTTTAGGGCCTTACTCTATCCCCATCACCCTAGCAAGGGTTTAGGGTCTTACTCTATCCCCATCACCCTAGCAAGGGTTTAGGGTCTTACTCTATCCCCATCACCCTAGCAAGGGTTTAGGGTCTTACTCTATCTCCATCACCATAGCAAGGGTTTAGGGCCTTACTCTATCCCCATCACCCTAGCAAGGGTTTAGGGTCTTACTCTATCCCCATCACCCTAGCAAGGGTTTAGGGTCTTACTCTATCCCCATCACCCTAGCAAGGGTTTAGGGTCTTACTCTCTCCCCATCACCCTAGCAAGGGTGTAGGGTCTTACTCTATCCCCATCACCATAGCAAGGGTTTAGGGTCTTACTCTATCCCCATTACCATAGCAAGGGTTTAGGGTCTTACTCTATCCCCATCACCCTAGCAAAGGTTTAGGGTCTTACTCTATCCCCATCACCATAGCAAGGGTTTAGGGTCTTACTCTATCCCCATCACCATAGCAAGGGTTTAGGGCCTTACTCTATCCCCATCACCCTAGCAAGGGTTTAGGGCCTTAATCTATCCCCATCACCCTAGCAAGGGTTTAGGGTCTTACTCTATCCCCATCACCCTACCAAGGGTTTAGGATCTTACTCTATCCCCATCACCATAGCAAGGGTTTAGGGTCTTACTCTATCCCCATCACCATAGCAAGGATTTAGATCCTTACTCCAGCCCCATCACCATAGCAAGGGTTTAGGGTCTTACTCTATCCCCATCACCATAGCAAGGGTTTAGGGCCTTACTCTATCCCCATCACCCTAGCAAGGGTTTAGGGTCTTACTCTATCCCCATCACCCTAGCAAGGGTTTAGGGTCTTACTCTATCCCCATCACCATAGCAAGGGTTTAGGGTCTTACTCTATCCCCATCACCATAGCAAGGGATTAGGGCCTTACTCTATCCCCATCACCATAGCAAGGGTTTAGGGTCTTACTCTATCCCCATCACCATAGTAAGGGTTTAGGGTCTTACTCTATCCCCATCACCCTAGCAAGGGGTTAGGGCCTTACTCCATCCTCATCACCATAGCAAGGGTTTAGGGTCTGACTCTATCCCCATCACCCTAGCAAGGGTTTAGGGTCTTACTCTACCCCCATCACCATAGCAAGGGTTTAGGGCCTTACTCTATCCCCATCACCATAGCAAGGGTTTAGGGTCTTACTCTATCCCCATCACCATCACCCTAGCAAGGGTTTAGGGCCTTACTCTATCCCCATCACCATCACCCTAGCAAGGGTTTAGGGTCTTACTCTATCCCCATCACCATAGCAAGGGTTTAGGGTCTTACTCTATCCCCATCACCATAGCAAGGGTTTAGGGTCTTACTCTATCCCCATCACCCTAGCAAGGGTTTAGGGCCTTACTCTATCCCCATCACCCTAGCAAGGGTTTAGGGCCTTACTCTATCCCCATCACCCTAGCAAGGGTTTAGGGTATTACTCTATCCCCATCACCCTAGCAAGGGTTTAGGGTCTAACTCTATCCCCATCACCCTAGCAAGGGTTTAGGGCCTTACTCTATCCCCATCACCATAGCAAGGGTTTAGGGTCTTACTCTATACCCATCACCATAGCAAGGGTTTAGGGCCTTACTCTATCCCCATCACCCTAGTAAGGGTTTAGGGTCTTACTCTATCCCCATCACCCTAGCAAGGGTTTAGGGCCTTACTCTATCCCCATCACCCTAGCAAGGGTTTAGGGTCTTACTCTATACCCATCACCATAGCAAGGGTTTAGGGCCTTACTCTATCCCCATCACCCTAGTAAGGGTTTAGGGTCTTACTCTATCCCCATCACCCTAGCAAGGGTTTAGGGTCTTACTCTATCCCCATCACCATAGCAAGGGTTTAGGGTCTTACTCTATCCCCATCACCATAGCAAGGGTTTAGGGTCTTACTCTATCCCCATCACCCTAGCAAGGGTTTAGGGCCTTACTCTATCCCCATCACCCTAGCAAGGGTTTAGGGTCTTACTCTATCCCCATCACCATAGCAAGGGTTTAGGGTCTTACTCTATCCCCATCACTATAGCAAGGGTTTAGGGTCTTACTCTATCCCCATCACCCTAGCAAGGGTTTAGGGCCTTACTCTATCCCCATCACCCTAGCAAGGGGTTAGGGTCTTACTCTATCCCCATCACCATAGCAAGGGTTTAGGGTCTTACTCTATCCCCATCACCATAGCAAGGGTTTAGGGTCTTACTCTATCCCCATCACCCTAGCAAGGGTTTAGGGTCTTACTCTATCCCCATCACCATAGCAAGGGTTTAGGGTCTTACTCTATCCCCATCACCATAGCAAGGGTTTAGGGTCTTACTCTATCCCCATCACTATAGCAAGGGTTTAGGGTCTTACTCTATCCCCATCACCATCACTATAGCAAGGGTTTAGGGTCTTACTCTATCCCCATCACCATCACTATAGCAAGGGTTTAGGGTCTTACTCTATCCCCATCACCATAGCAAGGGTTTAGGGTCTTACTCTATCCCCATCACCCTAGCAAGGGTTTAGGGTCTTACTCTATCCCCATCACCCTAGCAAGGGTTTAGGGTCTTACTCTATCCCCATCGCCATAGCAAGTGTTTAGGGTCTTACTCTATCCCCAACACCATAGCAAGGGTTTAGGGTCTTACTCTATCACCATCACCATAGCAAGGGTTTAGGGTCTTACTCTATCCACATCACCATAGCAAGGGTTTAGGGTCTTACTCTATCCCCATCACCCTAGCAAGGGTTTAGGGTCTTACTCTATCCCCATTACCATAGCAAGGGTTTAGGGTCTTACTCTATCTCCATCACCATAGCAAGGGTTTAGGGTCTTACTCTATCCCCATCACCATAGCAAGGGTTTAGGGTCTTACTCTATCCCCATCACCATAGCAAGGGTTTAGGGTCTTACTCTATCCCCATCACCATAGCAAGGGTTTAGGGTCTTACTCTATCCCCATCACCATAGCAAGGGTTTAGGGTCTTACTCTATCCCCATCACCATAGCAAGGGTTTAGGGTCTTACTCTATCCCCATCATCATAGCAAGGGTTTAGGTTCTTACTCTATCCCCATCACCATAGCAAGGGTTTAGGGCCTTACTCTATCCCCAACACCCTAGCAAGGGTTTAGGGTCTTACTCTATCCCCATCACCATATCAAGGGTTTAGGGTCTTACTCTATCCCCATCACCATAGCAAGGGTTTAGGGTCTTACTCTATCCCCATCACCATAGCAAGGGTTTAGGGTCTTACTCTATCCCCATCACCATAGCAAGGGTTTAGGGTCTTACTCTATCCCCATCACCATAGCAAGGGTTTAGGGTCTTACTCTATCCCCATCACCATAGCAAGGGTTTAGGGTCTTACTCTATCCCCATCACCATATCAAGGGTTTAGGGTCTTACTCTATCCCCATCACCATAGCAAGGGTTTAGGGTCTTACTCTATCCCCATCACCATAGCAAGGGTTTAGGGTCTTACTCTATCCCCATCACCATAGCAAGGGTTTAGGGTCTTACTCTATCCCCATCACCATAGCAAGGGTTTAGGGTCTTACTCTATCCCCATCACCATAGCAAGGGTTTACTGGCTTACTCTATCCCCATCACCATAGCAAGGGTTTAGGGCCTTACTCTATCCCCATCACCCTAGCAAGGGTTTAGGGTCTTACTCTATCCCCATCACCATAGCAAGGGTATAGGGTCTTACTCTATCCCCATCACCCTAGCAAGGGTTTAGGGTCTTACTCTATCCCCATCACCCTAGCAAGGGTTTAGGGTCTTACTCTATCCCCATCACCATAGCAAGGGTTTAGGGCCTTACTCTATCCCCATCACCCTAGCAAGGGTTTAGGGTCTTACTCTATCCCCATCACCCTAGCAAGGGTTTAGGGTCTTACTCTATCCCCATCACCCTAGCAAGGGTTTAGGGTCTTACTCTATCCCCATCACCCAAGCAAGGGTGTAGGGTCTTACTCTATCCCCATCACCATAGCAAGGGTTTAGGGTCTTACTCTATCCCCATTACCATAGCAAGGGTTTAGGGTCTTACTCTATCCCCATCACCCTAGCAAGGGTTTAGGGTCTTACACTATCCCCATCACCATAGCAAGGGTTTAGGGTCTTACTCTATCCCCATCACCATAGCAAGGGTTTAGGGCCTTACTCTATCCCCATCACCCTAGCAAGGGTTTAGGGTCTTACTCTATCCCCATCACCCTAGCAAGGGTTTAGGGTCTTACTCTATCCCCATCACCCTAGCAAGGGTTTAGGGTCTTACTCTATCTCCATCACCATAGCAAGGGTTTAGGGCCTTACTCTATCCCCATCACCCTAGCAAGGGTTTAGGGTCTTACTCTATCCCCATCACCCTAGCAAGGGTTTAGGGTCTTACTCTATCCCCATCACCCTAGCAAGGGTTTAGGGTCTTACTCTCTCCCCATCACCCTAGCAAGGGTGTAGGGTCTTACTCTATCCCCATCACCATAGCAAGGGTTTAGGGTCTTACTCTATCCCCATTACCATAGCAAGGGTTTAGGGTCTTACTCTATCCCCATCACCCTAGCAAGGGTTTAGGGTCTTACTCTATCCCCATCACCATAGCAAGGGTTTAGGGTCTTACTCTATCCCCATCACCATAGCAAGGGTTTAGGGCCTTACTCTATCCCCATCACCCTAGCAAGGGTTTAGGGCCTTAATCTATCCCCATCACCCTAGCAAGGGTTTAGGGTCTTACTCTATCCCCATCACCCTACCAAGGGTTTAGGATCTTACTCTATCCCCATCACCATAGCAAGGGTTTAGGGTCTTACTCTATCCCCATCACCATAGCAAGGATTTAGATCCTTACTCCAGCCCCATCACCATAGCAAGGGTTTAGGGTCTTACTCTATCCCCATCACCATAGCAAGGGTTTAGGGTCTTACTCTATCCCCATCACCCTAGCAAGGGTTTAGGGTCTTACTCTATCCCCATCACCCTAGCAAGGGTTTAGGGTCTTACTCTATCCCCATCACCATAGCAAGGGTTTAGGGTCTTACTCTATCCCCATCACCATAGCAAGGGATTAGGGCCTTACTCTATCCCCATCACCATAGCAAGGGTTTAGGGTCTTACTCTATCCCCATCACCATAGTAAGGGTTTAGGGTCTTACTCTATCCCCATCACCCTAGCAAGGGATTAGGGCCTTACTCCATCCTCATCACCATAGCAAGGGTTTAGGGTCTGACTCTATCCCCATCACCCTAGCAAGGGTTTAGGGTCTTACTCTACCCCCATCACCATAGCAAGGGTTTAGGGCCTTACTCTATCCCCATCACCATAGCAAGGGTTTAGGGTCTTACTCTATCCCCATCACCATCACCCTAGCAAGGGTTTAGGGCCTTACTCTATCCCCATCACCATCACCCTAGCAAGGGTTTAGGGTCTTACTCTATCCCCATCACCATAGCAAGGGTTTAGGGTCTTACTCTATCCCCATCACCATAGCAAGGGTTTAGGGTCTTACTCTATCCCCATCACCCTAGCAAGGGTTTAGGGCCTTACTCTATCCCCATCACCCTAGCAAGGGTTTAGGGCCTTACTCTATCCCCATCACCCTAGCAAGGGTTTAGGGTCTTACTCTATCCCCATCACCCTAGCAAGGGTTTAGGGTCTAACTCTATCCCCATCACCCTAGCAAGGGTTTAGGGCCTTACTCTATCCCCATCACCATAGCAAGGGTTTAGGGTCTTACTCTATACCCATCACCATAGCAAGGGTTTAGGGCCTTACTCTATCCCCATCACCCTAGTAAGGGTTTAGGGTCTTACTCTATCCCCATCACCCTAGCAAGGGTTTAGGGCCTTACTCTATCCCCATCACCCTAGCAAGGGTTTAGGGTCTTACTCTATACCCATCACCATAGCAAGGGTTTAGGGCCTTACTCTATCCCCATCACCCTAGTAAGGGTTTAGGGTCTTACTCTATCCCCATCACCCTAGCAAGGGTTTAGGGTCTAACTCTATCCCCATCACCCTAGCAAGGGTTTAGGGTCTTACTCTATCCCCATCACCCTAGCAAGGGTTTAGGGTCTTACTCTATCCCCATCACCATAGCAAGGGTTTAGGGTCTTACTCTATCCCCATCACCCTAGCAAGGGTTTAGGGTCTTACTCTATCCCCATCACCATAGCAAGGGTTTAGGGTCTTACTCTATCCCCATCACCCTAGCAAGGGTTTAGGGTCTTACTCTATCCCCATCACCATAGAAAGGGTTTAGGGTCTTACTCTATCCCCATCACCCTAGCAAGGGTTTAGGGTCTTACTCTATCCCCATCACCCTAGCAAGGGTTTAGGGTCTTACTCTATCCCCATCACCATAGCAAGGGTTTAGGGTATTACTCTATCCCCATCACCATAGCAAGGGTTTAGGGCCTTACTCTATCCCCATCACCCTAGCAAGGGTTTAGGGCCTTACTCTATCCCCATCACCCTAGCAAGGGTTTAGGGTCTTACTCTACCCCCATCACCCTAGCAATGGTTTAGGGTCTTACTCTATCCCCATCACCCTAGCAAGGGTTTAGGGCCTTACTCTATCCCCATCACCATAGCAAGGGTTTAGGGTCTTACTCTATCCCCATCACCATAGCAAGGGTTTAGGGTCTTACTCTATCCCCATCACCCTAGCAAGGGTTTAGGGTCTTACTCTATCCCCATCACCCTAGCAAGGGTTTAGGGTCTTACTCTATCCCCATCACCATAGCAAGGGTTTAGGGTCTTACTCTATCCCCATCACCCTAGCAAGGGTTTAGGGTCTTACTCTATCCCCATCACCATAGAAAGGGTTTAGGGTCTTACTCTATCCCCATCACCCTAGCAAGGGTTTAGGGTCTTACTCTATCCCCATCACCCTAGCAAGGGTTTAGGGTCTTACTCTATCCCCATCACCATAGCAAGGGTTTAGGGTATTACTCTATCCCCATCACCATAGCAAGGGTTTAGGGCCTTACTCTATCCCCATCACCCTAGCAAGGGTTTAGGGCCTTACTCTATCCCCATCACCCTAGCAAGGGTTTAGGGTCTTACTCTATCCCCATCACCCTAGCAATGGTTTAGGGTCTTACTCTATCCCCATCACCCTAGCAAGGGTTTAGGGTCTTACTCTATCCCCATCACCATAGCAAGGGTTTAGGGTCTTACTCTATCCCCTTCACCATAGCAAGGGTTTAGGGTCTTACTCTATCCCCATCACCCTAGCAAGGGTTTAGGGTCTTACTCTATCCCCATCACCCTAGCAAGGGTTTAGGGTCTTACTCTATCCCCATCACCATAGCAAGGGTTTAGGGTCTTACTCTATCCCCATCCCCCTAGCAAGGGTTTAGGGCCTTACTCTATCCCCATCACCATAGCAAGGGTTTAGGGTCTTACTCTATCCCCATCACCATAGCAAGGGTTTAGGGTCATACTCTATCACCATCACCATAGCAAGGGTTTAGGGTCTTACTCTATCCCCATCACCCTAGCAAGGGTTTAGGGTCTTACTCTATCCCCATCACTATAGCAAGGGTTTAGGGTCTTACTCTCTACCCATCACCATAGCAAGGGTTTAGGGTCTTACTCTATCCCCATCACCATAGCAAGGGTTTAGGGTCTTACTCTATCCCCATCACCATAGCAAGGGTTTAGGGCCTTACTCTTTCCCCATCACCATAGCAAGGGTTTAGGGTCTTACTCTATCCCCATCACCCTAGCAAGGGTTTAGGGTCTTACTCTATCCCCATCACCCTACCAAGGGTTTAGGATCTTACTCTATCCCCATCACCATAGCAAGGGTTTAGGGTCTTACTCTATCCCCATCACCATAGCAAGGATTTAGATCCTTACTCCAGCCCCATCACCATAGCAAGGGTTTAGGGTCTTACTCTATCCCCATCACCATAGCAAGGGTTTAGGGTCTTACTCTATCCCCATCACCCTAGCAAGGGTTTAGGGTCTTACTCTATCCCCATCACCCTAGCAAGGGTTTAGGGTCTTACTCTATCCCCATCACCATAGCAAGGGTTTAGGGTCTTACTCTATCCCCATCACCATAGCAAGGGATTAGGGCCTTACTCTATCCCCATCACCATAGCAAGGGTTTAGGGTCTTACTCTATCCCCATCACCATAGCAAGGGATTAGGGCCTTACTCTATCCCCATCACCATAGCAAGGGATTAGGGCCTTACTCCATCCTCATCACCATAGCAAGGGTTTAGGGTCTGACTCTATCCCCATCACCCTAGCAAGGGTTTAGGGTCTTACTCTACCCCCATCACCATAGCAAGGGTTTAGGGCCTTACTCTATCCCCATCACCATAGCAAGGGTTTAGGGTCTTACTCTATCCCCATCACCATCACCCTAGCAAGGGTTTAGGGCCTTACTCTATCCCCATCACCATCACCCTAGCAAGGGTTTAGGGTCTTACTCTATCCCCATCACCATAGCAAGGGTTTAGGGTCTTACTCTATCCCCATCACCATAGCAAGGGTTTAGGGTCTTACTCTATCCCCATCACCCTAGCAAGGGTTTAGGGCCTTACTCTATCCCCATCACCCTAGCAAGGGTTTAGGGCCTTACTCTATCCCCATCACCCTAGCAAGGGTTTAGGGTCTTACTCTATCCCCATCACCCTAGCAAGGGTTTAGGGTCTAACTCTATCCCCATCACCCTAGCAAGGGTTTAGGGCCTTACTCTATCCCCATCACCATAGCAAGGGTTTAGGGTCTTACTCTATACCCATCACCATAGCAAGGGTTTAGGGCCTTACTCTATCCCCATCACCCTAGTAAGGGTTTAGGGTCTTACTCTATCCCCATCACCCTAGCAAGGGTTTAGGGCCTTACTCTATCCCCATCACCCTAGCAAGGGTTTAGGGTCTTACTCTATACCCATCACCATAGCAAGGGTTTAGGGCCTTACTCTATCCCCATCACCCTAGTAAGGGTTTAGGGTCTTACTCTATCCCCATCACCCTAGCAAGGGTTTAGGGTCTAACTCTATCCCCATCACCCTAGCAAGGGTTTAGGGTCTTACTCTATCCCCATCACCCTAGCAAGGGTTTAGGGTCTTACTCTATCCCCATCACCATAGCAAGGGTTTAGGGTCTTACTCTATCCCCATCACCCTAGCAAGGGTTTAGGGTCTTACTCTATCCCCATCACCATAGCAAGGGTTTAGGGTCTTACTCTATCCCCATCACCCTAGCAAGGGTTTAGGGTCTTACTCTATCCCCATCACCATAGAAAGGGTTTAGGGTCTTACTCTATCCCCATCACCCTAGCAAGGGTTTAGGGTCTTACTCTATCCCCATCACCCTAGCAAGGGTTTAGGGTCTTACTCTATCCCCATCACCATAGCAAGGGTTTAGGGTATTACTCTATCCCCATCACCATAGCAAGGGTTTAGGGCCTTACTCTATCCCCATCACCCTAACAAGGGTTTAGGGCCTTACTCTATTCCCATCACCCTAGCAAGGGTTTAGGGTCTTACTCTACCCCCATCACCCTAGCAATGGTTTAGGGTCTTACTCTATCCCCATCACCCTAGCAAGGGTTTAGGGCCTTACTCTATCCCCATCACCATAGCAAGGGTTTAGGGTCTTACTCTATCCCCATCACCATAGTAAGGGTTTAGGGTCTTACTCTATCCCCATCACCATAGCAAGGGATTAGGGCCTTACTCCATCCTCATCACCATAGCAAGGGTTTAGGGTCTGACTCTATCCCCATCACCCTAGCAAGGGTTTAGGGTCTTACTCTACCCCCATCACCATAGCAAGGGTTTAGGGCCTTACTCTATCCCCATCACCATAGCAAGGGTTTAGGGTCTTACTCTATCCCCATCACCATCACCCTAGCAAGGGTTTAGGGCCTTACTCTATCCCCATCACCATCACCCTAGCAAGGGTTTAGGGTCCTACTCTATCCCCATCACCATAGCAAGGGTTTAGGGTCTTACTCTATCCCCATCACCATAGCAAGGGTTTAGGGTCTTACTCTATCCCCATCACCCTAGCAAGGGTTTAGGGCCTTACTCTATCCCCATCACCCTAGCAAGGGTTTAGGGCCTTACTCTATCCCCATCACCCTAGCAAGGGTTTAGGGTCTTACTCTATCCCCATCACCCTAGCAAGGGTTTAGGGTCTAACTCTATCCCCATCACCCTAGCAAGGGTTTAGGGCCTTACTCTATCCCCATCACCATAGCAAGGGTTTAGGGTCTTACTCTATACCCATCACCATAGCAAGGGTTTAGGGCCTTACTCTATCCCCATCACCCTAGTAAGGGTTTAGGGTCTTACTCTATCCCCATCACCCTAGCAAGGGTTTAGGGCCTTACTCTATCCCCATCACCCTAGCAAGGGTTTAGGGTCTTACTCTATACCCATCACCATAGCAAGGGTTTAGGGCCTTACTCTATCCCCATCACCCTAGTAAGGGTTTAGGGTCTTACTCTATCCCCATCACCCTAGCAAGGGTTTAGGGTCTAACTCTATCCCCATCACCCTAGCAAGGGTTTAGGGTCTTACTCTATCCCCATCACCCTAGCAAGGGTTTAGGGTCTTACTCTATCCCCATCACCATAGCAAGGGTTTAGGGTCTTACTCTATCCCCATCACCCTAGCAAGGGTTTAGGGTCTTACTCTATCCCCATCACCATAGCAAGGGTTTAGGGTCTTACTCTATCCCCATCACCCTAGCAAGGGTTTAGGGTCTTACTCTATCCCCATCACCATAGAAAGGGTTTAGGGTCTTACTCTATCCCCATCACCCTAGCAAGGGTTTAGGGTCTTACTCTATCCCCATCACCCTAGCAAGGGTTTAGGGTCTTACTCTATCCCCATCACCATAGCAAGGGTTTAGGGTATTACTCTATCCCCATCACCATAGCAAGGGTTTAGGGCCTTACTCTATCCCCATCACCCTAGCAAGGGTTTAGGGCCTTACTCTATCCCCATCACCCTAGCAAGGGTTTAGGGTCTTACTCTACCCCCATCACCCTAGCAATGGTTTAGGGTCTTACTCTATCCCCATCACCCTAGCAAGGGTTTAGGGCCTTACTCTATCCCCATCACCATAGCAAGGGTTTAGGGTCTTACTCTATCCCCTTCACCATAGCAAGGGTTTAGGGTCTTACTCTATCCCCATCACCCTAGCAAGGGTTTAGGGTCTTACTCTATCCCCATCACCCTAGCAAGGGTTTAGGGTCTTACTCTATCCCCATCACCATAGCAAGGGTTTAGGGCCTTACTCTATCCCCATCACCATAGCAAGGGTTTAGGGTCTTACTCTATCCCCATCACCATAGCAAGGGTTTAGGGTCATACTCTATCACCATCACCATAGCAAGGGTTTAGGGTCTTACTCTATCCCCATCACCCTA
The DNA here is from genome assembly GCF_045679555.1 of Salvelinus alpinus. Taxonomy (NCBI): domain Eukaryota; kingdom Metazoa; phylum Chordata; class Actinopteri; order Salmoniformes; family Salmonidae; genus Salvelinus; species Salvelinus alpinus. The sequence continues at coordinate 10,338,724 of NC_092086.1, read as the reverse complement.
GCAAAGGGTTTAGGGTCTTACTCTATCCCCATCACTATAGCAAGGGTTTAGGGTCTTACTCTCTACCCATCACCATAGCAAGGGTTTAGGGTCTTACTCTATCCCCATCACCATAGCAAGGGTTTAGGGTCTTACTCTATCCCCATCACCATAGCAAGGGTTTAGGGTCTTACTCTATCCCCGTCACCATAGCAAGGGTTTAGGGTCTTACTCTATCCACATCACCATAGCAAGGGTTTAGGGTCTTACTCTATCCCCATCACCATAGCAAGGGTTTAGGGTCTTACTCTATCCCCATCACCATAGCAAGGGTTTAGGGTCTTACTCTATCCCCATCACCATAGCAAGGGTTTAGGGTCTTACTCTATCCCCATCACCCTAGCAAGGGTTTAGGGTCTTACTCTATCCCCATCACCATAGCAAGGGTTTAGGGTCTTACTCTATCACCATCACCATAGCAAGGGTTTAGGGTCTTACTCTATCCCCATCACCATAGCAAGGGTTTAGGGTCTTACTCTATCCCCATCACCATATCAAGGGTTTAGGGTCTTACTCTATCCCCATCCCCATCACCATAGCAAGGGTTTAGGGTCTTACTCTATCCCCATCACCATAGCAAGGGTTTAGGGTCTTACTCTATCCCCATCACCATAGCAAGGGTTTAGGGTCTTACTCTATCCCCATCACCATATCAAGGGTTTAGGGTCTTACTCTATCCCCATCACCATAGCAAGGGTTTAGGGTCTTACTCTATCCCCATCACCATAGCAAGGGTTTAGGGTCTTACTCTATCCCCATCACCATAGCAAGGGTTTAGGGTCTTACTCTATCCCCATCACCATATCAAGGGTTTAGGGTCTTACTCTATCCCCATCACCATATCAAGGGTTTAGGGTCTTACTCTATCCCCATCACCCTAGCAAGGGTTTAGGGTCTTACTCTATCCCCATCACCATAGCAAGGGTTTAGGGCCTTACTCTATCCCCATCACCATAGCAAGGGTTTAGGGTATTACTCTATCCCCATCACCATAGCAAGGGTTTAGGGTCTTACTCTATCCCCATCACCCTAGCAAGGGTTTAGGGTCTTACTCTATCCCCATCACCCTAGCAAGGGTTTAGGGTCTTACTCTATCCCCATCACCATAGCAAGGGTTTAGGGTCTTACTCTATCCCCATCACCATAGCAAGGGTTTAGGGTCTTACTCTATCCCCATCACCATAGCAAGGGTTTAGGGTCTTACTCTATCACCATCACCATAGCAAGGGTTTAGGGTCTTACTCTATCCCCATCACCATTGCAAGGGTTTAGGGTCTTACTCTATCACCATCACCATAGCAAGGGTTTAGGGTCTTACTCTATCCCCATCACCAAAGCAAGGGTTTAGGGTCTTACTCTATCCCCATCACCATATCAAGGGTTTAGGGTCTTACTCTATCCCCATCCCCATCACCATAGCAAGGGTTTAGGGTCTTACTCTATCCCCATCACCATAGCAAGGGTTTAGGGTCTTACTCTATCCCCATCAGCATATCAAGGGTTTAGGGTCTTACTCTATCCCCATCACCATAGCAAGGGTTTAGGGTCTTACTCTATCCCCATCACCATATCAAGGGTTTAGGGTCTTACTCTATCCCCATCACCATAGCAAGGGTTTAGGGTCTTACTCTATCCCCATCACCATATCAAGGGTTTAGGGTCTTACTCTATCCCCATCACCATAGCAAGGGTTTAGGGTCTTACTCTATCCCCATCACCATAGCAAGGGTTTAGGGTCTTACTCTATCCCCATCACCATAGCAAGGGTTTAGGGTCTTACTCTATCCCCATCACCCCTGCAAGGGTTTAGGGTCTTACTCTATCCCCATCACCCCTGCAAGGGTTTAGGGTCTTATTCTATCCCCATCACCATAGCAAGGGTTTAGGGTCTTACTCTATCCCCATCACCCTAGCAAGGGTTTAGGGTCTTACTCTATCCCCATCACCCTAGCAAGGGTTTAGGGTCTTACTCCATCCTCATCACCATAGCAAGGGTTTAGGGTCTTACTCTATCCCCATCACCAAAGCAAGGGTTTAGGGTCTTACTCTATCCCCATCACCATATCAAGGGTTTAGGGTCTTACTCTATCCCCATCCCCATCACCATAGCAAGGGTTTAGGGTCTTACTCTATCCCCATCACCATAGCAAGGGTTTAGGGTCTTACTCTATCCCCATCACCATAGCAAGGGTTTAGGGTCTTACTCTATCCCCATCACCATATCAAGGGTTTAGGGTCTTACTCTATCCCCATCACCATAGCAAGGGTTTAGGGTCTTACTCTATCCCCATCACCATAGCAAGGGTTTAGGGTCTTACTCTATCCCCATCACCATAGCAAGGGTTTAGGGTCTTACTCTATCCCCATCACCATATCAAGGGTTTAGGGTCTTACTCTATCCCCATCACCATATCAAGGGTTTAGGGTCTTACTCTATCCCCATCACCCTAGCAAGGGTTTAGGGTCTTACTCTATCCCCATCACCCTAGCAAGGGTTTAGGGTCTTACTCTATCCCCATCACCATAGCAAGGGTTTAGGGTCTTACTCTATCCCCATCACCCTAGCAAGGGTTTAGGGTCTTACTCTATCCCCATCACCCTAGCAAGGGTTTAGGGTCTTACTCTATCCCCATCACCATAGCAAGGGTTTAGGGTATTACTCTATCCCCATCACCATAGCAAGGGTTTAGGGTCTTACTCTATCCCCATCACCCTAGCAAGGGTTTAGGGTCTTACTCTATCCCCATCACCATAGCAAGGGTTTAGGGTCTTACTCTATCCCCATCACCATAGCAAGGGTTTAGGGTCTTACTCTATCCCCATCACCATAGCAAGGGTTTAGGGTCTTACTCTATCCCCATCACCATAGCAAGGGTTTAGGGTCTTACTCTATCACCATCACCATAGCAAGGGTTTAGGGTCTTACTCTATCCCCATCACCATTGCAAGGGTTTAGGGTCTTACTCTATCACCATCACCATAGCAAGGGTTTAGGGTCTTACTCTATCCCCATCACCAAAGCAAGGGTTTAGGGTCTTACTCTATCCCCATCACCATATCAAGGGTTTAGGGTCTTACTCTATCCCCATCCCCATCACCATAGCAAGGGTTTAGGGTCTTACTCTATCCCCATCACCATAGCAAGGGTTTAGGGTCTTACTCTATCCCCATCACCATATCAAGGGTTTAGGGTCTTACTCTATCCCCATCACCATAGCAAGGGTTTAGGGTCTTACTCTATCCCCATCACCATATCAAGGGTTTAGGGTCTTACTCTATCCCCATCACCATAGCAAGGGTTTAGGGTCTTACTCTATCCCCATCACCATATCAAGGGTTTAGGGTCTTACTCTATCCCCATCACCATAGCAAGGGTTTAGGGTCTTACTCTATCCCCATCACCATAGCAAGGGTTTAGGGTCTTACTCTATCCCCATCACCATAGCAAGGGTTTAGGGTCTTACTCTATCCCCATCACCCCTGCAAGGGTTTAGGGTCTTACTCTATCCCCATCACCCCTGCAAGGGTTTAGGGTCTTACTCTATCCCCATCACCATAGCAAGGGTTTAGGGTCTTACTCTATCCCCATCACCCTAGCAAGGGTTTAGGGTCTTACTCTATCCCCATCACCCTAGCAAGGGTTTAGGGTCTTACTCCATCCTCATCACCCTAGCAAGGGTTTAGGGCCTTACTCTATCCCCATCACCATAGCAAGGGTTTAGGGTCTTACTCTATCCCCATCACCATAGCAAGGGTTTAGGGTCTTACTCTATCACCATCACCATAGCAAGGGTTTAGGGTCTTACTCTATCCCCATCACCATAGCAAGGGTTTAGGGTCTTACTCTATCCCCATCACCATAGCAAGGGTTTAGGGTCTTACTCTATCCCAATCAACATATCAAGGGTTTAGGGTCTTACTCTATCCCCATCCCCATCACCATAGCAAGGGTTTAGGGTCTTACTCTATCCCCATCACCATAGCAAGGGTTTAGGGTCTTACTCTATCCCCATCACCATAGCAAGGGTTTAGGGTCTTACTCTATCCCCATCACCATATCAAGGGTTTAGGGTCTTACTCTATCCCCATCACCATAGCAAGGGTTTAGGGTCTTACTCTATCCCCATCACCATATCAAGGGTTTAGGGTCTTACTCTATCCCCATCACCATAGCAAGGGTTTAGGGTCTTACTCTATCCCCATCACCATATCAAGGGTTTAGGGTCTTACTCTATCCCCATCACCATAGCAAGGGTTTAGGGTCTTACTCTATCCCCATCACCATATCAAGGGTTTAGGGTCTTACTCTATCCCCATCACCATATCAAGGGTTTAAGGTCTTACTCTATCCCCATCACCATAGCAAGGGTTTAGGGTCTTACTCTATCCCCATCACCATAGCAAGGGTTTAGGGTCTTACTCTATCCCCATCACCATAGCAAGGGTTTAGGGTCTTACTCTATCCCCATTACCCCTGCAAGGGTTTAGGGTCTTACTCTATCCCCATCACCATAGCAAGGGTTTAGGGTCTTACTCTATCCCCATCACCCTAGCAAGGGTTTAGGGTCTTACTCTATCCCCATCACCCTAACAAGGGTTTAGGGTCTTACTCCATCCTCATCACCCTAGCAAGGGTTTAGGGCCTTACTCTATCCCCATCACCATAGCAAGGGTTTAGGGTCTTACTCTATCCCCATCACCCTAGCAAGGGTTTAGGGTCTTACTCTATCCCCATCACCAAAGCAAGGGTTTAGGGTCTTACTCTATCACCATCACCATAGCAAGGGTTTAGGGTCTTACTCTATCCCCATCACCATTGCAAGGGTTTAGGGTCTTACTCTATCACCATCACCATAGCAAGGGTTTAGGGTCTTACTCTATCCCCATCACCAAAGCAAGGGTTTAGGGTCTTACTCTATCCCACTCACCATATCAAGGGTTTAGGGTCTTACTCTATCCCCATCCCCATCACCATAGCAAGGGTTTAGGGTCTTACTCTATCCCCATCACCATAGCAAGGGTTTAGGGTCTTACTCTATCCCCATCACCATAGCAAGGGTTTAGGGTCTTACTCTATCCCCATCACCATATCAAGGGTTTAGGGTCTTACTCTATCCCCATCACCATAGCAAGGGTTTAGGGTCTTACTCTATCCCCATCACCATATCAAGGGTTTAGGGTCTTACTCTATCCCCATCACCATAGCAAGGGTTTAGGGTCTTACTCTATCCCCATCACCATATCAAGGGTTTAGGGTCTTACTCTATCCCCATCACCATATCAAGGGTTTAGGGTCTTACTCTATCCCCATCACCATAGCAAGGGTTTAGGGTCTTACTCTATCCCCATCACCATAGCAAGGGTTTAGGGTCTTACTCTATCCCCATCACCATAGCAAGGGTTTAGGGTCTTACTCTATCCCCATCACCCCTGCAAGGGTTTAGGGTCTTACTCTATCCCCATCACCATAGCAAGGGTTTAGGGTCTTACTCTATCCCCATCACCCTAGCAAGGGTTTAGGGTCTTACTTTATCCCCATCACCCTAGCAAGGGTTTAGGGTCTTACTCCATCCTCATCACCCTAGCAAGGGTTTAGGGTCTTACTCTATCCCCATCACCATAGCAAGGGTTTAGGGTCTTACTCTATCACCATCACCATAGCAAGGGTTTAGGGTCTTACTCTATCCCCATCACCATAGCAAGGGTTTAGGGTCTTACTCTATCACCATCACCATAGCAAGGGTTTAGGGTCTTACTCTATCCCCATCACCATAGCAAGGGTTTAGGGTCTTACTCTATCCCAATCAACATATCAAGGGTTTAGGGTCTTACTCTATCCCCATCCCCATCAGCATAGCAAGGGTTTAGGGTCTTACTCTATCCCCATCACCATAGCAAGGGTTTAGGGTCTTACTCTATCCCCATCACCATAGCAAGGGTTTAGGGTCTTACTCTATCCCCATCACCATATCAAGGGTTTAGGGTCTTACTCTATCCCCATCACCATCGCAAGGGTTTAGGGTCTTACTCTATCCCCATCACCATATCAAGGGTTTAGGGTCTTACTCTATCCCCATCACCATAGCAAGGGTTTAGGGTCTTACTCTATCCCCATCACCATATCAAGGGTTTAGGGTCTTACTCTATCCCCATCACCATATCAAGGGTTTAGGGTCTTACTCTATCCCCATCACCATAGCAAGGGTTTAGGGTCTTACTCTATCCCCATCACCATAGCAAGGGTTTAGGGTCTTACTCTATCCCCATCACCATAGCAAGGGTTTAGGGTCTTACTCTATCCCCATTACCCCTGCAAGGGTTTAGGGTCTTACTCTATCCCCATCACCATAGCAAGGGTTTAGGGTCTTACTCTATCCCCATCACCCTAGCAAGGGTTTAGGGTCTTACTCTATCCCCATCACCCTAGCAAGGGTTTAGGGTCTTACTCCATCCTCATCACCCTAGCAAGGGTTTAGGGCCTTACTCTATCCCCATCACCATAGCAAGGGTTTAGGGTCTTACTCTATCCCCATCACCCTAGCAAGGGTTTAGGGTCTTACTCTATCCCCATCACCATAGCAAGGGTTTAGGGTCTTACTCTATCCCCATCACCATAGCAAGGGTTTAGGGTCTTACTCTATCCCCATCACCATATCAAGGGTTTAGGGTCTTACTCTATCCCCATCACCATCGCAAGGGTTTAGGGTCTTACTCTATCCTCATCACCATATCAAGGGTTTAGGGTCTTACTCTATCCCCATCACCATAGCAAGGGTTTAGGGTCTTACTCTATCCCCATCACCATAGCAAGGGTTTAGGGTCTTACTCTATCACCATCACCATAGCAAGGGTTTAGGGTCTTACTCTATCCCCATCACCATAGCAAGGGTTTAGGGTCTTACTCTATCACCATCACCATAGCAAGGGTTTAGGGTCTTACTCTATCCCCATCACCATAGCAAGGGTTTAGGGTCTTACTCTATCCCAATCAACATATCAAGGGTTTAGGGTCTTACTCTATCCCCATCCCCATCAGCATAGCAAGGGTTTAGGGTCTTACTCTATCCCCATCACCATAGCAAGGGTTTAGGGTCTTACTCTATCCCCATCACCATAGCAAGGGTTTAGGGTCTTACTCTATCCCCATCACCATATCAAGGGTTTAGGGTCTTACTCTATCCCCATCACCATCGCAAGGGTTTAGGGTCTTACTCTATCCCCATCACCATATCAAGGGTTTAGGGTCTTACTCTATCCCCATCACCATAGCAAGGGTTTAGGGTCTTACTCTATCCCCATCACCATATCAAGGGTTTAGGGTCTTACTCTATCCCCATCACCATATCAAGGGTTTAGGGTCTTACTCTATCCCCATCACCATAGCAAGGGTTTAGGGTCTTACTCTATCCCCATCACCATAGCAAGGGTTTAGGGTCTTACTCTATCCCCATCACCATAGCAAGGGTTTAGGGTCTTACTCTATCCCCATTACCCCTGCAAGGGTTTAGGGTCTTACTCTATCCCCATCACCATAGCAAGGGTTTAGGGTCTTACTCTATCCCCATCACCCTAGCAAGGGTTTAGGGTCTTACTCTATCCCCATCACCCTAGCAAGGGTTTAGGGTCTTACTCCATCCTCATCACCCTAGCAAGGGTTTAGGGCCTTACTCTATCCCCATCACCATAGCAAGGGTTTAGGGTCTTACTCTATCCCCATCACCCTAGCAAGGGTTTAGGGTCTTACTCTATCCCCATCACCATAGCAAGGGTTTAGGGTCTTACTCTATCCCCATCACCATAGCAAGGGTTTAGGGTCTTACTCTATCCCCATCACCATATCAAGGGTTTAGGGTCTTACTCTATCCCCATCACCATCGCAAGGGTTTAGGGTCTTACTCTATCCCCATCACCATATCAAGGGTTTAGGGTCTTACTCTATCCCCATCACCATAGCAAGGGTTTAGGGTCTTACTCTATCCCCATCACCATAGCAAGGGTTTAGGGTCTTACTCTATCCCCATCACCATATCAAGGGTTTAGGGTCTTACTCTATCCCCATCACCATAGCAAGGGTTTAGGGTCTTACTCTATCCCCATCACCATAGCAAGGGTTTAGGGTCTTACTCTATCCCCATCACCATAGCAAGGGTTTAGGGTCTTACTCTATCCCCATTACCCCTGCAAGGGTTTAGGGTCTTACTCTATCCCCATCACCATAGCAAGGGTTTAGGGTCTTACTCTATCCCCATCACCCTAGCAAGGGTTTAGGGTCTTACTCTATCCCCATCACCCTAGCAAGGGTTTAGGGTCTTACTCCATCCTCATCACCCTAGCAAGGGTTTAGGGCCTTACTCTATCCCCATCACCATAGCAAGGGTTTAGGGTCTTACTCTATCCCCATCACCCTAGCAAGGGTTTAGGGTCTTACTCTATCCCCATCACCAAAGCAAGGGTTTAGGGTCTTACTCTATCCCCATCACCATAGCAAGGGTTTAGGGTCTTACTCTATCCCCATCACCCTAGCAAGGGTTTAGGGCCTTACTCTATCCCCATCACCATAGCGAGGGTTTAGGGTCTTACTCTATCCCCATCACCATAGCAAGGGTTTAGGGTCTTACTCTATCCCCATCACCATAGCAAGGGTTTAGGGTCTTACTCTATCCCCATCACCATAGCAAGGGTTTAGGGTCTTACTCTATCCCCATCACCATAGCAAGGGTTTAGGGTCTTACTCTATCCCCATCACCATAGCAAGGGTTTAGGGTCTTACTCTATCCCCATCACCATAGCAAGGGTTTAGGGTCTTACTCTATCCCCATCACCATAGCAAGGGTTTAGGGTCTTACTCTATCCCCATCACCCTAGCAAGGGTTTAGGGTCTTACTCTATCCCCATCACCATATCAAGGGTTTAGGGTCTTACTCTATCCCCATCACCCTAGCAAGGGTTTAGGGTCTTACTCTATCCCCATCACCATAGCAAGGGTTTAGGGTCTTACTCTATCCCCATCACCCTAGCAAGGGTTTAGGGTCTTACTCTATCCCCATCACCCTAGCAAGGGTTTAGGGTCTTACTCTATCCCCATCACCCTAGCAAGGGTTTACTGTCTTACTCTATCCCCATCACCATAGCAAGGGTTTAGGGTCTTACTCTATCCCCATCACCCTAGCAAGGATTTAGGGTCTTACTCTATCCCCATCACCATAGCAAGGGTTTAGGGCCTTACTCTATCCCCATCACCATAGCAAGGGTTTAGGGTCTTACTCTATCCCCATCACCATAGCAAGGGTTTAGGGTCTTACTCTATCCCCATCACCATAGCAAGGGTTTAGGGCCTTACTCTATCCCCATCACCATAGCAAGGGTTTAGGGCCTTACTCTATCCCCATCACCATAGCAAGGGTTTAGGGTCTTACTCTATCCCCATCACCATAGCAAGGGTTTAGGGTCTTACTCTATCCCCATCACCCTAGCAAGGGTTTAGGGTCTTACTCTATCCCCATCACCCTAGCAAGGGTTTAGGGTCTTACTCTATCCCCATCACCATATCAAGGGTTTAGGGTCTTACTCCATCCCCATCACCATAGCAAGGGTTTAGGGCCTTACTCTATCCCCATCACCATAGCAAGGGTTTAGGGTCTTACTCTATCCCCATCACCCTAGCAAGGGTTTAGGGTCTTACTCTATCCCCATCACCATAGCAAGGGTTTAGGGTCTTACTCTATCCCCATCACCCTAGCAAGGGTTTAGGGTCTTACTCTATCCACATCACCCTAGCAAGGGTTTAGGGTCTTACTCTATCCCCATCACCATAGCAAGGGTTTAGGGTCTTACTCTATCCCCATTACCATAGCAAGGGTTTAGGGTCTTACTCTATCCCCATCACCATAGCAAGGGTTTAGGGTCTTACTCTATCCCCATCACCCTAGCAAGGGTTTAGGGTCTTACTCTATCCCCATCACCATAGCAAGGGTTTAGGGTCTTACTCTATCCCCATCACCATAGTAAGGGTTTAGGGTCTTACTCTATCCCCATCACCCTAGCAAGGGTTTAGGGTCTTACTCTATCCCCCTCACCCTAGCAAGGGTTTAGGGCCTTACTCTATCCCCATCACCCTAGCAAGGGTTTAGGGCCTTACTCTAGCCCCATCACCATAGCAAGGGTTTAGGGTCTTATTCTATTCCCATCACCCTAGCAAGGGTTTACTGTCTTACTCTATCCCCATCACCCTAGCAAGGGTTTAGGGTCTTACTCTATCCCCATCACCATAGCAAGGGTTTAGGGTCTTACTCTATCCCCATCACTATAGCAAGGGTTTAGGGTCTTACTCTATCCCCATCACTATAGCAAGGGTTTAGGGTCTTACTCTATCCCCATCACCCTAGCAAGGGTTTACTGTCTTACTCTATCCCCATCACCCTAGCAAGGGTTTAGGGTCTTACTCTATCCCCATCACCCTAGCAAGGGTTTAGGGCCTTACTCTATCCCCATCACCATAGCAAGGGTTTAGGGTCTTACTCTATCCCCATCACCCTAGCAAGGGTTTACTGTCTTACTCTATCCCCATCACCCTAGCAAGGGTTTAGGGTCTTACTCTATCCCCATCACCATAGCAAGGGTTTAGGGTCTTACTCTATCCCCATCACCATAGCAAGGGTTTAGGGTCTTACTCTATCCCCATCACCATAGCAAGGGTTTAGGGTCTTATTCTATCCCCATCACCCTAGCAACGGTTTAGGGCCTTACTCTATCCCCATCACCCTAGCAAGGGTTTAGGGTCTTACTCTATCCCCATCACCCTAGCAAGGGTTTAGATCCTTACTCTATCCCCATCACCCTTGCAAGGGTTTAGGGTCTTACTCTATCCCCATCACCCTAGCAACGGTTTAGGGCCTTACTCTATCCCCATCACCCTAGCAAGGGTTTAGGGTCTTACTCTATCCCCATCACCATAGCAAGGGTTTAGGGTCTTACTCTATCCCCATCACCATAGCAAGGGTTTAGGGCCTTACTCTATCCCCATCACCATAGCAAGGGTTTGGGGCCTTACTCTATCCCCATCACCATAGCAAGGGTTTAGGGCCTTACTCTATCCCCATCACCATAGCAAGGGTTTAGGGCCTTACTCTATCCCCATCACCCTATCAAGGGTTTATGGTCTTACTCTATCCCCATCACCCTAGCAAGGGTTTAGGACCTTAGTCTATCCCCATCACCCTAGCAAGGGTTTAGGGTCTTACTCTATCCCCATCACCCTAGCAAGGGTTTAGGGTCTTACTCTATCCCCATCACCCTAGCAAGGGTTTAGGGCCTTACTCTATCCCCATCACCCTAGCAAGGGTTTAGGGTCTTACTCTATCCCCATCACCAAAGCAAGGGTTTAGGGTCTTACTCTATCCCCATCACCATAGCAAGGGTTTAGGGTCTTACTCTATCCCCATCACCCTAGCAAGGGTTTAGGGCCTTACTCTATCCCCATCACCATAGCGAGGGTTTAGGGTCTTACTCTATCCCCATCACCATAGCAAGGGTTTAGGGTCTTACTCTATCCCCATCACCATAGCAAGGGTTTAGGGTCTTACTCTATCCCCATCACCATAGCAAGGGTTTAGGGTCTTACTCTATCCCCATCACCATAGCAAGGGTTTAGGGTCTTACTCTATCCCCATCACCATAGCAAGGGTTTAGGGTCTTACTCTATCCCCATCACCATAGCAAGGGTTTAGGGTCTTACTCTATCCCCATCACCATAGCAAGGGTTTAGGGTCTTACTCTATCCCCATCACCCTAGCAAGGGTTTAGGGTCTTACTCTATCCCCATCACCATATCAAGGGTTTAGGGTCTTACTCTATCCCCATCACCCTAGCAAGGGTTTAGGGTCTTACTCTATCCCCATCACCATAGCAAGGGTTTAGGGTCTTACTCTATCCCCATCACCCTAGCAAGGGTTTAGGGTCTTACTCTATCCCCATCACCCTAGCAAGGGTTTAGGGTCTTACTCTATCCCCATCACCCTAGCAAGGGTTTACTGTCTTACTCTATCCCCATCACCATAGCAAGGGTTTAGGGTCTTACTCTATCCCCATCACCCTAGCAAGGATTTAGGGTCTTACTCTATCCCCATCACCATAGCAAGGGTTTAGGGCCTTACTCTATCCCCATCACCATAGCAAGGGTTTAGGGTCTTACTCTATCCCCATCACCATAGCAAGGGTTTAGGGTCTTACTCTATCCCCATCACCATAGCAAGGGTTTAGGGCCTTACTCTATCCCCATCACCATAGCAAGGGTTTAGGGCCTTACTCTATCCCCATCACCATAGCAAGGGTTTAGGGTCTTACTCTATCCCCATCACCATAGCAAGGGTTTAGGGTCTTACTCTATCCCCATCACCCTAGCAAGGGTTTAGGGTCTTACTCTATCCCCATCACCCTAGCAAGGGTTTAGGGTCTTACTCTATCCCCATCACCATATCAAGGGTTTAGGGTCTTACTCCATCCCCATCACCATAGCAAGGGTTTAGGGCCTTACTCTATCCCCATCACCATAGCAAGGGTTTAGGGTCTTACTCTATCCCCATCACCCTAGCAAGGGTTTAGGGTCTTACTCTATCCCCATCACCATAGCAAGGGTTTAGGGTCTTACTCTATCCCCATCACCCTAGCAAGGGTTTAGGGTCTTACTCTATCCACATCACCCTAGCAAGGGTTTAGGGTCTTACTCTATCCCCATCACCATAGCAAGGGTTTAGGGTCTTACTCTATCCCCATCACCATAGCAAGGGTTTAGGGTCTTACTCTATCCCCATTACCATAGCAAGGGTTTAGGGTCTTACTCTATCCCCATCACCATAGCAAGGGTTTAGGGTCTTACTCTATCCCCATCACCCTAGCAAGGGTTTAGGGTCTTACTCTATCCCCATCACCATAGCAAGGGTTTAGGGTCTTACTCTATCCCCATCACCCTAGCAAGGGTTTAGGGTCTTACTCTATCCCCCTCACCCTAGCAAGGGTTTAGGGCCTTACTCTATCCCCATCACCCTAGCAAGGGTTTAGGGCCTTACTCTAGCCCCATCACCATAGCAAGGGTTTAGGGTCTTATTCTATTCCCATCACCCTAGCAAGGGTTTACTGTCTTACTCTATCCCCATCACCCTAGCAAGGGTTTAGGGTCTTACTCTATCCCCATCACCATAGCAAGGGTTTAGGGTCTTACTCTATCCCCATCACTATAGCAAGGGTTTAGGGTCTTACTCTATCCCCATCACTATAGCAAGGGTTTAGGGTCTTACTCTATCCCCATCACCCTAGCAAGGGTTTACTGTCTTACTCTATCCCCATCACACTAGCAAGGGTTTAGGGCCTTACTCTATCCCCATCACCATAGCAAGGGTTTAGGGTCTTACTCTATCCCCATCACCCTAGCAAGGGTTTACTGTCTTACTCTATCCCCATCACCCTAGCAAGGGTTTAGGGTCTTACTCTATCCCCATCACCATAGCAAGGGTTTAGGGTCTTACTCTAATCCCATCACCATAGCAAGGGTTTAGGGTCTTACTCTATCCCCATCACCATAGCAAGGGTTTAGGGTCTTATTCTATCCCCATTACCATAGCAAGGGTTTAGGGTCTTACTCTATCCCCATCACCATAGCAAGGGTTTAGGGTCTTACTCTATCCCCATCACCCTAGCAAGGGTTTAGGGTCTTACTCTATCCCCATCACCATAGCAAGGGTTTAGGGTCTTACTCTATCCCCATCACCATAGTAAGGGTTTAGGGTCTTACTCTATCCCCATCACCCTAGCAAGGGTTTAGGGTCTTACTCTATCCCCCTCACCCTAGTAAGGGTTTAGGGCCTTACTCTATCCCCATCACCCTAGCAAGGGTTTAGGGCCTTACTCTATCCCCATCACCCTAGCAAGGGTTTACTGTCTTACTCTATCCCCATCACCCTAGCAAGGGTTTAGGGTCTTACTCTATCCCCATCACCATAGCAAGGGTTTAGGGTCTTACTCTATCCCCATCACCATAGCAAGGGTTTAGGGTCTTACTCTATCCCCATCACCATAGCAAGGGTTTAGGGTCTTATTCTATCCCCATCACCCTAGCAACGGTTTAGGGCCTTACTCTATCCCCATCACCCTAGCAAGGGTTTAGGGTCTTACTCTATCCCCATCACCCTAGCAAGGGTTTAGATCCTTACTCTATCCCCATCACCCTTGCAAGGGTTTAGGGTCTTACTCTATCCCCATCACCCTAGCAACGGTTTAGGGCCTTACTCTATCCCCATCACCCTAGCAAGGGTTTAGGGTCTTACTCTATCCCCATCACCATAGCAAGGGTTTAGGGTCTTACTCTATCCCCATCACCATAGCAAGGGTTTAGGGCCTTACTCTATCCCCATCACCATAGCAAGGGTTTGGGGCCTTACTCTATCCCCATCACCATCACCCTAGCAAGGGTTTAGGGTCTTACTCTATCCCCATCACCATAGCAAGGGTTTAGGGTCTTACTCTATCCCCATCACCATAGCAAGGGTTTAGGGCCTTACTCTATCCCCATCACCATAGCAAGGGTTTAGGGCCTTACTCTATCCCCATCACCCTAGCAAGGGTTTAGGGTCTTACTCTATCCCCATCACCATAGCAAGGGTTTAGGGCCTTACTCTATCCCCATCACCATAGCAAGGGTTTAGGGTCTTACTCTATCCCCATCACCTTAGCAAGGGTTTAGGGTCTTACTCTATCCCCATCACCATAGCAAGGGTTTAGGGTCTTACTCTATCCCCATCACCCTAGCAAGGGTTTAGGGTCTTACTCTATCCCCATCACCCTAGCAAGGGTTTAGGGTCTTACTCTATCCCCATCACCCTAGCAAGGGTTTAGGGCCTTACTCTATCCCCATCACCATGGTAAGGGTTTAGGGTCTTACTCTATCCCCATCACCCTAGCAAGGGTTTAGGGTCTTACTCTATCCCCATCACCCTAGCAAGGGTTTAGGGTCTTACTCTATCCCCATCACCATAGCAAGGGTTTAGGGTCTTACTCTTTCCCCATCACCATAGCAAGGGTTTAGGGTCTTACTCTATCCCCATCACCATAGCAAGGGTTTAGGGTCTGACTCTATCCCCATCACCATAGCAAGGGTTTAGGGCCTTACTCTATCCCCATCACCATAGCAAGGGTTTAGGGTCTTACTCTATCCCCATCACCATAGCAAGGGTTTAGGGCCTTACTCTATCCCCATCACCATAGCAAGGGTTTAGGGCCTTACTCTATCCCCATCACCATAGCAAGGGTTTAGGGTCTTACTCTATCCCCATCACCATAGCAAGGGTTTAGGGTCTTACTCTATCCCCATCACCCTAGCAAGGGTTTAGGGTCTTACTCTATCCCCATCACCCTAGCAAGGGTTTAGGGTCTTACTCTATCCCCATCACCATATCAAGGGTTTAGGGTCTTACTCTATCCCCATCACCATAGCAAGGGTTTAGGGCCTTACTCTATCCCCATCACCATAGCAAGGGTTTAGGGTCTTACTCTATCCCCATCACCCTAGCAAGGGTTTAGGGTCTTACTCTATCCCCATCACCATAGCAAGGGTTTAGGGTCTTACTCTATCCCCATCACCATAGCAAGGGTTTAGGGTCTTACTCTATCCACATCACCCTAGCAAGGGTTTAGGGTCTTACTCTATCCCCATCACCATAGCAAGGGTTTAGGGTCTTACTCTATCCCCATCACCATAGCAAGGGTTTAGGGTCTTACTCTATCCCCATCACCATAGCAAGGGTTTAGGGCCTTACTCTATCCCCATCACCATAGCAAGGGTTTAGGGCCTTACTCTATCCCCATCACCATAGCAAGGGTTTAGGGTCTTACTCTATCCCCATCACCCTAGCAAGGGTTTAGGGTCTTACTCTATCCCCATCACCCTAGCAAGGGTTTAGGGTCTTACTCTATCCCCATCACCATATCAAGGGTTTAGGGTCTTACTCTATCCCCATCACCATAGCAAGGGTTTAGGGCCTTACTCTATCCCCATCACCATAGCAAGGGTTTAGGGTCTTACTCTATCCCCATCACCCTAGCAAGGGTTTAGGGTCTTACTCTATCCCCATCACCATAGCAAGGGTTTAGGGTCTTACTCTATCCCCATCACCCTAGCAAGGGTTTAGGGTCTTACTCTATCCCCATCACCCTAGCAAGGGTTTAGGGTCTTACTCTATCCCCATCACCATAGCAAGGGTTTAGGGTCTTACTCTATCCCCATCACCATAGCAAGGGTTTAGGGTCTTACTCTATCCCCATCACCATAGCAAGGGTTTAGGGTCTTACTCTATCCCCATCACCATAGCAAGGGTTTAGGGTCTTACTCTATCCCCATCACCCTAACAAGGGTTTAGTGTCTTACTCTATCCCCATCACCATAGCAAGGGTTTAGGGTCTTACTCTATCCCCATCACCATAGCAAGGGTTTAGGGTCTTACTCTATCCCCATCACCATAGCAAGGGTTTAGGGTCTTACTCTATCCCCATCACCATAGCAAGGGTTTAGGGTCTTACTCTATCCCCATCACCATAGCAAGGGTTTAGGGTCTTACTCTATCCCCATCACCCTAGCAAGGGTTTAGGGTCTTACTCTATCCCCATTACCCTAGCAAGGGTTTAGGGTCTTACTCTATCCCCATCACCCTAGCAAGGGTTTACTGTCTTACTCTATCCCCATCACCCTAGCAAGGGTTTAGGGTCTTACTCTATCCCCATCACCATAGCAAGGGTTTAGGGTCTTACTCTATCCCCATCACCATAGCAAGGGTTTAGGGTCTTACTCTATCCCCATCACCATAGCAAGGGTTTAGGGTCTTATTCTATCCCCATCACCCTAGCAACGGTTTAGGGCCTTACTCTATCCCCATCACCCTAGCAAGGGTTTAGGGTCTTACTCTATCCCCATCACCATAGCAAGGGTTTAGGGCCTTACTCTATCCCCATCACCATAGCAAGGGTTTAGGGTCTTACTCTATCCCCATCACCTTAGCAAGGGTTTAGGGTCTTACTCTATCCCCATCACCATAGCAAGGGTTTAGGGTCTTACTCTATCCCCATCACCCTAGCAAGGGTTTAGGGTCTTACTCTATCCACATCACCCTAGCAAGGGTTTAGGGTCTTACTCTATCCCCATCACCATAGCAAGGGTTTAGGGTCTTACTCTATCCCCATCACCATAGCAAGGGTTTAGGGTCTTACTCTATCCCCATCACCCTAGCAAGGGTTTAGGGTCTTACTCTATCCCCATCACCATAGCAAGGGTTTAGGGTCTTACTCTATCCCCATCACCATAGCAAGGGTTTAGGGTCTTACTCTATCCCCATCACCATAGCAAGGGTTTAGGGTCTTACTCTATCCCCATCACCCTAACAAGGGTTTAGTGTCTTACTCTATCCCCATCACCATAGCAAGGGTTTAGGGTCTTATTCTATCCCCATCACCATAGCAAGGGTTTAGGGTCTTACTCTATCCCCATCACCATAGCAAGGGTTTAGGGTCTTACTCTATCCCCATCACCATAGCAAGGGTTTAGGGTCTTACTCTATCCCCATCACCATAGCAAGGGTTTAGGGCCTTACTCTATCCCCATCACCATAGCAAGGGTTTAGGGTCTTACTCTATCCCCATCACCATAGCAAGGGTTTAGGGTCTTACTCTATCCCCATCACCCTAGCAAGGGTTTACTGTCTTACTCTATCCCCATCACCCTAGCAAGGGTTTAGGGTCTTACTCTATCCCCATCACCATAGCAAGGGTTTAGGGTCTTACTCTATCCCCATCACCATAGCAAGGGTTTAGGGTCTTACACTATCCCCATCACCATAGCAAGGGTTTAGGGTCTTATTCTATCCCCATCACCCTAGCAACGGTTTAGGGCCTTACTCTATCCCCATCACCCTAGCAAGGGTTTAGGGTCTTACTCTATCCCATTCACCCTAGCAAGGGTTTAGGGCCTTACTCTATCCCCATCACCCTATCAAGGGTTTAGGGTCTTACTCTATCCCCATCACCCTAGCAAGGGTTTAGGACCTTAGTCTATCCCCATCACCCTAGCAAGGGTTTAGGGTCTTACTCTATCCCCATCACCCTAGCAAGGGTTTAGGACCTTAGTCTATCCCCATCACCCTAGCAAGGGTTTAGGGTCTTACTCTATCCCCATCACCATAGCAAGGGTTTAGGGTCTTACTCTATCCCCATCACCATAGCAAGGGTTTAGGGTCTTACTCTATCCCCATCACCATAGCAAGGGTTTAGATCCTTACTCTATCCCCATCACCCTAGCAAGGGTTTAGGGTCTTACTCTATCCCCATCACCATAGCAAGGGTTTAGGGCCTTACTCTATCCCCATCACCCTAGCAAGGGTTTAGGGTCTTACTCTATCCCCATCACCATAGCAAGGGTTTAGGGTCTTACTCTATCCCCATCACCATAGCAAGGGTTTAGGGTCTTACTCTATCCCCATCACCATAGCAAGGGTTTAGGGTCTTACTCTATCCCCATCACCCTAGCAAGGGTTTAGGGCCTTACTCTATCCCCATCACCATAGCAAGGGTTTAGGGTCTTACTCTATCCCCATCACCCTAGCAAGGGTTTAGGGTCTTACTCTATCCCCATCACCCTAGCAAGGGTTTACTGTCTTACTCTATCCCCATCACCCTAGCAAGGGTTTAGGGTCTTACTCTATCCCCATCACCATAGCAAGGGTTTAGGGTCTTACTCTATCCCCATCACCCTAGCAAGGGTTTAGGGCCTTACTCTATCACCATCACCATAGCAAGGGTTTAGGGTCTTACTCTATCCCCATCACCCTAGCAAGGGTTTACTGTCTTACTCTATCCCCATCACCCTAGCAAGGGTTTAGGGTCTTACTCTATCCCCATCACCATAGCAAGGGTTTAGGGTCTTACTCTATCCCCATCACCATAGCAAGGGTTTAGGGTCTTACTCTATCCCCATCACCATAGCAAGGGTTTAGGGTCTTATTCTATCCCCATCACCCTAGCAACGGTTTAGGGCCTTACTCTATCCCCATCACCCTAGCAAGGGTTTAGGGTCTTACTCTATCCCATTCACCCTAGCAAGGGTTTAGGGTCTTATTCTATCCCCATCACCCTAGCAACGGTTTAGGGCCTTACTCTATCCCCATCACCCTAGCAAGGGTTTAGGGTCTTACTCTATCCCCATCACCATAGCAAGGGTTTAGGGTCTTACTCTATCCCCATCACCATAGCAAGGGTTTAGGGCCTTACTCTATCCCCATCACCATAGCAAGGGTTTGGGGCCTTACTCTATCCCCATCACCATAGCAAGGGTTTAGGGCCTTACTCTATCCCCATCACCATAGCAAGGGTTTAGGGCCTTACTCTATCCCCATCACCCTAGCAAGGGTTTAGGGCCTTACTCTATCCCCATCACCCTATCAAGGGTTTAGGGTCTTACTCTATCCCCATCACCCTAGCAAGGGTTTAGGACCTTAGTCTATCCCCATCACCCTAGCAAGGGTTTAGGGTCTTACTCTATCCCCATCACCCTAGCAAGGGTTAAGGGTCTTACTCTATCCCCATCACCATAGCAAGGGTTTAGGGTCTTACTCTATCCCCATCACCATAGCAAGGGTTTAGGGTCTTACTCTATCCCCATCACCATAGCAAGGGTTTAGGGTCTTACTCTATCCCCATCACCCTAGCAAGGGTTTAGGGTCTTACTCTATCCCCATCACCATAGCAAGGGTTTAGGGTCTTACTCTATCCCCATCACAATAGCAAGGGTTTAGGGTCTTACTCTATCCCCATCACCCTAGCAAGGGTTTAGGGTCTTACTCTATCCCCATCACCATAGCAAGGGTTTAGGGTCTTACTCTATCCCCATCACCATAGCAAGGGTTTAGGGTCTTACTCTATCCCCATCACCATAGCAAGGGTTTAGATCCTTACTCCAGCCCCATCACCCTAGCAAGGGTTTAGGGCCTTACTCTATCCCCATCACCCTAGCAAGGGTTTAGGGTCTTACTCTATCCCCAACACCCTAGCAAGGGTTTAGGGTCTTACTCTATCCCCATCACCATAGCAAGGGTTTAGGGTCTTACTCTATCCTCATCACCCTAGCAAGGGTTTAGGGTCTTACTCTATCCCCATCACCCTAGCAAGGGTTTAGGGTCTTACTCTATCCCCATCACCCTAGCAAGGGTTTAGGGTCTTACTCTATCCCCATCACCCTAGCAAGGGTTTAGGGTCTTACTCTATCCCCATCACCATAGCAAGGGTTTAGGGTCTTACTCTATCCCCATCACCATCACCATAGCAAGAGTTTAGGGTCTTACTCTATCCCCATCACCATAGCAAGGGTTTAGGGTCTTACTCTATCCCCATCACCATAGCAAGTGTTTGGGGTCTTACTCTATCCCCATCACCCTAGCAAGGGTTTAGGGTCTTACTCTATCCCCATCACCCTAGCAAGGGTTTAGGGTCTTACTCTATCCCCATCACCATAGCAAGGGTTTAGGGTCTTACTCTATCCCCATCACCCTAGCAAGGGTTTAGGGTCTTACTCTATCCCCATCACCATAGCAAGGGTTTAGGGTCTTACTCTATCCCCATCACCATAGCAAGGGTTTAGGGTCTTAGTCTATCCCCATCACCATAGCAAGGGTTTAGGGTCTTACTCTATCCCCATCACCATAGCAAGGGTTTAGGGTCTTACTCTATCCCCATCACCCTAGCAAGGGTTTAGGGCCTTACTCTATCCCCATCACCCTAGCAAGGGTTTAGGGTCTTACTCTATCCCCAACACCCTAGCAAGGGTTTAGGGTCTTACTCTATCCCCATCACCATAGCAAGGGTTTAGGGTCTTACTCTATCCTCATCACCCTAGCAAGGGTTTAGGGTCTTACTCTATCCCCATCACCCTAGCAAGGGTTTAGGGTCTTACTCTATCCCCATCACCCTAGCAAGGGTTTAGGGTCTTACTCTATCCCCATCACCCTAGCAAGGGTTTAGGGTCTTACTCTATCCCCATCACCATAGCAAGGGTTTAGGGTCTTACTCTATCCCCATCACCATCACCATAGCAAGGGTTTAGGGTCTTACTCTATCCCCATCACCATAGCAAGGGTTTAGGGTCTTACTCTATCCCCATCACCATAGCAAGGGTTTAGGGTCTTACTCTATCCCCATCACCATATCAAGGGTTTAGGGTCTTACTCTATCCCCATCACCCTAGCAAGGGTTTAGGGCCTTACTCTATCCCCATCACCATAGCAAGGGTTTAGGGTCTTACTCTATCCCCATCACCATAGCAAGGGTTTAGGGTCTTACTCTATCCCCATCACCCTAGCAAGGGATTAGGGTCTTACTCTATCCCCATCACCATAGCAAGGGTTTAGGGTCTTACTCTATCCCCATCACCATAGCAAGGGTTTAGGGTCTTACTCTATCCCCATCACCATAGCAAGGGTTTAGGGTCTTACTCTATCCCCATCACCCTAGCAAGGGTTTAGGGCCTTACTCTATCCCCATCACCATAGCAAGGGTTTAGGGTCTTACTCTATCCCCATCACCCTAGCAAGGGTTTAGGGTCTTACTCTATCCCCATCACCCTAGCAAGGGTTTAGGGTCTTACTCTATCCCCATCACCCTAGCAAGGGTTTAGGGTCTTACTCTATCCCCATCACCCTAGCAAGGGTTTAGGGTCTTACTCTATCCCCATCACCCTAGCAAGGGTTTAGGGTCTTACTCTATCCCCATCACCATAGCAAGGGTTTAGGGTCTTACTCTATCCCCATCACCCTAGCAAGGGTTTAGGGTCTTACTCTATCCCCATCACCATAGCAAGGGTTTAGGGTCTTACTCTATCCCCATCACCATAGCAAGGGTTATAGGGCCTTACTCTATCCCCATCACCCTAGCAAGGGTTTAGGGTCTTACTCTATCCCCATCACCATAGCAAGGGTTTAGGGTCTTACTCTACCCCCATCACCCTAGCAAGGGTTTAGGGTCTTGCTCTATCCCCATCACCCTAGCAAGGGTTTAGGGTCTTATTCTATCCCCATCACCCTAGCAACGGTTTAGGGCCTTACTCTATCTCCATCACCCTAGCAAGGGTTTAGGGTCTTACTCTATCCCCATCACCATAGCAAGGGTTTAGGGTCTTACTCTATCCCCATCACCATAGCAAGGGTTTAGGGTCTTACTCTATCCCCATCACCCTAGCAAGGGTTTAGATCCTTACTCTATCCCCATCACCCTAGCAAGGGTTTAGGGTCTTACTCTATCCCCATCACCCTAGCAAGGGTTTAGGGTCTTACTCTATCCCCATCACCATAGCAAGGGTTTAGGGTCTTACTCTATCCCCATCACCATAGCAAGGGTTTGGGGTCTTACTCTATCCCCATCACCCTAGCAAGGGTTTAGGGTCTTACTCTATCCCCATCACCCTAGCAAGGGTTTAGGGTCTTACTCTATCCCCATCACCAGCAAGGGTTTAGGGTCTTACTCTATCCCCATCACCCTAGCAAGGGTTTAGGGTCTTACTCTATCCCCATCACCATAGCAAGGGTTTAGGGTCTTACTCTATTCCCATCACCATAGCAAGGGTTTAGGGTCTTACTCTATCCCCATCACCATAGCAAGGGTTTAGGGTCTTACTCTATCCCCATCACCATAGCAAGGGTTTAGGGTCTTAATCTATCCCCATCACCCTAGCAAGGGTTTAGGGTCTTACTCTATCCCCATCACCATCACCATAGCAAGGGTTTAGGGTCTTACTCTATCCCCATCACCCTAGCAAGGGTTTAGGGTCTTACTCTATCCCCATCACCATAGCAAGGGTTTAGGGTCTTACTCTATCCCCATCACCATCACCATAGCAAGGGTTTAGGGTCTTACTCTATCCCCATCACCATAGCAAGGGTTTAGGGTCTTACTCTATCCCCATCACCATAGCAAGGGTTTAGGGTCTTACTCTATCCCCATCACCATATCAAGGGTTTAGGGTCTTACTCTATCCCCATTACCATATCAAGGGTTTAGGGTCTTACTCTATCCGCATCACCCTAGCAAGGGTTTAGGGCCTTACTCTATCCCCATCACCATAGCAAGGGTTTAGGGTCTTACTATATCCCCATCACCATAGCAAGGGTTTAGGGTCTTACTCTATCCCCATCACCCTAGCAAGGGTTTAGGGTCTTACTCTATCCCCATCACCATAGCAAGGGTTTAGGGTCTTACTCTATCCCCATCACCATAGCAAGGGTTTAGGGTCTTACTCTATCCCCATCACCATATCAAGGGTTTAGGGTCTTACTCTATCCCCATCACCCTAGCAAGGGTTTAGGGTCTTACTCTATCCCCATCACCCTAGCAAGGGTTTAGGGTCTTACTCTATCCCCATCACCCTAGCAAGGGTTTAGGGTCTTACTCTATCCCCATCACCCTAGCAAGGGTTTAGGGTCTTACTCTATCCCCATCACCATAGCAAGGGTTTAGGGTCTTACTCTATCCCCATCACCATAGCAAGGGTTTGGGGTCTTACTCTATCCCCATCACCCTAGCAAGGGTTTAGGGTCTTACTCTATCCCCATCACCCTAGCAAGGGTTTAGGGTCTTACTCTATCCCCATCACCATAGCAAGGGTTTAGGGTCTTACTCTATCCCCATCACCCTAGCAAGGGTTTAGGGTCTTACTCTATCCCCATCACCATAGCAAGGGTTTAGGGTCTTACTCTATTCCCATCACCATAGCAAGGGTTTAGGGTCTTACTCTATCCCCATCACCCTAGCAAGGGTTTAGGGTCTTACTCTATCCCCATCACCCTAGCAAGGGTTTAGGGTCTTACTCTATCCCCATTACCATAGCAAGGGTTTAGGGTCTTACTCTATCCCCATCACCATAGCAAGGGTTTAGGGTCTTACTCTATCCCCATCACCATAGCAAGGGTTTAGGGTCTTACTCTATCCTCATCACCCTAGCAAGGGTTTAGGGTCTTACTCTATCCCCATCACCCTAGCAAGGGTTTAGGGTCTTACTCTATCCCCATCACCCTAGCAAGGGTTTAGGGTCTTACTCTATCCCCATCACCCTAGCAAGGGTTTAGGGTCTTACTCTATCCCCATCACCATAGCAAGGGTTTAGGGTCTTACTCTATCCCCATCACCATCACCATAGCAAGGGTTTAGGGTCTTACTCTATCCCCATCACCATAGCAAGGGTTTAGGGTCTTACTCTATCCCCATCACCATAGCAAGGGTTTAGGGTCTTACTCTATCCCCATCACCATATCAAGGGTTTAGGGTCTTACTCTATCCCCATTACCATATCAAGGGTTTAGGGTCTTACTCTATCCCCATCACCCTAGCAAGGGTTTAGGGCCTTACTCTATCCCCATCACCATAGCAAGGGTTTAGGGTCTTACTCTATCCCCATCACCATAGCAAGGGTTTAGGGTCTTACTCTATCCCCATCACCCTAGCAAGGGTTTAGGGTCTTACTCTATCCCCATCACCATAGCAAGGGTTTAGGGTCTTACTCTATCCCCATCACCATAGCAAGAGTTTAGGGTCTTACTCTATCCCCATCACCATAGCAAGGGTTTAGGGTCTTACTCTATCCCCATCACCCTAGCAAGGGTTTAGGGCCTTACTCTATCCCCATCACCATAGCAAGGGTTTAGGGTCTTACTCTATCCCCATCACCCTAGCAAGGGTTTAGGGTCTTACTCTATCCCCATCACCATAGCAAGGGTTTAGGGCCTTACTCTATCCCCATCACCATAGCAAGGGTTTAGGGTCTTACTCTATCCCCATCACCCTAGCAAGGGTTTAGGGTCTTACTCTATCCCCATCACCCTAGCAAGGGTTTACTGTCTTACTCTATCCCCATCACCCTAGCAAGGGTTTATGGTCTTACTCTATTCCCATCACCCTAGCAAGGGTTTAGGGTCTTACTCTATCCCAATCACCCTAGCAAGGGTTTAGGGTCTTACTCTATCCCCATCACCATAGCAAAGGTTTAGGGTCTTACTCTATCCCCATCACCCTAGCAAGGGTTTAGGGTCTTACTCTATCCCCATCACCATAGCAAGGGTTTAGGGTCTTACTCTATCCCCATCACCATAGCAAGGGTTATAGGGCCTTACTCTATCCCCATCACCCTAGCAAGGGTTTAGGGTCTTACTCTATCCCCATCACCATAGCAAGGGTTTAGGGTCTTACTCTACCCCCATCACCCTAGCAAGGGTTTAGGGTCTTGCTCTATCCCCATCACCCTAGCAAGGGTTTAGGGTCTTATTCTATCCCCATCACCCTAGCAACGGTTTAGGGCCTTACTCTATCCCCATCACCCTAGCAAGGGTTTAGGGTCTTACTCTATCCCCATCACCATAGCAAGGGTTTAGGGTCTTACTCTATCCCCATCACCATAGCAAGGGTTTAGTGTCTTACTCTATCCCCATCACCATAGCAAGGGTTTAGATCCTTACACTATCCCCATCACCCTAGCAAGGGTTTAGGGTCTTACTCTATCCCCATCACCCTAGCAAGGGTTTAGGGTCTTACTCTATCCCCATCACCATAGCAAGGGTTTAGGGTCTTACTCTATCCCCATCACCATAGCAAGGGTTTGGGGTCTTACTCTATCCCCATCACCCTAGCAAGGGTTTAGGGTCTTACTCTATCCCCATCACCCTAGCAAGGGTTTAGGGTCTTACTCTATCCCCATCACCCTAGCAAGGGTTTAGGGTCTTACTCTATCCCCATCACCATAGCAATTGTTTAGGGTCTTACTCTATCCCCATCACCCTAGCAAGGGTTTAGGGTCTTACTCTATCCCCATCACCATAGCAAGGGTTTAGGGTCTTACTCTATTCCCATCACCATAGCAAGGGTTTAGGGTCTTACTCTATCCCCATCACCATAGCAAGGGTTTAGGGTCTTACTCTATCCCCATCACCATAGCAAGGGTTTAGGGTCTTACTCTATCCCCATCACCCTAGCAAGGGTTTAGGGCCTTACTCTATCCCCATCACCCTAGCAAGGGTTTAGGGTCTTACTATATCCCCATCACCATAGCAAGGGTTTAGGGTCTTACTCTATCCCCATCACCATCACCATAGCAAGGGTTTAGGGTCTTACTCTATCCCCATCACCCTAGCAAGGGTTTAGGGTATTACTCTATCCCCATCACCATAGCAAGGGTTTAGGGTCTTACTCTATCCCCATCACCATCACCATAGCAAGGGTTTAGGGTCTTACTCTATCCCCATCACCATAGCAAGGGTTTAGGGTCTTACTCTATCCCCATCACCATAGCAAGGGTTTAGGGTCTTACTCTATCCCCATCACCATATCAAGGGTTTAGGGTCTTACTCTATCCCCATTACCATATCAAGGGTTTAGGGTCTTACTCTATCCCCATCACCCTAGCAAGGGTTTAGGGCCTTACTCTATCCCCATCACCATAGCAAGGGTTTAGGGTCTTACTCTATCCCCATCACCATAGCAAGGGTTTAGGGTCTTACTCTATCCCCATCACCCTAGCAAGGGTTTAGGGTCTTACTCTATCCCCATCACCATAGCAAGGGTTTAGGGCCTTACTCTATCCCCATCACCATAGCAAGGGTTTAGGGTCTTACTCTATCCCCATCACCCTAGCAAGGGTTTAGGGTCTTACTCTATCCCCATCACCCTAGCAAGGGTTTACTGTCTTACTCTATCCCCATCACCCTAGCAAGGGTTTAGGGTCTTACTCTATCCCCATCACCCTAGCAAGGGTTTAGGGTCTTACTCTATCCCCATCACCCTAGCAAGGGTTTAGGGTCTTACTCTATCCCCATCACCCTAGCAAGGGTTTAGGGTCTTACTCTATCCCCATCACCCTAGCAAGGGTTTAGGGTCTTACTCTATCCCCATCACCCTAGCAAGGGTTTAGGGTCTTACTCTATCCCCATCACCATAGCAAGGGTTTAGGGTCTTACTCTATCCCCATCACCCTAGCAAGGTTTCAGGGTCTTACTCTATCCCCATCACCATAGCAAGGGTTTAGGGTCTTACTCTATCCCCATCACCCTAGCAAGGGTTTAGGGTCTTACTCTATCCCCATCACTATAGCAAGGGTTTAGGGCCTTACTCTATCCCCATCACCATAGCAAGGGTTTAGGGTCTTACTCTATCCCCATCACCCTAGCAAGGGTTTAGGGTCTTACTCTATCCCCATCACCATAGCAAGGGTTTAGGGTCTTACTCTATCCCCATCACCATAGCAAGGGTTTAGGGTCTTACTCTATCCCCATCACCATAGCAAGGGTTTAGGGCCTTACTCTATCCCCATCACCCTAGCAAGGGTTTAGGGTCTTACTCTATCCCCATCACCATAGCAAGGGTTTATGGCCTTACTCTATCCCCATCACCATAGCAAGGGTTTAGGGTCTTACTCTATCCCCATCACCATAGCAAGGGTTTAGGGCCTTACTCTATCCCCATCACCCTAGCAAGGGTTTAGGGTCTTACTCTATCCCCATCACCCTAGCAAGGGTTTAGGGTCTTACTCTATCCCCATCACCATAGCAAGGGTTTAGGGTCTTACTCTATCCCCATCACCATCACCATAGCAAGGGTTTAGGGTCTTACTCTATCCCCATCACCATAGCAAGGGTTTAGGGTCTTACTCTATCCCCATCACCATAGCAAGGGTTTAGGGTCTTACTCTATCCCCATCACCATATCAAGGGTTTAGGGTCTTACTCTATCCCCATTACCATATCAAGGGTTTAGGGTCTTACTCTATCCCCATCACCCTAGCAAGGGTTTAGGGCCTTACTCTATCCCCATCACCATAGCAAGGGTTTAGGGTCTTACTCTATCCCCATCACCATAGCAAGGGTTTAGGGTCTTACTCTATCCCCATCACCCTAGCAAGGGTTTAGGGTCTTACTCTATCCCCATCACCATAGCAAGGGTTTAGGGTCTTACTCTATCCCCATCACCATAGCAAGAGTTTAGGGTCTTACTCTATCCCCATCACCATAGCAAGGGTTTAGGGTCTTACTCTATCCCCATCACCCTAGCAAGGGTTTAGGGCCTTACTCTATCCCCATCACCATAGCAAGGGTTTAGGGTCTTACTCTATCCCCATCACCCTAGCAAGGGTTTAGGGTCTTACTCTATCCCCATCACCATAGCAAGGGTTTAGGGCCTTACTCTATCCCCATCACCATAGCAAGGGTTTAGGGTCTTACTCTATCCCCATCACCCTAGCAAGGGTTTAGGGTCTTACTCTATCCCCATCACCCTAGCAAGGGTTTACTGTCTTACTCTATCCCCATCACCCTAGCAAGGGTTTATGGTCTTACTCTATTCCCATCACCCTAGCAAGGGTTTAGGGTCTTACTCTATCCCAATCACCCTAGCAAGGGTTTAGGGTCTTACTCTATCCCCATCACCATAGCAAAGGTTTAGGGTCTTACTCTATCCCCATCACCCTAGCAAGGGTTTAGGGTCTTACTCTATCCCCATCACCATAGCAAGGGTTTAGGGTCTTACTCTATCCCCATCACCATAGCAAGGGTTATAGGGCCTTACTCTATCCCCATCACCCTAGCAAGGGTTTAGGGTCTTACTCTATCCCCATCACCATAGCAAGGGTTTAGGGTCTTACTCTACCCCCATCACCCTAGCAAGGGTTTAGGGTCTTGCTCTATCCCCATCACCCTAGCAAGGGTTTAGGGTCTTATTCTATCCCCATCACCCTAGCAACGGTTTAGGGCCTTACTCTATCCCCATCACCCTAGCAAGGGTTTAGGGTCTTACTCTATCCCCATCACCATAGCAAGGGTTTAGGGTCTTACTCTATCCCCATCACCATAGCAAGGGTTTAGTGTCTTACTCTATCCCCATCACCATAGCAAGGGTTTAGATCCTTACACTATCCCCATCACCCTAGCAAGGGTTTAGGGTCTTACTCTATCCCCATCACCCTAGCAAGGGTTTAGGGTCTTACTCTATCCCCATCACCATAGCAAGGGTTTAGGGTCTTACTCTATCCCCATCACCATAGCAAGGGTTTGGGGTCTTACTCTATCCCCATCACCCTAGCAAGGGTTTAGGGTCTTACTCTATCCCCATCACCCTAGCAAGGGTTTAGGGTCTTACTCTATCCCCATCACCCTAGCAAGGGTTTAGGGTCTTACTCTATCCCCATCACCATAGCAAGGGTTTAGGGTCTTACTCTATCCCCATCACCCTAGCAAGGGTTTAGGGTCTTACTCTATCCCCATCACCATAGCAAGGGTTTAGGGTCTTACTCTATTCCCATCACCATAGCAAGGGTTTAGGGTCTTACTCTATCCCCATCACCATAGCAAGGGTTTAGGGTCTTACTCTATCCCCATCACCATAGCAAGGGTTTAGGGTCTTACTCTATCCCCATCACCCTAGCAAGGGTTTAGGGCCTTACTCTATCCCCATCACCCTAGCAAGGGTTTAGGGTCTTACTATATCCCCATCACCATAGCAAGGGTTTAGGGTCTTACTCTATCCCCATCACCATCACCATAGCAAGGGTTTAGGGTCTTACTCTATCCCCATCACCCTAGCAAGGGTTTAGGGTATTACTCTATCCCCATCACCATAGCAAGGGTTTAGGGTCTTACTCTATCCCCATCACCATCACCATAGCAAGGGTTTAGGGTCTTACTCTATCCCCATCACCATAGCAAGGGTTTAGGGTCTTACTCTATCCCCATCACCATAGCAAGGGTTTAGGGTCTTACTCTATCCCCATCACCATATCAAGGGTTTAGGGTCTTACTCTATCCCCATTACCATATCAAGGGTTTAGGGTCTTACTCTATCCCCATCACCCTAGCAAGGGTTTAGGGCCTTACTCTATCCCCATCACCATAGCAAGGGTTTAGGGTCTTACTCTATCCCCATCACCATAGCAAGGGTTTAGGGTCTTACTCTATCCCCATCACCCTAGCAAGGGTTTAGGGTCTTACTCTATCCCCATCACCATAGCAAGGGTTTAGGGCCTTACTCTATCCCCATCACCATAGCAAGGGTTTAGGGTCTTACTCTATCCCCATCACCCTAGCAAGGGTTTAGGGTCTTACTCTATCCCCATCACCCTAGCAAGGGTTTACTGTCTTACTCTATCCCCATCACCCTAGCAAGGGTTTAGGGTCTTACTCTATCCCCATCACCCTAGCAAGGGTTTAGGGTCTTACTCTATCCCCATCACCCTAGCAAGGGTTTAGGGTCTTACTCTATCCCCATCACCCTAGCAAGGGTTTAGGGTCTTACTCTATCCCCATCACCCTAGCAAGGGTTTAGGGTCTTACTCTATCCCCATCACCCTAGCAAGGGTTTAGGGTCTTACTCTATCCCCATCACCATAGCAAGGGTTTAGGGTCTTACTCTATCCCCATCACCCTAGCAAGGTTTCAGGGTCTTACTCTATCCCCATCACCATAGCAAGGGTTTAGGGTCTTACTCTATCCCCATCACCCTAGCAAGGGTTTAGGGTCTTACTCTATCCCCATCACTATAGCAAGGGTTTAGGGCCTTACTCTATCCCCATCACCATAGCAAGGGTTTAGGGTCTTACTCTATCCCCATCACCCTAGCAAGGGTTTAGGGTCTTACTCTATCCCCATCACCATAGCAAGGGTTTAGGGTCTTACTCTATCCCCATCACCATAGCAAGGGTTTAGGGTCTTACTCTATCCCCATCACCATAGCAAGGGTTTAGGGCCTTACTCTATCCCCATCACCCTAGCAAGGGTTTAGGGTCTTACTCTATCCCCATCACCATAGCAAGGGTTTATGGCCTTACTCTATCCCCATCACCATAGCAAGGGTTTAGGGTCTTACTCTATCCCCATCACCCTAGCAAGGGTTTACGGTCTTACTCTATCCCCATCACCATAGCAAGGGTTTAGGGTCTTACTCTATCCCCATCACCCTAGCAAGGGTTTAGGGTCTTACTCTATCCCCATCACCCTAGCAAGGGTTTACTGTCTTACTCTATCCCCATCACCCTAGCAAGGGTTTAGGGTCTTACTCTATCCCCATCACCCTAGCAAGGGTTTAGGGTCTTACTCTATCCCCATCACCCTAGCAAGGGTTTAGGGTCTTACTCTATCCCCATCACCCTAGCAAGGGTTTAGGGTCTTACTCTATCCCCATCACCCTAGCAAGGGTTTAGGGTCTTACTCTATCCCCATCACCCTAGCAAGGGTTTAGGGTCTTACTCTATCCCCATCACCATAGCAAGGGTTTAGGGTCTTACTCTATCCCCATCACCCTAGCAAGGTTTCAGGGTCTTACTCTATCCCCATCACCATAGCAAGGGTTTAGGGTC
The DNA here is from genome assembly GCF_045679555.1 of Salvelinus alpinus. Taxonomy (NCBI): domain Eukaryota; kingdom Metazoa; phylum Chordata; class Actinopteri; order Salmoniformes; family Salmonidae; genus Salvelinus; species Salvelinus alpinus. The sequence continues at coordinate 10,307,280 of NC_092086.1, read as the reverse complement.
TTACTCTATCCCCATCACCCTAGCAAGGGTTTAGGGTCTTACTCTATCCCCATCACTATAGCAAGGGTTTAGGGCCTTACTCTATCCCCATCACCATAGCAAGGGTTTAGGGTCTTACTCTATCCCCATCACCCTAGCAAGGGTTTAGGGTCTTACTCTATCCCCATCACCATAGCAAGGGTTTAGGGTCTTACTCTATCCCCATCACCATAGCAAGGGTTTAGGGTCTTACTCTATCCCCATCACCATAGCAAGGGTTTAGGGCCTTACTCTATCCCCATCACCCTAGCAAGGGTTTAGGGTCTTACTCTATCCCCATCACCATAGCAAGGGTTTAGGGCCTTACTCTATCCCCATCACCATAGCAAGGGTTTAGGGTCTTACTCTATCCCCATCACCCTAGCAAGGGTTTAGGGTCTTACTCTATCCCCATCACCATAGCAAGGGTTTAGGGTCTTACTCTATCCCCATCACCATAGCAAGGGTTTAGGGTCTTACTCTATCCCCATCACCATAGCAAGGGTTTAGGGCCTTACTCTATCCCCATCACCCTAGCAAGGGTTTAGGGTCTTACTCTATCCCCATCACCATAGCAAGGGTTTATGGCCTTACTCTATCCCCATCACCATAGCAAGGGTTTAGGGCCTTACTCTATCCCCATCACCATAGCAAGGGTTTAGGGTCTTACTCTATCCCCATCACCATAGCAAGGGTTTAGGGTCTTACTCTATCCCCATCACCATAGCAAGGGTTTAGGGCCTTACTCTATCCCCATCACCCTAGCAAGGGTTTAGGGTCTTACTCTATCCCCATCACCATAGCAAGGGTTTATGGCCTTACTCTATCCCCATCACCATAGCAAGGGTTTAGGGTCTTACTCTATCCCCATCACCCTAGCAAGGGTTTACGGTCTTACTCTATCCCCATCACCATAGCAAGGGTTTAGGGTCTTACTCTATCCCCATCACCATAGCAAGGGTTTAGGGTCTTACTCTATCCCCATCACCCTAGCAAGGGTTTACTGTCTTACTCTATCCCCATCACCATAGCAAGGGTTTAGGGCCTTACTCTATCCCCATCACCCTAGCAAGGGTTTAGGGTCTTACTCTATCCCCATCACCATAGCAAGGGTTTAGGGTCTTACTCTATCCCCATCACCATAGCAAGGGTTTAGGGTCTTACTCTATCCCCATCACCATAGCAAGGGTTTAGGGTCTTACTCTATCCCCATCACCATAGCAAGGGTTTAGGGTCTTACTCTATCCCCATCACCATAGCAAGGGTTTAGGGTCTTACTCTATCCCCATCACCATAGCAAGGGTTTAGATCCTTACTCTATCCCCATCACCCTAGCAAGGGTTTAGGGTCTTACTCTATCCCCATCACCACAGCAAGGGTTTAGGGTCTTACTCTATCCCCATCACCATCACCCTAGCAAGGGTTTAGGGTCTTACTCTATCCCCATTACCATAGCAAGGGTTTAGGGCCTTACTCTATCCCTATCACCCTAGCAAGGGTTTAGGGTCTTACTCTATCCCCATCACCATAGCAAGGGTTTAGGGCCTTACTCTATCCCCATCACCCTAGCAAGGGTTTAGGGTCTTACTCTATCCCCATCACCATAGCAAGGGTTTAGGGTCTTACTCTATCCCCATCACCCTAGCAAGGGTTTAGGGTCTTACTCTATCCCCATCACCCTAGCAAGGGTTTAGGGCCTTACTCTATCCCCATCACCATAGCAAGGGTTTAGATCCTTACTCTATCCCCATCACCATAGCAAGGGTTTAGGGCCTTACTCTATCCCCATCACCCTAGCAAGGGTTTAGGGTCTTACTCTATCCCCATCACCATAGCAAGGGTTTAGGGCCTTACTCTATCCCCATCACCCTAGCAAGGGTTTAGGGTCTTACTCTATCCCCATCACCATAGCAAGGGTTTAGGGTCTTACTCTATCCCCATCACCATCACCCTAGCAAGGGTTTAGGGTCTTACTCTATCCCCATCACCATAGCAAGGGTTTAGGGCCTTACTCTATCCCCATCACCCTAGCAAGGGTTTAGGGTCTTACTCTATCCCCATCACCCTAGCAAGGGTTTAGGGTCTTACTCTATCCCCATCACCATAGCAAGGGTTTAGGGTCTTACTCTATCCCCATCACCATAGCAAGGGTTTAGGGTCTTACTCTATCCCCATCACCATCACCATAGCAAGGGTTTAGGGTCTTACTCTATCCCCATCACCCTAGCAAGGGTTTAGGGTCTTACTCTATCCCCATCACCATAGCAAGGGTTTAGGGTCTTACTCTATCACCATCACCATAGCAAGGGTTTAGGGTCTTACTCTATTCCCATCACCATAGCAAGGGTTTAGGGTCTTACTCTATCCCCATCACCATAGCAAGGGTTTAGGGTCTTACTCTATCCCCATCACCATAGCAAGGGTTTAGGGCCTTACTCTATCCCCATCACCATAGCAAGTGTTTAGGGTCTTACTCTATTCCCATCACCATAGCAAGGGTTTAGGGCCTTACTCTATCCCCATCACCATAGCAAGGGCTTAGGGTCTTACTCTATCCCCATCACCCTAGCAAGGGTTTAGGGTCTTACTCTATCCCCATCACCCTAGCAAGGGTTTAGGGTCTTACTCTATCCCCATCACCCTAGCAAGGGTTTAGGGCCTTACTCTATCCCCATCACCATAGCAAGGGTTTAGGGTCTTACTCTATCCCCATCACCATAGCAAGGGTTTAGGGTCTTACTCTATCCCCATCACCCTAGCAAGGGTTTAGGGTCTTACTCTATCCCCATCACCATAGCAAGGGTTTAGGGTCTTACTCTATCCCCATCACCATAGCAGCGAAACCGAAACCTACTTTATTGTAACAGCGCTCACTGTCGTCCCTAGTGGCCTGTTTCCACGTCATCTCCTCAGACATGGATGGATGTTTAATACTGGGTGACCTGGCTGGACAAAGCCCCTGACTGCAATTCTTACATCGCTGCAGGAGAGACCAGCTTCCTCACTTAACCAGATTCACAGATCGATTCATAGCCAACTTTTTGAAAAGTAATATAAAATAATGAATCGATCTTAAACCCAAAAACACTTTGTTTGTCAGACGGACAATATATAATATGAGATGAAAGGCGAGCTCCTAGTGAGTTCAGGAAGCCAAGCTGGCGTTCTGTGTGATATTCACAGCTGTAAATATAATCGATTTTAAACCAAAAACACTTTGTCAGACGGACAATATATAATATGAGATGAAAGGCGAGCTCCTAGCGAGTTCAGGAAGCCAAGATGGCGTTCTGTGTGATGCTCACAGCTGTGGGGTCAGACCTTTAGAAAGATATGCCATTTTGTTCTAACAATAAACATGCAAATACTGAATGTATTTTAGACTTATAAAAGGCAGGTGACATCGCAGTCAGCCATTTTAGAATTTGATTCTACTGAGGGAGCATATAAGTCATTTCAAGCCTTCTTCATTTACAGTTTTGTTGAATAGGAAAATACATCATAACGTTTCATATTTTTACTGTGTGCTTGAGCTTGTGTCCTCTAGAAGTTATTACACCTGCAGGTGTATCGATGTGCGCCGAGAGTCAGGAAGCAAGTTCAGGGAGGGATTTAATGAAATAAAACGGAACATAATACATAAACAGGAACCACTAACAGCACACAGACAGGAACAGCACACAGACAGGAAACACTAACAGCACACAGACAGGAACAGTACACAGACAGGAACCACTAACAGCACACAGACAGGAAAAGCACACAGACAGGAACCACTAACAACACACAGACAGGAAACACTAACAGCACACAGACAGGAAACACTAACAGCACACAGACAGGAACAGTACACAGACAGGAACCACTAACAGCACACAGACAGGAAACACTAACAACACACAGACAGGAAACACTAACAGTACACAGACAGGAACCACTAACAGTACACAGACAGGAACCACTAACAACACACAGACAGGAAACACTAACAGCACACAGACAGGAAACACTAACAGCACACAGACAGGAACAGCACACAGACAGGAAACACTAACAGCACACAGACAGGAACAGTACACAGACAGGAACCACTAACAGCACACAGACAGGAACAGTACACAGACAGGAACCACTAACAGCACACAGACAGGAAAAGCACACAGACAGGAACCACTAACAACACACAGACAGGAAACACTAACAGCACACAGACAGGAAACACTAACAGCACACAGACAGGAAACACTAACAGCACACAGACAGGAACCACTAACAGCACACAGACAGGAACCACTAACAGCACACAGACAGGAAACACTAACAGCACACAGACAGGAAACACTAACAGCACACAGACAGGAACCACTAACAGCACACAGACAGGAACCACTAACAGCACACAGACAGGAAACACTAACAGCACACAGACAGGAACCACTAACAGCACACAGACAGGAAACACTAACAGCACACAGACAGGAACCACTAACAGCACACAGACAGGAACCACTAACAGCACACAGACAGGAACCACTAACAGCACACAGACAGGAACCACTAACAGCACACAGACAGGAACCACTAACAGCACACAGACAGGAACCACTAACAGCACACAGACAGGAAACACTAACAGCACACAGACAGGAACCACTAACAGCACACAGACAGGAACCACTAACAGCACACAGACAGGAACCACTAACAGCACACAGACAGGAACCACTAACAGCACACAGACAGGAAACACTAACAGCACACAGACAGGAACCACTAACAGCACACAGACAGGAAACACTAACAGCACACAGACAGGAAACACTAACAGCACAGAGACAGGAAACACTAACAGCACACAGACAGGAAACACTAACAGCACACAGACAGGAACCACTAACAGCACACAGACAGGAACCACTAACAGCACACAGACAGGAACCACTAACAGCACACAGACAGGAAACACTAACAGCACACAGACAGGAAACACTAACAGCACACAGACAGGAAACGCTAACAGCACACAGACAGGAAACGCTAACAGCACACAGACAGGAAACACTAACAGCACACAGACAGGAAACACTAACAACACAGAGACAGGAAACACTAACAGCACACAGACAGGAAACACTAACAGCACACAGACAGGAAACACTAACAGCACAGAGACAGGAAACACTAACAGCACACAGACAGGAAACACTAACAGCACACAGACAGGAACCACTAACAACACACAGACAGGAACCACTAACAGCACACAGACAGGAACCACTAACAGCACACAGACAGGAAACACTAACAACACAGAGACAGGAAACACTAACAGCACACAGACAGGAAACACTAACAACACAGAGACAGGAAACACTAACAGCACACAGACAGGAAACACTTACAGCACACAGACAGGAACCACTAACAACACACATACAGGAAACACTAACAGCACACAGACAGGAACCACTAACAGCACACAGACAGGAAACACTAACAGCACACAGACAGAAAACACTAACAGCACAGAGACAGGAAACACTAACAGCACACAGACAGGAAACACTAACAGCACACAGACAGGAACCACTAACAGCACACAGACAGGAACCACTAACAGCACACAGACAGGAACCACTAACAGCACACAGACAGGAAACGCTAACAGCACACAGACAGGAAACGCTAACAGCACACAGACAGGAAACGCTAACAGCACACAGACAGGAAACACTAACAGCACACAGACAGGAACCACTAACAGCACACAGACAGGAACCACTAACAACACAGAGACAGGAAACACTAACAGCACACAGACAGGAAACACTAACAGCACAGAGACAGGAAACACTAACAGCACACAGACAGGAAACACTAACAGCACACAGACAGGAAACACTAACAGCACACAGACAGGAACCACTAACAGCACACAGACAGGAACCACTAACAGCACACAGACAGGAAACACTAACAACACAGAGACAGGAAACACTAACAGCACACAGACAGGAAACACTAACAGCACACAGACAGGAAACACTAACAGCACACAGACAGGAAACACTAACAGCACACAGACAGGAAACACTAACAACACAGAGACAGGAAACACTAACAGCACACAGACAGGAGACACTAACAGCACACAGACAGGAAACACTAACAGCACACAGACAGGAAACGCTAACAGCACACAGACAGGAAACGCTAACAGCACACAGACAGGAAACGCTAACAGCACACAGACAGGAACCACTAACAGCACACAGACAGGAAACACTAACAACACAGAGACAGGAAACACTAACAGCACACAGACAGGAAACACTTACAGCACACAGACAGGAACCACTAACAACACACATACAGGAAACACTAACAGCACACAGACAGGAACCACTAACAGCACACAGACAGGAAACACTAACAGCACACAGACAGGAACCACTAACAGCACACAGACAGGAACCACTAACAGCACACAGACAGGAAACACTAACAGCACACAGACAGGAACCACTAACAGCACACAGACAGGAAACACTAACAGCACACAGACAGGAAACACTAACAGCACACAGACAGGAACCACTAACAGCACACAGACAGGAAACACTAACAGCACACAGACAGGAACCACTAACAGCACACAGACAGGAAACACTAACAGCACACAGACAGGAAACACTAACAGCACACAGACAGGAACCACTAACAGCACACAGACAGGAACCACTAACAGCACACAGACAGGAACCACTAACAGCACACAGACAGGAACCACTAACAGCACACAGACAGGAACCACTAACAGCACACAGACAGGAACCACTAACAGCACACAGACAGGAACCACTAACAGCACACAGACAGGAACCACTAACAGCACACAGACAGGAACCACTAACAGCACACAGACAGGAACCACTAACAGCACACAGACAGGAACCACTAACAGCACACAGACAGGAAACACTAACAGCACAGAGACAGGAAACACTAACAGCACACAGACAGGAAACACTAACAGCACACAGACAGGAACCACTAACAGCACACAGACAGGAAACACTAACAGCACACAGACAGGAACCACTAACAGCACACAGACAGGAAACACTAACAACACAGAGACAGGAAACACTAACAGCACACAGACAGGAAACACTAACAGCACACAGACAGGAAACACTAACAGCACACAGACAGGAAACACTAACAGCACACAGACAGGAAACACTAACAACACAGAGACAGGAAACGCTAACAGCACACAGACAGGAAACGCTAACAGCACACAGACAGGAAACGTTAACAGCATACAGACAGGAACCACTAACAGCACACAGACAGGAAACACTAACAGCACACAGACAGGAAACACTAACAGCACACAGACAGGAAACACTAACAGCACACAGACAGGAAACACTAACAGCACACACACAGGAAAACACTAACAGCACAGAGACAGGAAACACTAACAGCACACAGACAGGAAACGCTAACAGCACACAGACAGGAAACGCTAACAGCACACAGACAGGAAACGCTAACAGCACACAGACAGGAAACACTAACAACACAGAGACAGGAAACACTAACAGCACACAGACAGGAAACACTAACAGCACACAGACAGGAACCACTAACAGCACACAGACAGGAAACACTAACAGCACAAAGACAGGAAACACTAACAACACAGAGACAGGAAACACTAACAGCACACAGACAGGAGACACTAACAGCACACAGACAGGAAACACTAACAGCACACACACAGGAAAACACTAACAGCACAGAGACAGGAAACACTAACAGCACACAGACAGGAAACACTAACAGCACACAGACAGGAACCACTAACAGCACACAGACAGGAACCACTAACAGCACACAGACAGGAACCACTAACAGCACACAGACAGGAAACGCTAACAGCACACAGACAGGAAACGCTAACAGCACACAGACAGGAAACGCTAACAGCACACAGACAGGAAACACTAACAGCACACAGACAGGAACCACTAACAGCACACAGACAGGAACCACTAACAACACAGAGACAGGAAACACTAACAGCACACAGACAGGAAACACTAACAGCACAGAGACAGGAAACACTAACAGCACACAGACAGGAAACACTAACAGCACACAGACAGGAAACACTAACAGCACACAGACAGGAACCACTAACAGCACACAGACAGGAACCACTAACAGCACACAGACAGGAAACACTAACAACACAGAGACAGGAAACACTAACAGCACACAGACAGGAAACACTAACAGCACACAGACAGGAAACACTAACAGCACACAGACAGGAAACACTAACAGCACACAGACAGGAAACACTAACAACACAGAGACAGGAAACACTAACAGCACACAGACAGGAGACACTAACAGCACACAGACAGGAAACACTAACAGCACACAGACAGGAAACGCTAACAGCACACAGACAGGAAACGCTAACAGCACACAGACAGGAAACGCTAACAGCACACAGACAGGAACCACTAACAGCACACAGACAGGAAACACTAACAACACAGAGACAGGAAACACTAACAGCACACAGACAGGAAACACTTACAGCACACAGACAGGAACCACTAACAACACACATACAGGAAACACTAACAGCACACAGACAGGAACCACTAACAGCACACAGACAGGAAACACTAACAGCACACAGACAGGAACCACTAACAGCACACAGACAGGAACCACTAACAGCACACAGACAGGAAACACTAACAGCACACAGACAGGAACCACTAACAGCACACAGACAGGAAACACTAACAGCACACAGACAGGAAACACTAACAGCACACAGACAGGAACCACTAACAGCACACAGACAGGAAACACTAACAGCACACAGACAGGAACCACTAACAGCACACAGACAGGAAACACTAACAGCACACAGACAGGAAACACTAACAGCACACAGACAGGAACCACTAACAGCACACAGACAGGAACCACTAACAGCACACAGACAGGAACCACTAACAGCACACAGACAGGAACCACTAACAGCACACAGACAGGAACCACTAACAGCACACAGACAGGAACCACTAACAGCACACAGACAGGAACCACTAACAGCACACAGACAGGAACCACTAACAGCACACAGACAGGAACCACTAACAGCACACAGACAGGAACCACTAACAGCACACAGACAGGAACCACTAACAGCACACAGACAGGAAACACTAACAGCACAGAGACAGGAAACACTAACAGCACACAGACAGGAAACACTAACAGCACACAGACAGGAACCACTAACAGCACACAGACAGGAAACACTAACAGCACACAGACAGGAACCACTAACAGCACACAGACAGGAAACACTAACAACACAGAGACAGGAAACACTAACAGCACACAGACAGGAAACACTAACAGCACACAGACAGGAAACACTAACAGCACACAGACAGGAAACACTAACAGCACACAGACAGGAAACACTAACAACACAGAGACAGGAAACGCTAACAGCACACAGACAGGAAACGCTAACAGCACACAGACAGGAAACGTTAACAGCACACAGACAGGAAACACTAACAACACACAGACAGGAAACACTAACAGCACACAGACAGGAAACACTAACAGCACACAGACAGGAAACACTAACAGCACACAGACAGGAAACACTAACAGCACACACACAGGAAAACACTAACAGCACAGAGACAGGAAACACTAACAGCACACAGACAGGAAACGCTAACAGCACACAGACAGGAAACGCTAACAGCACACAGACAGGAAACGCTAACAGCACACAGACAGGAAACACTAACAACACAGAGACAGGAAACACTAACAGCACACAGACAGGAAACACTAACAGCACACAGACAGGAACCACTAACAGCACACAGACAGGAAACACTAACAGCACAAAGACAGGAAACACTAACAACACAGAGACAGGAAACACTAACAGCACACAGACAGGAGACACTAACAGCACACAGACAGGAAACACTAACAGCACACACACAGGAAAACACTAACAGCACAGAGACAGGAAACACTAACAGCACACAGACAGGAAACACTAACAGCACACAGACAGGAACCACTAACAGCACACAGACATGAACCAATAACAGCACACAGACAGGAACCACTAACAGCACACAGACAGGAAACACTAACAACACAGAGACAGGAAACACTAACAGCACACAGACAGGAAACACTAACAGCACACAGACAGGAAACACTAACAGCACACAGACAGGAAACACTAACAGCACACGGACAGGAAACACTAACAACACAGAGACAGGAAACACTAACAGCACACAGACAGGAACCACTAACAGCACACAGACAGGAAACACTAACAACACAGAGACAGGAAACACTAACAGCACACAGACAGGAAACACTAACAGCACACAGACAGGAAACACTAACAGCACACAGACAGGAAACACTAACAGCACACAGACAGGAAACACTAACAACACAGAGACAGGAAACGCTAACAGCACACAGACAGGAAACGCTAACAGCACACAGACAGGAAACGTTAACAGCATACAGACAGGAACCACTAACAGCACACAGACAGGAAACACTAACAGCACACAGACAGGACCCACTAACAGCACACAGACAGGAAACACTAACAACACAGAGACAGGAAACACTAACAGCACACAGACAGGAAACACTAACAGCACACAGACAGGAACCACTAACAGCACACAGACAGGAACCACTAACAGCACACAGACAGGAACCACTAACAGCACACAGACAGGAACCACTAACAGCACACAGACAGGAACCACTAACAGCACACAGACAGGAAACACTAACAGCACAGAGACAGGAAACGCTAACAGCACACAGACAGGAAACACTAACAACACAGAGACAGGAAACACTAACAGCACACAGACAGGAACCACTAACAGCACACAGACAGGAAACACTAACAGCACAAAGACAGGAAACACTAACAACACACAGACAGGAAACACTAACAGCACACAGACAGGAGACACTAACAGCACACAGACAGGAAAACTAACAGCACACAGACAGGAAACACTAACAGCACAGAGACAGGAAACACTAACAGCACACAGACAGGAAACACTAACAGCACACAGACAGGAACCACTAACAGCACACAGACATGAACCAATAACAGCACACAGACAGGAACCACTAACAGCACACAGACAGGAAACACTAACAACACAGAGACAGGAAACACTAACAGCACACAGACAGGAAACACTAACAGCACACAGACAGGAAACACTAACAGCACACAGACAGGAAACACTAACAGCACACGGACAGGAAACACTAACAACACAGAGACAGGAAACACTAACAGCACACAGACAGGAGACACTAACAGCACACAGACAGGAAACACTAACAGCACACAGACAGGAAACGCTAACAGCACACAGACAGGAAACGCTAACAGCACACAGACAGGAAACACTAACAGCACACAGACAGGAAACACTAACAGCACAAAGACAGGAAACACTAACAACACAGAGACAGGAAACACTAACAGCACACAGACAGGAGACACTAACAGCACACAGACAGGAAACACTAACAGCACACAGACAGGAAACGCTAACAGCACACAGACAGGAAACGCTAACAGCACACAGACAGGAAACGCTAACAGCACACAGACAGGAACCGCTAACAGCACACAGACAGGAACCACTAACAGCACACAGACAGGAAACACTAACAACACAGAGACAGGAAACGCTAACAGCACACAGACAGGAAACGCTAACAGCACACAGACAGGAAACGCTAAAAGCACACAGACAGGAACCACTAACAGCACACAGACAGGAAACACTAACAGCACACAGACAGGAACCACTAACAGCACACAGACAGGAAACACTAACAGCACACAGACAGGAACCACTAACAGCACAGAGACAGGAAACACTAACAGCACACAGACAGGAAACACTAACAGCACACAGACAGGAACCACTAACAGCACACAGACAGGAACCACTAACAGCACACAGACAGGAACCACTAACAGCACACAGACAGGAACCACTAACAGCACACAGACAGGAACCACTAACAGCACACAGACAGGAACCACTAACAGCACACAGACAGGAACCACTAACAGCACACAGACAGGAACCACTAACAGCACACAGACAGGAACCACTAACAGCACACAGACAGGAACCACTAACAGCACACAGACAGGAAACACTAACAGCACAGAGACAGGAAACACTAACAGCACACAGACAGGAAACACTAACAGCACACAGACAGGAACCACTAACAGCACACAGACAGGAAACACTAACAGCACACAGACAGGACCCACTAACAGCACACAGACAGGAAACACTAACAACACAGAGACAGGAAACACTAACAGCACACAGACAGGAAACACTAACAGCACACAGACAGGAAACACTAACAGCACAGAGACAGGAAACGCTAACAGCACACAGACAGGAAACGCTAACAGCACACAGACAGGAAACGTTAACAGAATACAGACAGGAACCACTAACAGCACACAGACAGGAAACACTAACAACACAGAGACAGGAAACACTAACAGCACACAGACAGGAAACGCTAACAGCACACAGACAGGAAACGTTAACAGCATACAGACAGGAACCACTAACAGCACACAGACAGGAAACACTAACAGCACACAGACAGGAAACACTAACAGCACACAGACAGGAAACACTAACAGCACACAGACAGGAAACACTAACAGCACACAGACAGGAACCACTAACAGCACACAGACATGAACCAATAACAGCACACAGACAGGAACCACTAACAGCACACAGACAGGAAACACTAACAACACAGAGACAGGAAACACTAACAGCACACAGACAGGAAACACTAACAGCACACAGACAGGAAACACTAACAGCACACAGACAGGAACCACTAACAGCACACAGACAGGAAACACTAACAGCACAAAGACAGGAAACACTAACAACACAGAGACAGGAAACACTAACAGCACACAGACAGGAGACACTAACAGCACACAGACAGGAAACACTAACAGCACACAGACAGGAACCACTAACAGCACACAGACAGGAAACACTAACAGCACACAGACAGGAAACACTAACAGCACACACACAGGAAAACACTAACAGCACAGAGACAGGAAACACTAACAGCACACAGACAGGAAACACTAACAGCACACAGACAGGAACCACTAACAGCACACAGACATGAACCAATAACAGCACACAGACAGGAACCACTAACAGCACACAGACAGGAAACACTAACAACACAGAGACAGGAAACACTAACAGCACACAGACAGGAAACACTAACAGCACACAGACAGGAAACACTAACAGCACACAGACAGGAAACACTAACAGCACACAGACAGGAAACACTAACAACACAGAGACAGGAAACACTAACAGCACACAGACAGGAGACACTAACAGCACACAGACAGGAAACGCTAACAGCACACAGACAGGAAACGCTAACAGCACACAGACAGGAAACGCTAACAGCACACAGACAGGAAACACTAACAACACAGAGACAGGAAACACTAACAGCACACAGACAGGAAACACTAACAGCACACAGACAGGAAACACTAACAGCACACAGACAGGAAACACTAACAACACAGAGACAGGAAACACTAACAGCACACAGACAGGAGACACTAACAGCACACAGACAGGAAACGCTAACAGCACACAGACAGGAAACGCTAACAGCACACAGACAGGAAACACTAACAGCACACAGACAGGAACCACTAACAGCCCACAGACATGAACCAATAACAGCACACAGACAGGAACCACTAACAGCACACAGACAGGAAACACTAACAACACAGAGACAGGAAACACTAACAGCACACAGACAGGAAACACTAACAGCACACAGACAGGAAACACTAACAGCACACAGACAGGAACCACTAACAGCACACAGACAGGAAACACTAACAGCACAAAGACAGGAAACACTAACAACACAGAGACAGGAAACACTAACAGCACACAGACAGGAGACACTAACAGCACACAGACAGGAAACACTAACAGCACACAGACAGGAAACACTAACAGCACACAGACAGGAAACACTAACAGCACACAGACAGGAAACACTAACAGCACACACACAGGAAAACACTAACAGCACAGAGACAGGAAACACTAACAGCACACAGACAGGAAACACTAACAGCACACAGACAGGAACCACTAACAGCACACAGACATGAACCAATAACAGCACACAGACAGGAACCACTAACAGCACACAGACAGGAAACACTAACAGCACAGAGACAGGAAACACTAACAGCACACAGACAGGAAACACTAACAGCACACAGACAGGAAACACTAACAGCACACAGACAGGAAACACTAACAGCACACAGACAGGAAACACTAACAACACAGAGACAGGAAACACTAACAGCACACAGACAGGAGACACTAACAGCACACAGACAGGAAACACTAACAGCACACAGACAGGAAACGCTAACAGCACACAGACAGGAAACGCTAACAGCACACAGACAGGAAACACTAACAACACAGAGACAGGAAACACTAACAGCACACAGACAGGAAACACTAACAGCACACAGACAGGAACCACTAACAGCACACAGACAGGAAACACTAACAGCACAAAGACAGGAAACACTAACAACACAGAGACAGGAAACACTAACAGCACACAGACAGGAGACACTAACAGCACACAGACAGGAAACACTAACAGCACACAGACAGGAAACGCTAACAGCACACAGACAGGAAACGCTAACAGCACACAGACAGGAAACGCTAACAGCACACAGACAGGAACCGCTAACAGCACACAGACAGGAACCACTAACAGCACACAGACAGGAAACACTAACAACACAGAGACAGGAAACGCTAACAGCACACAGACAGGAAACGCTAACAGCACACAGACAGGAAACGCTAACAGCACACAGACAGGAACCACTAACAGCACACAGACAGGAAACACTAACAGCACACAGACAGGAACCACTAACAGCACACAGACAGGAAACACTAACAGCACACAGACAGGAACCACTAACAGCACACAGACAGGAAACACTAACAGCACACAGACAGGAAACACTAACAGCACACAGACAGGAACCACTAACAGCACACAGACAGGAACCACTAACAGCACACAGACAGGAACCACTAACAGCACACAGACAGGAACCACTAACAGCACACAGACAGGAACCACTAACAGCACACAGACAGGAACCACTAACAGCACACAGACAGGAACCACTAACAGCACACAGACAGGAACCACTAACAGCAGACAGACAGGAACCACTAACAGCACACAGACAGGAAACACTAACAGCACAGAGACAGGAAACACTAACAGCACACAGACAGGAAACACTAAAAGCACACAGACAGGAACCACTAACAGCACACAGACAGGAAACACTAACAGCACACAGACAGGACCCACTAACAGCACACAGACAGGAAACACTAACAACACAGAGACAGGAAACACTAACAGCACACAGACAGGAAACACTAACAGCACACAGACAGGAAACACTAACAGCACACAGACAGGAAACGCTAACAGCACACAGACAGGAAACGCTAACAGCACACAGACAGGTAACGTTAACAGCATACAGACAGGAAACACTAACAACACAGAGACAGGAAACACTAACAGCACACAGACAGGAAACACTTACAGCACACAGACAGGAAACACTAACAGCACACAGACAGGAAACACTAACAGCACACAGACAGGAAACACTAACAACACAGAGACAGGAAACACTAACAGCACACAGACAGGAGACACTAACAGCACACAGACAGGAAACACTAACAGCACACAGACAGGAAACGCTAACAGCACACAGACAGGAAACGCTAACAGCACACAGACAGGAAACACTAACAACACAGAGACAGGAAACACTAACAGCACACAGACAGGAAACACTAACAGCACACAGACAGGAACCACTAACAGCACACAGACAGGAAACACTAACAGCACAAAGACAGGAAACACTAACAACACAGAGACAGGAAACACTAACAGCACACAGACAGGAGACACTAACAGCACACAGACAGGAAACACTAACAGCACACAGACAGGAAACGCTAACAGCACACAGACAGGAAACGCTAACAGCACACAGACAGGAAACGCTAACAGCACACAGACAGGAACCGCTAACAGCACACAGACAGGAACCACTAACAGCACACAGACAGGAAACACTAACAACACAGAGACAGGAAACGCTAACAGCACACAGACAGGAAACGCTAACAGCACACAGACAGGAAACGCTAACAGCACACAGACAGGAACCACTAACAGCACACAGACAGGAAACACTAACAGCACACAGACAGGAACCACTAACAGCACACAGACAGGAAACACTAACAGCACACAGACAGGAACCACTAACAGCACACAGACAGGAAACACTAACAGCACACAGACAGGAAACACTAACAGCACACAGACAGGAACCACTAACAGCACACAGACAGGAACCACTAACAGCACACAGACAGGAACCACTAACAGCACACAGACAGGAACCACTAACAGCACACAGACAGGAAACACTAACAGCACACAGACAGGAAACGCTAACAGCACACAGACAGGAAACGCTAACAGCACACAGACAGGAAACGCTAACAGCACACAGACAGGAACCGCTAACAGCACACAGACAGGAACCACTAACAGCACACAGACAGGAAACACTAACAACACAGAGACAGGAAACGCTAACAGCACACAGACAGGAAACGCTAACAGCACACAGACAGGAAACGCTAACAGCACACAGACAGGAACCACTAACAGCACACAGACAGGAAACACTAACAGCACACAGACAGGAACCACTAACAGCACACAGACAGGAAACACTAACAGCACACAGACAGGAACCACTAACAGCACACAGACAGGAAACACTAACAGCACACAGACAGGAAACACTAACAGCACACAGACAGGAACCACTAACAGCACACAGACAGGAACCACTAACAGCACACAGACAGGAACCACTAACAGCACACAGACAGGAACCACTAACAGCACACAGAAAGGAACCACTAACAGCACACAGACAGGAACCACTAACAGCACACAGACAGGAACCACTAACAGCACACAGACAGGAACCACTAACAGCAGACAGACAGGAACCACTAACAGCACACAGACAGGAAACACTAACAGCACAGAGACAGGAAACACTAACAGCACACAGACAGGAAACACTAAAAGCACACAGACAGGAACCACTAACAGCACACAGACAGGAAACACTAACAGCACACAGACAGGACCCACTAACAGCACACAGACAGGAAACACTAACAACACAGAGACAGGAAACACTAACAGCACACAGACAGGAAACACTAACAGCACACAGACAAGAAACACTAACAGCACACAGACAGGAAACGCTAACAGCACACAGACAGGAAACGCTAACAGCACACAGACAGGAAACGTTAACAGCATACAGACAGGAAACACTAACAACACAGAGACAGGAAACACTAACAGCACACAGACAGGAAACACTTACAGCACACAGACAGGAAACACTAACAGCACACAGACAGGAAACACTAACAGCACACAGACAGGAAACACTAACAACACAGAGACAGGAAACACTAACAGCACACAGACAGGAGACACTAACAGCACACAGACAGGAAACACTAACAGCACACAGACAGGAAACGCTAACAGCACACAGACAGGAAACGCTAACAGCACACAGACAGGAACCGCTAACAGCACACAGACAGGAACCACTAACAGCACACAGACAGGAAACACTAACAACACAGAGACAGGAAACGCTAACAACACAGAGACACGAAACACTAACAGCACACAGACAGGAGACACTAACAGCACACAGACAGGAAACACTAACAGCACACAGACAGGAAACACTAACAGCACACAGACAGGAAACACTAACAACACAGAGACAGGAAACACTAACAGCACACAGACAGGAGACACTAACAGCACACAGACAGGAAACGCTAACAGCACACAGACAGGAAACGCTAACAGCACACAGACAGGAAACGCTAACAGCACACAGACAGGAAACGCTAACAGCACACAGACAGGAACCACTAACAGCACACAGACAGGAACCACTAACAGCACACAGACAGGAACCACTAACAACACAGAGACAGGAAACACTAACAGCACACAGACAGGAAACACTAACAGCACAGAGACAGGAAACACTAACAGCACACAGACAGGAAACACTAACAGCACACAGACAGGAACCACTAACAGCACACAGACAGGAACCACTAACAGCACACAGACAGGAACCACTAACAGCACACAGACAGGAAACACTAACAACACAGATACAGGAAACACTAACAACACAGAGACAGGAAACACTAACAGCACACAGACAGGAAACACTAACAGCACACAGACAGGAAACACTAACAGCACACAGACAGGAAACACTAACAGCACACAGACAGGAAACACTAACAGCACACAGACAGGAGACACTAACAGCACACAGACAGGAAACACTAACAGCACACAGACAGGAAACGCTAACAGCACACAGACAGGAAACGCTAACAGCACACAGACAGGAAACGCTAACAGCACACAGACAGGAACCGCTAACAGCACAAAGACAGGAAACACTAACAACACAGAGACAGGAAACACTAACAGCACACAGACAGGAAACACTAACAGCACACAGACAGGAACCACTAACAGCACACAGACAGGAAACACTAACAGCACACAGACAGGAACCACTAACAGCACACAGACAGGAAACACTAACAGCACACAGACAGGAAACACTAACAGCACACAGACAGGAACCACTAACAGCACACAGACAGGAACCACTAACAGCACACAGACAGGAACCACTAACAGCACACAGACAGGAACCACTAACAGCACACAGACAGGAACCACTAACAGCACACAGACAGGAACCACTAACAGCACACAGACAGGAACCACTAACAGCACACAGACAGGAAACGCTAACAGCACACAGACAGGAAACGCTAACAGCACACAGACAGGAACCGCTAACAGCACACAGACAGGAACCACTAACAGCACACAGACAGGAAACACTAACAACACAGAGACAGGAAACGCTAACAACACAGAGACACGAAACACTAACAGCACACAGACAGGAGACACTAACAGCACACAGACAGGAAACACTAACAGCACACAGACAGGAAACGCTAACAGCACACAGACAGGAACCGCTAACAGCACACAGACAGGAACCACTAACAGCACACAGACAGGAAACACTAACAACACAGAGACAGGAAACGCTAACAACACAGAGACACGAAACACTAACAGCACACAGACAGGAGACACTAACAGCACACAGACAGGAAACACTAACAGCACACAGACAGGAAACACTAACAGCACACAGACAGGAAACACTAACAACACAGAGACAGGAAACACTAACAGCACACAGACAGGAGACACTAACAGCACACAGACAGGAAACGCTAACAGCACACAGACAGGAAACGCTAACAGCACACAGACAGGAAACGCTAACAGCACACAGACAGGAAACGCTAACAGCACACAGACAGGAACCACTAACAGCACACAGACAGGAACCACTAACAGCACACAGACAGGAACCACTAACAACACAGAGACAGGAAACACTAACAGCACACAGACAGGAAACACTAACAGCACAGAGACAGGAAACACTAACAGCACACAGACAGGAAACACTAACAGCACACAGACAGGAACCACTAACAGCACACAGACAGGAACCACTAACAGCACACAGACAGGAACCACTAACAGCACACAGACAGGAAACACTAACAACACAGAGACAGGAAACACTAACAACACAGAGACAGGAAACACTAACAGCACACAGACAGGAAACACTAACAGCACACAGACAGGAAACACTAACAGCACACAGACAGGAAACACTAACAGCACACAGACAGGAAACACTAACAGCACACAGACAGGAGACACTAACAGCACACAGACAGGAAACACTAACAGCACACAGACAGGAAACGCTAACAGCACACAGACAGGAAACGCTAACAGCACACAGACAGGAACCACTAACAGCACACAGACAGGAAACACTAACAACACAGAGACAGGAAACACTAACAGCACACAGACAGGAAACACTAACAGCACACAGACAGGAACCACTAACAGCACACAGACAGGAACCACTAACAGCACACAGACAGGAACCACTAACAGCACACAGACAGGAAACAATAACAGCACACAGACAGGAAACACTAACAGCACACAGACAGGAACCACTAACAGCACACAGACAGGAACCACTAACAGCACACAGACAGGAACCACTAACAGCACACAGACAGGAACCACTAACAGCACACAGACAGGAACCACTAACAGCACACAGACAGGAACCACTAACAGCACACAGACAGGAACCACTAACAGCACACAGACAGGAAACACTAACAGCACACAGACAGGAACCACTAACAGCACACAGACAGGAACCACTAACAGCACACAGACAGGAACCACTAACAGCACACAGACAGGAAACACTAACAGCACACAGACAGGAAACACTAACAGCACACAGACAGGAACCACTAACAGCACACAGACAGGAAACACTAACAGCACACAGACAGGAACCACTAACAGCACACAGACAGGAACCACTAACAGCACACAGACAGGAACCACTAACAGCACACAGACAGGAAACACTAACAGCACACAGACAGGAAACACTAACAGCACACAGACAGGAACCACTAACAGCACACAGACAGGAACCACTAACAGCACACAGACAGGAACCACTAACAGCACACAGACAGGAACCACTAACAGCACACAGACAGGAACCACTAACAGCACACAGACAGGAAACACTAACAGCACACAGACAGGAAACACTAACAACACAGAGACAGGAAACACTAACAGCACACAGACAGGAGACACTAACAGCACACAGACAGGAAACACTAACAGCACACAGACAGGAAACGCTAACAGCACACAGACAGGAAACGCTAACAGCACACAGACAGGAACCGCTAACAGCACACAGGCAGGAACCACTAACAGCACACAGACAGGAAACACTAACAACACAGAGACAGGAAACGCTCACAACACAGAGACACGAAACACTAACAGCACACAGACAGGAGACACTAACAGCACACAGACAGGAAACACTAACAGCACACAGACAGGAAACACTAACAGCACACAGACAGGAAACACTAACAACACAGAGACAGGAAACACTAACAGCACACAGACAGGAGACACTAACAGCACACAGACAGGAAACGCTAACAGCACACAGACAGGAAACGCTAGCAGCACACAGACAGGAAACGCTAACAGCACACAGACAGGAAACGCTAACAGCACACAGACAGGAACCACTAACAGCACACAGACAGGAACCACTAACAGCACACAGACAGGAACCACTAACAACACAGAGACAGGAAACACTAACACCACACAGACAGGAAACACTAACAGCACAGAGACAGGAAACACTAACAGCACACAGACAGGAAACACTAACAGCACACAGACAGGAACCACTAACAGCACACAGACAGGAACCACTAACAGCACACAGACAGGAACCACTAACAGCACACAGACAGGAAACACTAACAACACAGATACAGGAAACACTAACAACACAGAGACAGGAAACACTAACAGCACACAGACAGGAAACACTAACAGCACACAGACAGGAAACACTAACAGCACACAGACAGGAAACACTAACAGCACACAGACAGGAAACACTAACAGCACACAGACAGGAGACACTAACAGCACACAGACAGGAAACGCTAACAGCACACAGACAGGAAACGCTAACAGCACACAGACAGGAAACGCTAACAGCACACAGACAGGAAACGCTAACAGCACACAGACAGGAACCGCTAACAGCACACAGACAGGAAACACTAACAACACAGATACAGGAAACACTAACAGCACACAGACAGGAAACACTAACAGCACACAGACAGGAACCACTAACAGCACACAGACAGGAAACACTAACAGCACACAGACAGGAACCACTAACAGCACACAGACAGGAAACACTAACAGCACACAGACAGGAAACACTAACAGCACACAGACAGGAACCACTAACAGCACACAGACAGGAACCACTAACAGCACACAGACAGGAACCACTAACAGCACACAGACAGGAACCACTAACAGCACACAGACAGGAACCACTAACAGCACACAGACAGGAACCACTAACAGCACACAGACAGGAACCACTAACAGCACACAGACAGGAACCACTAACAGCACACAGACAGGAAACACTAACAACACAGAGACAGGAAACACTAACAGCACACAGACAGGAAACACTTACAGCACACAGACAGGAAACACTAACAGCACACAGACAGGAAACACTAACAGCACACAGACAGGAAACACTAACAACACAGAGACAGGAAACACTAACAGCACACAGACAGGAGACACTAACAGCACACAGACAGGAAACACTAACAGCACACAGACAGGAAACGCTAACAGCACACAGACAGGAAACGCTAACAGCACACAGACAGGAACCGCTAACAGCACACAGACAGGAACCACTAACAGCACACAGACAGGAAACACTAACAACACAGAGACAGGAAACGCTAACAACACAGAGACACGAAACACTAACAGCACACAGACAGGAGACACTAACAGCACACAGACAGGAAACACTAACAGCACACAGACAGGAAACACTAACAGCACACAGACAGGAAACACTAACAACACAGAGACAGGAAACACTAACAGCACACAGACAGGAGACACTAACAGCACACAGACAGGAAACGCTAACAGCACACAGACAGGAAACGCTAACAGCACACAGACAGGAAACGCTAACAGCACACAGACAGGAACCGCTAACAGCACACAGACAGGAACCACTAACAGCACACAGACAGGAACCACTAACAACACAGAGACAGGAAACACTAACAGCACACAGACAGGAAACACTAACAGCACAGAGACAGGAAACACTAACAGCACACAGACAGGAAACACTAACAGCACACAGACAGGAACCACTAACAGCACACAGACAGGAACCACTAACAGCACACAGACAGGAACCACTAACAGCACACAGACAGGAAACACTAACAACACAGAGACAGGAAACACTAACAACACAGAGACAGGAAACACTAACAGCACACAGACAGGAAACACTAACAGCACACAGACAGGAAACACTAACAGCACACAGACAGGAAACACTAACAGCACACAGACAGGAAACACTAACAGCACACAGACAGGAGACACTAACAGCACACAGACAGGAAACACTAACAGCACACAGACAGGAAACGCTAACAGCACACAGACAGGAAACGCTAACAGCACACAGACAGGAAACGCTAACAGCACACAGACAGGAACCACTAACAGCACACAGACAGGATACACTAACAACACAGAGACAGGAAACACTAACAGCACACAGACAGGAAACACTAACAGCACACAGACAGGAACCACTAACAGCACACAGACAGGAAACACTAACAGCACACAGACAGGAACCACTAACAGCACACAGACAGGAAACACTAACAGCACACAGACAGGAAACACTAACAGCACACAGACAGGAACCACTAACAGCACACAGACAGGAACCACTAACAGCACACAGACAGGAACCACTAACAGCACACAGACAGGAACCACTAACAGCACACAGACAGGAACCACTAACAGCACACAGACAGGAACCACTAACAGCACACAGACAGGAAACACTAACAGCACACAGACAGGAACCACTAACAGCACACAGACAGGAACCACTAACAGCACACAGACAGGAACCACTAACAGCACACAGACAGGAAACACTAACAGCACACAGACAGGAAACACTAACAGCACACAGACAGGAACCACTAACAGCACACAGACAGGAACCACTAACAGCACACAGACAGGAACCACTAACAGCACACAGACAGGAACCACTAACAGCACACAGACAGGAACCACTAACAGCACACAGACAGGAACCACTAACAGCACACAGACAGGAACCACTAACAGCACACAGACAGGAACCACTAACAGCACACAGACAGGAACCACTAACAGCACACAGACAGGAAACACTAACAGCACAGAGACAGGAAACACTAACAGCACACAGACAGGAAACACTAACAGCACACAGACAGGAACCACTAACAGCACACAGACAGGAAACACTAACAGCACACAGACAGGAACCACTAACAGCACACAGACAGGAACCACTAACAGCACACAGACAGGAAACACTAACAACACAGAGACAGGAAACACTAACAACACAGAGACAGGAAACACTAACAGCACACAGACAGGAAACACTAACAGCACACAGACAGGAACCACTAACAGCACACAGACAGGAACCACTAACAGCACACAGACAGGAACCACTAACAGCACACAGACAGGAAACACTAACAACACAGAGACAGGAAACACTAACAACACAGAGACAGGAAACACTAACAGCACACAGACAGGAAACACTAACAGCACACAGACAGGAAACACTAACAGCACACAGACAGGAAACACTAACAGCACACAGACAGGAAACACTAACAGCACACAGACAGGAGACGCTAACAGCACACAGACAGGAAACGCTAACAGCACACAGACAGGAAACGCTAACAGCACACAGACAGGAAACGCTAACAGCACACAGACAGGAACCACTAACAGCACACAGACAGGAAACACTAACAACACAGAGACAGGAAACACTAACAGCACACAGACAGGAAACACTAACAGCACACAGACAGGAACCACTAACAGCACACAGACAGGAAACACTAACAGCACACAGACAGGAACCACTAACAGCACGAAGACAGGAAACACTAACAGCACACAGACAGGAAACAATAACAGCACACAGACAGGAACCACTAACAGCACACAGACAGGAACCACTAACAGCACACAGACAGGAACCACTAACAGCACACAGACAGGAACCACTAACAGCACACAGCCAGGAACCACTAACAGCACACAGACAGGAACCACTAACAGCACACAGACAGGAACCACTAACAGCACACAGACAGGAACCACTAACAGCACACAGACAGGAACCACTAACAGCACACAGACAGGAACCACTAACAGCACACAGACAGGAACCACTAACAGCACACAGACAGGAAACACTAACAGCACACAGACAGGAAACACTAACAGCACACAGACAGGAACCACTAACAGCACACAGACAGGAACCACTAACAGCACACAGACAGGAACCACTAACTGCACACAGACAGGAACCACTAACAGCACACAGACAGGAACCACTAACAGCACACAGACAGGAACCACTAACAGCACACAGACAGGAACCACTAACAGCACACAGACAGGAACCACTAACAGCACACAGACAGGAAACACTAACAGCACAGAGACAGGAAACACTAACAGCACACAGACAGGAACCACTAACAGCACACAGACAGGAACCACTAACAGCACACAGACAGGAACCACTAACAGCACACAGACAGGAACCACTAACAGCACACAGACAGGAACCACTAACAGCACACAGACAGGAAACACTAACAGCACACAGACAGGAAACACTAACAGCACACAGACAGGAACCACTAACAGCACACAGACAGGAACCACTAACAGCACACAGACAGGAACCACTAACAGCACACAGACAGGAACCACTAACAGCACACAGACAGGAACCACTAACAGCACACAGACAGGAACCACTAACAGCACACAGACAGGAACCACTAACAGCACACAGACAGGAAACACTAACAGCACAGAGACAGGAAACACTAACAGCACACAGACAGGAAACACTAACAGCACACAGACAGGAACCACTAACAGCACACAGACAGGAAACACTAACAGCACACAGACAGGAACCACTAACAGCACACAGACAGGAAACACTAACAACACAGAGACAGGAAACACTAACAGCACACAGACAGGAAACACTAACAGCACACAGACAGGAAACACTAACAGCACACAGACAGGAAACACTAACAGCACACAGACAGGAAACACTAACAACACAGAGACAGGAAACGCTAACAGCACACAGACAGG
This sequence comes from Salvelinus alpinus, assembly GCF_045679555.1. Lineage (NCBI taxonomy): Eukaryota > Metazoa > Chordata > Actinopteri > Salmoniformes > Salmonidae > Salvelinus > Salvelinus alpinus. Next base: position 10,280,769 of record NC_092086.1, on the reverse strand, counting down.
AAACGCTAACAGCACACAGACAGGAAACGTTAACAGCATACAGACAGGAACCACTAACAGCACACAGACAGGAAACACTAACAGCACACAGACAGGAACCACTAACAGCACACACACAGGAAAACACTAACAGCACAGAGACAGGAAACACTAACAGCACACAGACAGGAACCACTAACAGCACACACACAGGAAAACACTAACAGCACAGAGACAGGAAACACTAACAGCACACAGACATGAAACACTAACAGCACACAGACAGGAACCACTAACAGCACACAGACATGAACCAATAACAGCACACAGACAGGAACCACTAACAGCACACAGACAGGAAACACTAACAACACAGAGACAGGAAACACTAACAGCACACAGACAGGAAACACTAACAGCACACAGACAGGAAACACTAACAGCACACAGACAGGAAACACTAACAGCACACAGACAGGAAACACTAACAACACAGAGACAGGAAACACTAACAGCACACAGACAGGAGACACTAACAGCACACAGACAGGAAAAACTAACAGCACACAGACAGGAAACGCTAACAGCACACAGACAGGAACCACTAACAGCACACAGACAGGAAACACTAACAACACAGAGACAGGAAACACTAACAGCACACAGACAGGAAACACTAACAGCACACAGACAGGAACCACTAACAACACACAGACAGGAAACACTAACAGCACAAAGACAGGAAACACTAACAACACAGAGACAGGAAACACTAACAGCACACAGACAGGAGACACTAACAGCACACAGACAGGAAACACTAACAGCACACAGACAGGAAACGCTAACAGCACACAGACAGGAAACGCTAACAGCACACAGACAGGAAACGCTAACAGCACACAGACAGGAACCGCTAACAGCACACAGACAGGAACCACTAACAGCACACAGACAGGAAACACTAACAACACAGAGACAGGAAACGCTAACAGCACACAGACAGGAAACGCTAACAGCACACAGACAGGAAACGCTAACAGCACACAGACAGGAACCACTAACAGCACACAGACAGGAAACACTAACAGCACACAGACAGGAACCACTAACAGCACACAGACAGGAAACGCTAACAGCACACAGACAGGAACCACTAACAGCACACAGACAGGAAACACTAACAGCACACAGACAGGAACCACTAACAGCACACAGACAGGAACCACTAACAGCACACAGACAGGAACCACTAACAGCACACAGACAGGAACCACTAACAGCACACAGACAGGAACCACTAACAGCACACAGACAGGAACCACTAACAGCACACAGACAGGAACCACTAACATCACACAGACAGGAACCACTAACAGCACACAGACAGGAACCACTAACAGCACACAGACAGGAACCACTAACAGCACACAGACAGGAACCACTAACAGCACACAGACAGGAACCACTAACAGCACACAGACAGGAAACACTAACAGCACACAGACAGGAAACACTAACAGCACAGAGACAGGAAACACTAACAGCACACAGACAGGAAACACTAACAGCACACAGACAGGAACCACTAACAGCACACAGACAGGAAACACTAACAGCACACAGACAGGAACCACTAACAGCACACAGACAGGAAACACTAACAACACAGAGACAGGAAACACTAACAGCACACAGACAGGAAACACTAACAGCACACAGACAGGAAACACTAACAGCACACAGACAGGAAACACTAACAGCACAGAGACAGGAAACGCTAACAGCACACAGACAGGAAACGCTAACAGCACACAGACAGGAAACGTTAACAGCATACAAACAGGAACCACTAACAGCACACAGACAGGAAACACTAACAACACAGAGACAGGAAACACTAACAGCACACAGACAGGAAACACTTACAGCACACAGACAGGAAACACTAACAGCACACAGACAGGAAACACTAACAGCACACAGACAGGAAACACTAACAACACAGAGACAGGAAACACTAACAGCACACAGACAGGAGACACTAACAGCACACAGACAGGAAACACTAACAGCACACAGACAGGAAACACTAACAGCACACAGACAGGAAACGCTAACAGCACACAGACAGGAACCGCTAACAGCACACAGACAGGAACCACTAACAGCACACAGACAGGAAACACTAACAACACAGAGACAGGAAACGCTAACAACACAGCGACAGGAAACACTAACAGCACACAGACAGGAGACACTAACAGCACACAGACAGGAAACACTAACAGCACACAGACAGGAAACACTAACAGCACACAGACAGGAAACACTAACAACACAGAGACAGGAAACACTAACAGCACACAGACAGGAGACACTAACAACCCTCTAGTGGTGCGGGGGCTGTGCTTTGGCAAAGTGGGTGGGGTTATATCCTTCCTATTTGGCCCTGTCCGGGGGTTTCTTCGGATGGGGCCACAGTGTCTCCTGACCGCTCCTGTCTCAGCCTCCAGTATTTATGCTGCAGTAGTTTGTGTCGGGGGGCTAGGGTCAGTTGGTTACCTGGAGTACTTCTCCTGTCTTATCCAGTGTCCTGTGTGAATTTTAAGTATGCTCTCTCTAATTCTCTCGTTCTCTCTTTCTCTCTGAGAACCTGAGCCCTAGGACCATACGTCAGGACTACCGGGCATGATGACACCTTGCTGTCCCCAGTCCGCCTGGCCTTGCTGCTATTCCAGTTTCAACTGTTCTGCCTGCGGTTACGGAACCCCTACCTGTCCCAGACCTGCTGTTTTCAACTCTTAATGATCGGCTATGAAAAGCCAACTGAGATTTATTCCTGATTATTATTTGACCATGCTTGTCATTTATGAACATTTTGAAAATCTTGGCTCTCTCTAATTTTCTCCTTCTCTCTTTCTTTCTCTCGGAGGACCTGAGCCCTAGGACCATACGTCGGGACTACCGGCTGTGGTGACTCCTTGCTGTCCCCAGTCCGCCTGGCCTTGCTGCTATTCCAGTTTCAACTGTTCTGCCTGCGGTTATGGAACCCTTACCTGTCCCAGACCTGCTGTTTTCAACTCTTAATGATCGGCTATGAAAAGCCAACTGAGATTTATTCCTGATTATTATTTGACCATGCTTGTCATTTATGGAAATTTTGAAAATCTTGGCTCTCTCTAATTTTCTCCTTCTCTCTTTCTTTCTCTCGGAGGACCTGGGCCCTAGGACCATGCGTCGGGACTGCCGCCCGTGGTGACTCCTTGCTGTCCCCAGTCCGCCTGGCCTTGCTGCTATTCCAGTTTCAGCTGTTCTGCCTGCGGTTATGGAACCGCTACCTGTCCCAGACCTGTTGTTTTTCAACTCTTGATGATCGGCTATGAAAAGCCAACTGAAAATTATTCATGATTATTATTTGACCATGCTTGTCACTTATGAACATTTTTGAACATCTTGGCATAGTTCTGTTATAATCTCCACCCGGCACAGCCAGAAGAGGACTGGCCACCCCTCATAGCCTGGTTCCTCTCTAGGTTTCTTCCTAGGTTTTGGCCTTTCTAGGGAGTTTTTCCTAGCCACCGTGCTTCTACACCTGCATTACTAGCTGTTTGGGGTTTTAGACTGGGTGTCTGTACAGCACTTCGAGATATTAGCTGATGTACGAAGGGCTATATAAAATAAAATTGATTGATTGATTGATTAACAGCACACAGACAGGAAACGCTAACAGCACACAGACAGGAAACGCTAACAGCACACAGACAGGAAACGCTAACAGCACACAGACAGGAAACGCTAACAGCACACAGACAGGAACCACTAACAGCACACAGACAGGAACCACTAACAACACAGAGACAGGAAACACTAACAGCACACAGACAGGAAACACTAACAGCACAGAGACAGGAAACACTAACAGCACACGGAACCACTAACAGCACACAGACAGGAACCACTAACAGCACACAGACAGGAACCACTAACAGCACACAGACAGGAACCACTAACAGCACACAGACAGGAACCACTAACAGCACACAGACAGGAACCACTAACAGCACACAGACAGGAACCACTAACAGCACACAGACAGGAAACACTAACAACACAGAGACAGGAAACGCTAACAGCACACAGACAGGAAACGCTAACAGCACACTGACAGGACATTTACATTTACATTTAAGTCATTTAGCAGACGCTCTTATCCAGAGCGACTTACAAATTGGTGCATTCACCTTATGATATCCAGTGGAACAACCACTTTACAATAGTGCATCTAACTCTTTTAAGGGGGGGGGGGGTTAGAAGGATTACTTTATCCTATCCTAGGTATTCCTTAAAGAGGTGGGGTTTCAGGTGTCTCCGGAAGGTGGTGATTGACTCCGCTGACCTGGCGTCGTGAGGGAGTTTGTTCCACCATTGGGGTGCCAGAGCAGCGAACAGTTTTGACTGGGCTGAGCGGGAACTGTACTTCCTCAGAGGTAGGGAGGCGAGCAGGCCAGAGGTGGATGAACGCAGTGCCCTTGTTTGGGTGTAGGGCCTGATCAGAGCCTGAAGGTACGGAGGTGCCGTTCCCCTCACAGCTCCGTAGGCAAGCACCATGGTCTTGTAGCGGATGCGAGCTTCAACTGGAAGCCAGTGGAGAGAGCGGAGGAGCGGGGTGACGTGAGAGAACTTGGGAAGGTTGAACACCAGACGGGCTGCGGCGTTCTGGATGAGTTGTAGGGGTTTAATGGCACAGGCAGGGAGCCCAGCCAACAGCGAGTTGCAGTAATCCAGACGGGAGATGACAAGTGCCTGGATTAGGACCTGCGCCGCTTCCTGTGTGAGGCAGGGTCGTACTCTGCGAATGTTGTAGAGCATGAACCTACAGGAACGGGTCACCGCCTTGATGTGAGTTGAGAACGACAGGGTGTTGTCCAGGATCACGCCAAGGTTCTTAGCGCTCTGGGAGGAGGACACAATGGAGTTGTCAACCGTGATGGCGAGATCATGGAACGGGCAGTCCTTCCCCGGGAGGAAGAGCAGCTCCGTCTTGCCGAGGTTCAGCTTGAGGTGGTGATCCGTCATCCACACTGATATGTCTGCCAGACATGCAGAGATGCGATTCGCCACCTGGTTATCAGAGGGGGGAAAGGAGAAGATTAATTGTGTGTCGTCTGCATAGCAATGATAGGAGAGGCCATGTGAGGATATGACAGAGCCAAGTGACTTGGTGTATAGCGAGAATAGGAGAGGGCCTAGAACAGAGCCCTGGGGGACACCAGTGGTGAGAGCACGTGGTGCGGAGACAGATTCTCGCCACGCCACCTGGTAGGAGCGACCTGTCAGGTAGGATGCAATCCAAGCGTGGGCCGCGCCGGAGATGCCCAACTCGGAGAGGGTGGAGAGGAGGATCTGATGGTTCACAGTATCAAAGGCAGCCGATAGGTCTAGAAGGATGAGAGCAGAGGAGAGAGAGTTAGCTTTAGCAGTGCGGAGCGCCTCCGTGACACAGAGAAGAGCAGTCTCAGTTGAATGACTAGTCTTGAAACCTGACTGATTTGGATCAAGAAGGTCATTCTGAGAGAGATAGCAGGAGAGCTGGCCAAGGACGGCACGTTCAAGAGTTTTGGAGAGAAAAGAAAGAAGGGATACTGGTCTGTAGTTGTTGACATCGGAGGGATCGAGTGTAGGTTTTTTCAGAAGGGGTGCAACTCTCGCTCTCTTGAAGACGGAAGGGACGTAGCCAGCGGTCAAGGATGAGTTGATGAGCGAGGTGAGGTAAGGGAGAAGGTCTCCGGAAATGGTCTGGAGAAGAGAGGAGGGGATAGGGTCAAGCGGGCAGGTTGTTGGGCGGCCGGCCGTCACAAGACGCGAGATTTCATCTGGAGAGAGAGGGGAGAAAGAGGTCAAAGCACAGGGTAGGGCAGTGTGAGCAGAACCAGCGGTGTCGTTTGACTTAGCAAACGAGGATCGGATGTCGTCGACCTTCTTTTCAAAATGGTTGACGAAGTCATCCGCAGAGAGGGAGGAGGGGGGAGGAGGGGGAGGAGGATTCAGGAGGGAGGAGAAGGTGGCAAAGAGCTTCCTAGGGTTAGAGGCAGATGCTTGGAATTTAGAGTGGTAGAAAGTGGCTTTAGCAGCAGAGACAGAAGAGGAGAAAGTAGAGAGGAGGGAGTGAAAGGATGCCAGGTCCGCAGGGAGGCGAGTTTTCCTCCATTTCCGCTCGGCTGCCCGGAGCCCTGTTCTGTGAGCTCGCAGGGAGTCGTCGAGCCACGGAGCAGGAGGGGAGGACCGAGCCGGCCTGGAGGATAGGGGACATAGAGAGTCAAAGGATGCAGAAAGGGAGGAGAGGAGGGTTGAGGAGGCAGAATCAGGAGATAGGTTGGAGAAGGTTTGAGCAGAGGGAAGAGATGATAGGATGGAAGAGGAGAGAGTAGCGGGGGAGAGAGAGCGAAGGTTGGGACGGCGCGATACCATCCGAGTAGGGGCAGTGTGGGAAGTGTTAGATGAGAGCGAGAGGGAAAAGGATACAAGGTAGTGGTCGGAGACTTGGAGGGGAGTTGCAGTGAGATTAGTGGAAGAACAGCATCTTGTAAAGATGAGGTCAAGCGTATTGCCTGCCTTGTGAGTAGGGGGGGAAGGTGAGAGGGTGAGGTCAAAAGAGGAGAGGAGTGGAAAGAAGGAGGCAGAGAGGAATGAGTCAAAGGTAGACGTGGGGAGGTTAAAGTCACCCAGAACTGTGAGAGGTGAGCCATCCTCAGGAAAGGAACTTATCAGGGCGTCAAGCTCATTGATGAACTCTCCAAGGGAACCTGGAGGGCGATAAATGATAAGGATGTTAAGCTTGAAAGGGCTGGTAACTGTGACAGCATGGAATTCAAAGGAGGCGATAGACAGATGGGTCAGGGGAGAAAGAGAGAATGTCCACTTGGGAGAGATGAGGATCCCAGTGCCACCGCCCCGCTGACCAGAAGCTCTCGGGGTGTGCGAGAACACGTGGGCAGACGAGGCGAGAGCAGTAGGAGTAGCAGTGTTGTCAGTGGTAATCCATGTTTCCGTCAGTGCTAAGAAGTCGAGGGACTGGAGGGACGCATAGGCTGAGATGAACTCTGCCTTGTTGGCCGCAGATCGGCAGTTCCAGAGGCTGCCGGAGACCTGGAACTCCACGTGGGTCGTGCGCGCTGGAACCACCAGGTTAGAATGGCGGCGGCCACGCGGTGTGAAGCGTTTGTATGGTCTGTGCAGAGAGGAGAGAAGAGGGATAGACAGACACATAGTTGACAGGCTACAGAAGAGGCTACGCTAATGCAAAGGAGATTAGAATGACAAGTGGACTACACGTCTCGAATGTTCAGGAAGTTAAGCTTACGTTGCAAAAATAAAATAAAATCTTATTGACTGAAATCTTATTGACTAAAATGATATAGTACTGCTGGCGGTGAAGTAGGCTGGCTAGCAGTGGCTGCGTTGTTGACTTTGTTTGAACGTGTAGCTGGCTAGGTAACCTCGACAATTACTCAAAAACTACACAATTATCTTGGATACAAAGACAGCAAAGACAACTATGTAGCTAGCTAACACTACGCTAATCAAGTCGTTCCGTTGTAATGTAAGTTGTAATGTGAGTTTCTACAGTGCTGCTATTCGGTAGAAGTTGGCTAACTAGCAGTGTTAGCTAGCAGTGTTGACTAGGTAGGAGACGGCAGCGCAGTGGCCGAATATAGCTGGCTAGATAACCGAATAATTACTCTAACCAACTCTAAGCTACACAATTATCTTAGATACAAAGATAGCAAAGACAACTATGTAGCCAGCTAACACTACACTAATCAAGTCGTTCCGTTGTAATGTAATCGTTTCTCCAGAGCTGCTATGCTGCTATTCGGTGGCTAGCTGGCTAGCTAGCAGTGTTGACTACGTTACGTTACGAAAATAGCTGGCTAGTTAACCGAATAATTACTCTAACCAACTCTAAGCTACACGATTATCTTAGATACAAAGATAGCAAAGAGAACTGTGTAGCCAGCTAACACTACACTAATCAAGTCGTTCCGTTGTAATGTAATCGTTTCTCCAGTGCTGCTATGCTGCTATTCGGTGGCTAGCTGGCTAGCTAGCAGTATTGACTACGTTGTTACGTTCGGACGAGAATAGCTGGCTAGCGAACCTCAATAACCTCAATAACTACACAATTATCTTTGATACAAAGACGGCTATGTAGCTAGCTAAGATCAAACAAATCAAACCGTTGTACTGTAATGAAAATGAATGAAAATGGTGAAACTACCTGTGGAGCGAGGCGGAATTGCGACTGCACGCTCCAAACCGGAAACCGGTTAGGAGCGGGAGACACTAACAGCACACAGACAGGAAACACTAACAGCACACAGACAGGAAACGCTAACAGCACACAGACAGGAAACGCTAACAGCACACAGACAGGAAACACTAACAGCACACAGACAGGAAACAAAAACAATGACACCTGAGGAAGGAGCCCAAAAGGAAGTGACATGTATAGGGAAGGTAATCAGGGAGGTGATGGAGTCCAGGTGAGTCTGACGACGCGTAGGTGCGATGGTGAGCGTAACGATGGTGGCAGGTGTGCTCCACAACGAGCAGCCTGGTAACCTAGAGGCCGGAGTGACGACACCTCAGCAACGTCTGACAGTTGTGACCTGTTTTTGGAGTATACAGCATTAATAGTAGTTGTTTATGGACCTGTCAGGATGATGAATAATTACTTTTGAGCATTACATAGATTATGTTGAGTTACATTGAACCAGTTTTAAGTAAAAATATCTATTTTTTTTTTGTTACGTTACAAAAAGTAAAGTGTTTAAATTATCCAAAACCACCTAAATCAACATTTTCAAAGAAAATCATTTTTTAAACATTTTGGCTTTTTTTTCTCAATGAGTCGTCGTGACATCTGACGGCTTCTCGTAGGCGGCATCACTTTTGGTCAGGCAAAGAATTCAAACGTCTGTTGAAAGTCTACCCAGTTTTTTAAAATGGATTACTGTTTATAAACACATTTTAAGACTTGTCATCTCTCTCCCTTCAAGCCTGTTCCAACAATATCTCACGGTTTGACCAAATCGACTTCAAATTCTGATGTTGAGCCACGTTTGTCCAAACGTCAAATTTCAAAGTTGCTCAAAACATCAAATTTGAAGGGGTTTTGGAGAACCTAGGTTGGTCCTCCTGCTGCGGTTCCTCCTGCTGCGGTTCCTCCTGCTGTGGATCCTCCTGCTGCGGATCCTCCTGCTGCGGGTCCTCCTGCTGCGGATCCTCCTGCTGCGGTTCCTCCTGCTGCGGTTCCCCCTGCTGCGGTTCCTCTTCCTGCGGTTCCTCCTGCTGCGGTTCCTCCTGCTGCGGTTCCTCCTGCTGTGGATCCTCCTGCTGCGGTTCCTCCTGCTGCGGATCCTCCTCCTGCGGTTCCTCCTGCTGCGGTTCTTCCTGCTGCGGCTCCTCCTGCTGTGGTTCCTCCTGCTGTGGTTCTTCCTGCTGCGGCTCCTCCTGCTGCGGTTCCTCCTGCTGCGGTTCTTCCTGCTGCGGTTCCTCCTGCTGCGGCTCCTCCTGCTGCGGTTCCTCCTGCTGCGGCTCCTCCTGCTGCGGTTCCTCCTGCTGCGGTTCCTCCTGCTGCGGTTCTTCCTGCTGCGGTTCCTCCTGCTGCGGTTCCTCCTGCTGCGGCTCCTCCTGCTGCGGTTCCTCCTGCTGCGGCTCCTCCTGCTGCGGTTCCTCCTGCTGCGGGTCCTCCTGCTGCGGTTCCTCCTGCTGCGGCTCCTCCTGCTGCGGCTCCTCCTGCTGCGGCTCCTCCTGCTGCGGCTCCTCCTGCTGCGGTTCCTCCTGCTGCGGCTCCTCCTGCTGCGGTTCCTCCTGCTGCGGCTCCTCCTGCTGCGGCTCCTCCTGCTGCGGTTCCTCCTGCTGCGTTCCTCCTGCTGCGGGTCCTCCTGCTGCGGGTCCTCCTGCTGCGGCTCCTCCTGCTGCGGTTCCTCCTGCTGCGGCTCCTCCTGCTGCGGTTCCTCCTGCTGCGGCTCCTCCTGCTGCGGCTCCTCCTGCTGCGGCTCCTCCTGCTGCGGTTCCTCCTGCTGCGTTCCTCCTGCATTCATTACAAAAGGCTAAATTAAGGTTTAAGCTTTGGGATTGGGTTTGGTTTAGGCATTAATTCTGAATTATTAAGGGTTAAAGGTTAACAAGGAAATGAGTGTGTAGCACTGGGATTGAACACTCACTCCCTAGCAACACCCACGTCTACTTGATGGTAATAGAGCTCATGCCTTAGCAACACCCAAGTCTACTTGATGGTAATAGAGCTCCCGCCCTAGCAACACCCAAGCCTACTTGATGGTAATAGAGCTCACCGTTGCCTCCTAGCACCACCTAACCTACTTGATGGTAATAGAGCTCACCGTCTCCCCGAGCAACACCTAACCTACTTGATGGTAATAGAGCTCACCGTCTCCCCGAGCAACACCTAATCTACTTGATGGTAATAGAGCTCACCGTCCCCCCTAGCAACACCTAACCTACTTGATGGTAATAGAGCTCACCGTCTCCCCGAGCAACACCTAACCTACTTGATGGTAATAGAGCTCACCGTCTCCCCGAGCAACACCTAACCTACTTGATGGTAATAGAGCTCACCGTCTCCCTAGCAACACCTAACCTACTTGATGGTAATAGAGCTCACCGTCTCCCCGAGCAACACCTAACCTACTTGATGGTAATAGAGCTCACCGTCTCCCCTAGCAACACCTAACCTACTTGATGGTAATAGAGCTCACCATCTCCCCTGCCAACACCTAACCTACTTGATGGTAATAGAGCTCACCGTTGCCCCCTAGCAACACCTAACCTACTTGATAGTAATAGAGCTCACCGTCTCCCCTAGCAACACCTAACCTACTTGATGGTAATAGAGCTCACCGTCCCCCCTAGCAACACCTAACCTACTTGATGGTAATAGAGCTCACCGTCCCCCCTAGCAACACATAACCTACTTGATGGTAATAGAGCTCACCGTTGCCCCCTAGCAACACCTAACCTACTTGATGGTAATAGAGCTCACTGTCTCCCCTAGCAACACCTAACCTACTTGATGGTAATAGAGCTCACCGTCTCCCCTAGCAACACCTAACCTACTTGATGGTAATAGAGCTCACCGTTGCCCCATAGCAACACCTAACCTACTTGATGGTAATAGAGCTCACCGTCTCCCCTGCCAACACCTAACCTACTTGATGGTAATAGAGCTCACCGTCTCCCCTAGCAACACCTAACCTACTTGATGGTAATAGAGCTCACCGTTGCCCCCTAGCAACACCTAACCTACTTGATGGTAATAGAGCTCACCGTCTCCCCTAGCAACACCTAACCTAATTGATGGTAATAGAGCTCACCGTCTCCCCTGCCAACACCTAACCTACTTGATGATAATAGAGGTCACCGTCTCCCCTAGCAACACCTAACCTACTTGCCGATAATAGAGCTCACCGTCCCCCCTAGCAACACCTAACCTACTTGATGGTAATAGAGCTCACCGTCTCCCCTAGCAACACCTAACCTACTTGATGGTAATAGAGCTCACCGTCCCCCCTAGCAACACCTAACCTACTTGATGGTAATAGAGCTCACTGTCTCCCCTAGCAACACCTAACCTACTTGATGGTAATAGAGCTCACTGTTGCCCCCTAGCAACACCTAACCTACTTGATGGTAATAGAGCTCACTGTCTCCCCTAGCAACACCTAACCTACTTGATGGTAATAGAGCTCACCGTTGCCCCCTAGCAACACCCAAGTCTACTTGATGGTAATAGAGCTCACCGTTGCCTCCTAGCACCACCTAACCTACTTGATGGTAATAGAGCTCACCGTCTCCCCGAGCAACACCTAACCTACTTGATGGTAATAGAGCTCACCGTCTCCCCGAGCAACACCTAATCTACTTGATGGTAAGAGAGCTCACCGTCCCCCCTAGCAACACCTAACCTACTTGATGGTAATAGAGCTCACCGTCTCCCCGAGCAACACCTAACCTACTTGATGGTAATAGAGCTCACCGTCTCCCCGAGCAACACCTAACCTACTTGATGGTAATAGAGCTCACCGTCTCCCTAGCAACACCTAACCTACTTGATGGTAATAGAGCTCACCGTCTCCCCGAGCAACACCTAACCTACTTGATGGTAATAGAGCTCACCGTCTCCCCTAGCAACACCTAACCTACTTGATGGTAATAGAGCTCACCATCTCCCCTGCCAACACCTAACCTACTTGATGGTAATAGAGCTCACCGTTGCCCCCTAGCAACACCTAACCTACTTGATAGTAATAGAGCTCACCGTCTCCCCTAGCAACACCTAACCTACTTGATGGTAATAGAGCCCACCGTCCCCCCTAGCAACACCTAACCTACTTGATGGTAATAGAGCTCACCGTTGTCCCTAGCAACACCTTATCTACTTGATGGTAATAGAGCTCACCGTCCCCCCTAGCAACACCTAACCTACTTGATGGTAATAGAGCTCACCGTCTCCCCTACCAACACCTAACCTACTTGATGATAATAGAGCTCGCCGTCTCCCCTGCCAACACCTAACCTACTTGATGGTAATAGAGCTCACCGTTGCCCCCTAGCAACACCTAACCTACTTGATGGTAATAGACCTCACCGTCTCCCCTAGCAACACCTAACCTACTTGATGGTAATAGAGCTCACCGTTGCCCCCTAGCAACACCTAACCTACTTGATGGTAATAGAGCTCACCGTCCCCCCTAGCAACACCTAACCTACTTGATGGTAATAGTGCTCACCGTCTCCCCGAGCAACACCTAACCTACTTGATGGTAATAGAGCTCACCGTTGCCCCCTAGCAACACCTAACCTACTTGATGGTAATAGAGCTCACCGTCTCCCCTGCCAACACCTAACCTACTTGATGGTAATAGAGCTCACCGTTGCACCCTAGCAACACCTAACCTACTTGATGGTAATAGAGCTCACCGTCTCCCCTGCCAACACCTAACCTACTTGATGGTAATAGAGCTCACCGTCTCCCCTAGCAACACCTAACCTACTTGATGGTAATAGAGCTCACCGTCTCCCCTAGCAACACCTAACCTACTTGATGGTAATAGAGCTCACCGTCCCCCCTAGCAACACCTAACCTACTTGATGGTAATAGAGCTCACCGTCCCCCCTAGCAACACCTAACCTACTTGATGGTAATAGAGCTCACCGTTGCCCCCTAGCAACACCTAACCTACTTGATGGTAATAGAGCTCACCGTCTCCCCTAGCAACACCTAACCTACTTGATGGTAATAGAGCTCACCGTCTCCCCTAGCAACACCTAACCTACTTGATGGTAATAGAGCTCACCGTCTCCCCTAGCAACACCTAACCTACTTGATGGTAATAGAGCTCACCGTCTCCCCTGCCAACACCTAACCTACTTGATGGTAATAGAGCTCACCGTCTCCCCTAGCAACACCTAACCTACTTGATGGTAATAGAGCTCACCGTCTCCCCTGCCAACACCTAACCTACTTGATGGTAATAGAGCTCACCGTTGCACCCTAGCAACACCTAACCTACTTGATGGTAATAGAGCTCACCGTCTCCCCTGCCAACACCTAACCTACTTGATGGTAATAGAGCTCACCGTCTCCCCTAGCAACACCTAACCTACTTGATGGTAATAGAGCTCACCGTCTCCCCTAGCAACACCTAATCTACTTGATGGTAATAGAGCTCACCGTCTCCCCTAGCAACACCTAACCTACTTGATGGTAATAGAGCTCACCGTCCCCCCTAGCAACACATAACCTACTTGATGGTAATAGAGCTCACCGTTGCCCCCTAGCAACACCTAACCTACTTGATGGTAATAGAGCTCACTGTCTCCCCTAGCAACACCTAACCTACTTGATGGTAATAGAGCTCACCGTCTCCCCTAGCAACACCTAACCTACTTGATGGTAATAGAGCTCACCGTCTCCCCTAGCAACACCTAACCTACTTGATGGTAATAGAGCTCACCGTCTCCCCTGCCAACACCTAACCTACTTGATGGTAATAGAGCTCACCGTCTCCCCTAGCAACACCTAACCTACTTGATGGTAATAGAGCTCACCGTTTCCCCTAGCAACACCTAACCTACTTGATGGTAATAGAGCTCACCGTCTCCCCTAGCAACACCTAACCTAATTGATGGTAATAGAGCTCACCGTCTCCCCTGCCAACACCTAACCTACTTGATGATAATAGAGGTCACCGTCTCCCCTAGCAACACCTAACCTACTTGCCGATAATAGAGCTCACCGTCCCCCCTAGCAACACCTAACCTACTTGATGGTAATAGAGCTCACCGTCTCCCCTAGCAACACCTAACCTACTTGATGGTAATAGAGCTCACCGTCCCCCCTAGCAACACCTAACCTACTTGATGGTAATAGAGCTCACTGTCTCCCCTAGCAACACCTAACCTACTTGATGGTAATAGAGCTCACCGTTGCCCCCTAGCAACACCCAAGTCTACTTGATGGTAATAGAGCTCACCGTTGCCTCCTAGCACCACCTAACCTACTTGATGGTAATAGAGCTCACCGTCTCCCCGAGCAACACCTAACCTACTTGATGGTAATAGAGCTCACCGTCTCCCCGAGCAACACCTAATCTACTTGATGGTAATAGAGCTCACCGTCCCCCCTAGCAACACCTAACCTACTTGATGGTAATAGAGCTCACCGTCTTCCCGAGCAACACCTAACCTACTTGATGGTAATAGAGCTCACCGTCTCCCCGAGCAACACCTAACCTACTTGATGGTAATAGAGCTCACCGTCTCCCTAGCAACACCTAACCTACTTGATGGTAATAGAGCTCACCGTCTCCCCGAGCAACACCTAACCTACTTGATGGTAATAGAGCTCACCGTCTCCCCTAGCAACACCTAACCTACTTGATGGTAATAGAGCTCACCATCTCCCCTGCCAACACCTAACCTACTTGATGGTAATAGAGCTCACCGTTGCCCCCTAGCAACACCTAACCTACTTGATAGTAATAGAGCTCACCGTCTCCCCTAGCAACACCTAACCTACTTGATGGTAATAGAGCTCACCGTCCCCCCTAGCAACACCTAACCTACTTGATGGTAATAGAGCTCACCGTTGTCCCTAGCAACACCTAACCTACTTGATGGTAATAGAGCTCACCGTCCCCCCTAGCAACACCTAACCTACTTGATGGTAATAGAGCTCACCGTCTCCCCTACCAACACCTAACCTACTTGATGATAATAGAGCTCGCCGTCTCCCCTGCCAACACCTAACCTACTTGATGGTAATAGAGCTCACCGTTGCCCCCTAGCAACACCTAACCTACTTGATGGTAATAGAGCTCACCGTCTCCCCTACCAACACCTAACCTACTTGATGGTAATAGAGCTCACCGTTGCCCCCTAGCAACACCTAACCTACTTGATGGTAATAGAGCTCACCGTCCCCCCTAGCAACACCTAACCTACTTGATGGTAATAGTGCTCACCGTCTCCCCGAGCAACACCTAACCTACTTGATGGTAATAGAGCTCACCGTTGCCCCCTAGCAACACCTAACCTACTTGATGTTAATAGAGCTCACCGTCTCCCCTGCCAACACCTAACCTACTTGATGGTAATAGAGCTCACCGTTGCACCCTAGCAACACCTAACCTACTTGATGGTAATAGAGCTCACCGTCTCCCCTGCCAACACCTAACCTACTTGATGGTAATAGAGCTCACCGTCTCCCCTAGCAACACCTAACCTACTTGATGGTAATAGAGCTCACCGTCCCCCCTAGCAACACCTAATCTACTTGATGGTAATAGAGCTCACCGTCCCTCCTAGCAACACCTAACCTACTTGATGGTAATAGAGCTCACCGTCCCCCCTAGCAACACATAACCTACTTGATGGTAATAGAGCTCACCGTTGCCCCCTAGCAACACCTAACCTACTTGATGGTAATAGAGCTCACTGTCTCCCCTAGCAACACCTAACCTACTTGATGGTAATAGAGCTCACCGTCTCCCCTAGCAACACCTAACCTACTTGATGGTAATAGAGCTCACCGTTGCCCCATAGCAACACCTAACCTACTTGATGGTAATAGAGCTCACCGTCTCCCCTGCCAACACCTAACCTACTTGATGGTAATAGAGCTCACCGTCTCCCCTAGCAACACCTAACCTACTTGATGGTAATAGAGCTCACCGTTGCCCCCTGGCAACACCTAACCTACTTGATGGTAATAGAGCTCACTGTCTCCCCTGCCAACACCTAACCTACTTGATGGTAATAGAGCTCACTGTCTCCCCTAGCAACACCTAACCTACTTGATGGTAATAGAGCTCACCGTCTCCCCTGCCAACACCTAACCTACTTGATGATAATAGAGGTCACCGTCTCCCCTAGCAACACCTAACCTACTTGCCGATAATAGAGCTCACCGTCCCCCCTAGCAACACCTAACCTACTTGATGGTAATAGAGCTCACCGTCTCCCCTAGCAACACCTAACCTACTTGATGGTAATAGAGCTCACCGTCCCCCCTAGCAACACCTAACCTACTTGATGGTAATAGAGCTCACTGTCTCCCCTAGCAACACCTAACCTACTTGATGGTAATAGAGCTCACTGTTGCCCCCTAGCAACACCTAACCTACTTGATGGTAATAGAGCTGATGGTAATCACACACACACACACACACACACACACACACACACACACACACACACACACACACACACACACACACACACACATACACACATACACACACACACACGCGAAGAAAGGTCTTCAGACTAAACTTTGTTGACAGGAACCTACGCTCTAGCGCCCCCACAAAGCCTAACGTCTCTCCCTTCATCCCTCCATCTTCATCCCTCTGTCATCTCTCTTCCTCCCTCCATCTTCTCTCTCAGTCCCATTCAAACCTCCAGCAACATCTTACCATCTTTCCCTCTATCTCTCTCTTCCCCTTGTCATGTCTCTCTCCATCCTCCTGTCTCCTTCCATCCCTCTCCCCCTCCATCCTTCTGTCTCCTTCCATCCCTCTCCTCCTCCATCCTTCCATCTCTCCCTCCATCCTTCCATCTCTCCCTCCATCCTTCCATCTCCCCCTCCATTCTTCCATCTCTCCTTCCATCCTTCCATCTCTCCCTCCATCCTTCCATCTCCCCTCCATCCATCCATCTCCCCTCCATCCTTCCATCTCTCCCTCCATCCTTCCATCTCCCCTCCATCCTTACATCTCCCCCTCCATCCTTCCATCTCTCCCTCCATCCTTCCATCTCCCCCTCCATCCTTCCATCTCTCCCTCCATCCTTCCATCTCCCCCTCCATCCTTCCATCTCTCCCTCCATCCTTCCATCTCCCCCTCCATCCTTCCATCTCTCCCTCCATCCTTCCATCTCCCCTCCATCCTTCCATCTCCCCCTCCATCCTTCCATCTCTCCCTTCATCCTTCCATCTCCACTACATCCTTCCATCTCCCCCTCCATCCTTCCATCTCCCCTCCATCCTTCCATTTCCCCTCCATACTTCCATCTCTCCCCTTCGATCTCCCCCTCCATCCTTCCATCTCTCCCTCAATCCTTCCATCTCCCCCTCCATCCTTCCATCTCCCCATCCATCCTTCCATCTCCCACTCCATCCTTCCATCTCCCCATCCATCCTTCCATCTCTCCCTCCATCCTTCCATCTCCCCTCCATCCTTCCATCTCCCCCTCCATCCTTCCAACTCCCCCTCCATCCTTCCATCTCTCCCTCCATCCTTCCATCTCCCCCTCCATCCTTCCATCTCTCCCTCCATCCTTCATCTCTCCCTCCATCCTTCCATCTCCCCCTCCATCCATCCATCTCTCCCTCCATCCTTCATCTCTCCCTCCATCCTTCCATCTCCCCCTCCATCCATCCATCTCTCCCTCCATCCTTCCATCTCTCCCTCCATCCTTCCATCTCCCCCTCCATCCTTCCATCTCCCCCTCCATCCTTCCATCTCTCCCTCCATCCTTCCATCTCCCCCTCCATCTCCCCCTCCATCCTTCCATCTCTCCCTCCATCCTTCCACCTCCCCCTCCATCCTTCCATCTCCCCCTCCAACTCCCCCTCCATCTTTCCATCTCTCCCTCCATCCTTCCATCTCCCCTTCCATCCTTCCATCTCTCCCTCCATCCTTCCATCTCTCCCTCCATCCTTCCATCTCCCCCTCCATCCTTCCATCTCCCCCTCCATCCTTCCATCTCCCCCTCCATCCTTCCATCTCCCCCTCCATCCTTCCATCTCTCCCTCCATCCTTCCATCTCTCCCTCCATCCTTCCATCTCTCCCTCCATCCTTCCATCTCTCCCTCCATCCTTCCATCTCCCCCTCCATCCTTCCATCTCCCCATCTCCCCCTCCATCCTTCCATCTCTCCCTCCATCCTTCCATCTCCCCCTCCATCCTTCCATCTCCCCCTCCATCCTTCCATCTCTCCCTCCATCGTTCCATCTCTCCCTCCATTCTTCCATCTCCCCCTCCATTCTTCCATCTCCCCCTCCATCCTTCCATCCTTCCCTCCATCCTTCCATCTCCCCCTCCATCCATCCATCTCTCCCTCAATCCTTCCATCTCTCCCTACATCCTTCCATCTCCCCCTCCATCCATCCATCTCTCCCTCCATCCTTCATCTCTCCCTCCATCCTTCCATCTCTCCCTCCATCCTTCCATCTCTCCCTCCATTCTTCCATCCTCCCATCTCCCCCTCCATCCTTCCATCTCTCCCTCCATTCTTCCATCCTCCCATCTCCCCCTCCATCCTCCCATCTCCCCCTCAATCCTTCCATCTCTCCCTCCATCCTTCCATCTCTCCCTCCATTCTTCCATCCTCCCATCTCCCCCTCCATCCTTCCATCTCCCCCTTCAATCCATCCATCTATCCCTCCATCTCCCCCTCCATCCATCCATCTCTCTCCCATTTTCAATTAAATTCAAATCAGCTCCATTAGTATGACGAGACACCGTCTCCAACGCTGCCAAAACAAACGTGTAGGATGCTGGTGTTTCCATGCTGACGAGGTTCATAATAATACCCAATGACTGATCGTGACTCATAGAACAGAGGATAACGATTAGCAGATATTATAGTGTCTGTCACTCCCTGGCGCTCTCTTTCTCTCTCTCTCACCCTCTGCTTAAGTATGCCTTGAATTATAAAATAAATCACAGACGGTGTCACCAGCAAAGCACCCCCACAACATAACACCTCCTCCGCCATGCTTCACGGTGGGAACCACACATCCGTTCACCTCCTCTGCGTCTCACGAAGACATGACGGTTGGAACCAAAAATCTCAAATTTGGACTCATCAGACCAAAGGACAGATTTCCACTGGTCTAATGTCCATTGCTTGTGTTTCTTGGCCCAAGTAAGTCTCTTCTTCTTATTGATGTCCTTTAGTAGTGGTTTCTTTGCATCAATTCGACCATGAAGGCCTGATTCACACAGTCTCCTCTGAACAGTTGATGTTGAGATGTGTCTGTTACTTGAACTCTGTGAAGCATTTATTTGGGCTGCAATTTCTGAGGCTGGTAACTCTAATGAACTTATCCTCTGCAGCAGAGGTAACTCTGGGTCTTCCTTTCCTGTGGCCGTCCTCATGAGAGACAGTTTCATCGTATCGCTTGATGGTCTTTGCGACTGCACTTTTCAATGTTCTTGAAATCTCCCGTGTTGTCTGACCTACTGCTTTGCGTGACGTATTGTTGTCTCTACCTTCCTGCCCTTTGTGCTGTTGTCTGTGCCCAATAATGTTTGTACCATGTTTTATGCTGCCATGTTGTGTTGCTACCATGTTGTTGTCATGTTGTGTTGCTACCATGTTGTGTTGTCATGTTGTGTTGCTACCATGCTGTGTTGTCATGTTGGGCTGCTGCCATGTTGTTGTCATGTTGTGTTGCTACCATGTTGTTGTCATGTTGGGCTGCTGCCATGTTGTTGTCATGTTGTGTTGCTACCATGTTGTTGTCATGTGGTGTTGCTACCATGTTGTTGTTATGTTGTGTTGCTACCATGTTGTTGTCATGTTGTGTTGCTACCATGTTGTTGTCATGTTGTGTTGCTACCATGTTGCTGTTATGTGGTGTTGCTACCATGTTGTTGTCATGTGGTGTTGCTACCATGTTGTTGTTATGTTGTGTTGCTACCATGTTGTTGTCATGTTGGGCTGCTGACATGTTGTTGTCATGTTGTGTTGCTACCATGTTGTTGTCATGTGGTGTTGCTACCATGTTGTTGTTATGTTGTGTTGCTACCATGTTGTTGTCATGTTGTGTTGCTACCATGTTGTTGTCATGTGGTGTTGCTACCATGTTGTTGTCATGTGGTGTTGCTACCATGTTGTTGTCATATTGTGTTACTACCATGTTGTTGTCATGCTGTGTTGCTACCATGTTGTTGTCATGTGGTGTTGCTACCATGTTGTTGTCATGTTGTGTTGCTGCCATGTTGTTGTCATGTTGTGTTGCTACCATGTTGTTGTCATGTTGTATTGCCACCATGCTGTGTTGTCATGTGTTGCTACCATGTTGTTGTCATGTGTTGCTACCATGTTGTTGTCATGTGTTGCTACCATGTTGTTGTCATGTGGTGTTGCTACCATGTTGTTGTTATGTTGTGTTGCTACCATGTTGTTGTCATGTTGTGTTACTACCATGTTGTTGTCATGTTGTGTTGCTACCATGTGATTGTCATGTTGTGTTGCTACCAAGTTGTTGTCATGCTGTGTTGCTACCATGTTGTTGTCATGTGGTGTTGCTACCATGTTGCTGTTATGTGGTGTTGCTACCATGTTGTTGTCATGTGGTGTTGCTACCATGTTGTTGTTATGTTGTGTTGCTACCATGTTGTTGTCATGTTGTGTTGCTACCATGTTGTTGTTATGTGGTGTTGCTACCATGTTGTTGTCATGTGGTGTTTCTACCATGCTGTGTTGCTACCATGTTGTTGTCATGTGGTGTTGCTACCATGTTGTTGTCATGTGGTGTTGCTACCATGTTGTTGTCATATTGTGTTACTACCATGTTGTTGTCATGCTGTGTTGCTACCATGTTGTTGTCATGTGGTGTTTCTACCATGTTGTTGTCATGTTGTGTTGCTGCCATGTTGTTGTCATGTTGTGTTGCTACCATGTTGTTGTCATGTTGTATTGCCACCATGCTGTGTTGTCATGTGTTGCTACCATGTTGTTGTCATGTGTTTCTTCCATGTTGTTGTCATGTGTTGCTACGATGTTGTTGTCATGTGGTGTTTCTACCATGTTGTTGTTATGTTGTGTTGCTACCATGTTGTTGTCATGTTGTGTTACTACCATGTTGTTGTCATGTTGTGTTGCTACCATGTGATTGTCATGTGGTGTTGCTACCATGTTGTTGTCATGTTGTGTTGCTACCAAGTTGTTGTCATGCTGTGTTGCTACCATGTTGTTGTCATGTGGTGTTTCTACCATGTTGTTGTCATGTGGTGTTGCTACCATGTTGCTGTTATGTGGTGTTGCTACCATGTTGTTGTCATGTGGTGTTTCTACCATGTTGTTGTCATGTGGTGTTGCTACCATGTTGTTGTCATGTGGTGTTTCTACCATGTTGTTGTCATGTTGTGTTGCTACCATGTTGTTGTCATGTGGTGTTGCTACCATGTTGTTGTTATGTTGTGTTGCTACCATGTTGTTGTCATGTTGTGTTGCTACCATGTTGTTGTTATGTGGTGTTGCTACCATGTTGTTGTCATGTGGTGTTGCTACCATGTTGTTGTCATGCTGTGTTGCTACCATGTTGTTGTCATGTGGTGTTGCTACCATGTTGTGTTGCTACCATGCTGTGTTGTTGTGTTGCTACCATGTTGTGTTGCTACCATGTTGTTGTCATGTTGTGTTGCTACCATGCTGTGTTGTCATGTTATGTTGCTACCATGTTGTGTTGTCATGTGTTGCTACCATGTTAAGTTGCTACCATGCTGTTGTCATGTTGTGTTGCTACCATGCTGTGTTGTCATGTTGTGTTGCTACCATGTTGTGTTGTCATGTGTTGCTACCATGTTGTGTTGCTACCATGGTGTTGTCATGTTGTGTTGCTACCATGCTGTGTTGTCATGTTATGTTGCTACCATGTTGTGTTGTCATGTGTTGCTACCATGTTGTGTTGCTACCATGCTGTTGTCGTGTTGTGTTGCTACCATGCTGTGTTGTCATGTTGTGTTGCTACCATGTTGTGTTGTCATCTGTTGCTACCATTTTGTGTTGCTACCATGCTGTGTTGTCATGTGTTCCTGCCATATATTGTTGTCTCAGGTCTCTTTATGTAGTGTTGTGTCTCTCTTGTCATGATGTGTGTTTTGTCCTATATTTCTAATCCCAGCCCCCATCCCTGCAGGAGGCCTTCTGATAGGCCGTTATTGTAAATAAGAATTTGTTCTTAACGGACCTGCCTAGTTAAATAAAAGGTTAAACAAATATATATATATAGTATATAATAATCTATCTGTAGATATGCTTTGGGACGATCCAAATAAAGTGAAACGCAAGTTGAGCTTCGTTGACAGTCTACAGACTATCTACCTCACATTCAACTATGTATCAACTGATGAACACTTTAGTTCCCCCTCTGTAGATATGCTTTGGGACGATCCGTATAAAGACTGTTTAATTAAGTTAGTATGCAGTAATCACTCAACACATCCAACATGTGCAACTGTTGTTGGGATGAATGAAATTGCCTTTTTAGGACACAGGAGCAGATGGATAAATACAGTGGGGAGAACAAGTATTTGATACACTGCCGATTTTGCAGGTTTTCCTACTTACAAAGCATGTAGAGGTCTGTAATTTTTATCATAGGTACACTTCAACTGTGAGAGACGGAATCTAAAACAAAAATCCAGAAAATCACATTGTATGATTTTTAAGTAATTAATTTGCATTTTATTGCATGACATAAGTATTTGATACATCAGAAAAGCAGAACTTAATATTTGGTACAGAAACCTTTGTTTGCAATTACAGAGATCATACGTTTCCTGTAGTTCTTGACCAGGTTTGCACACACTGCAGCAGGGATTTTGGCCCACTCCTCCATACAGACCTTCTCCAGATCCTTCAGGTTTCGGGGCTGTCGCTGGGCAATACGGAATTTCAGCTCCCTCCAAAGACTTTCTATTGGATTCAGGTCTGGAGTTTTCACGCACCCCTGGCCTCAACAGGTTAACATGCTTTTCTTGTTTCAAGTATGTTTTATTATGAAAAGTACAATATATCCTTGTATACTTGTACAACTATGGAGCGTATGTCCATATATAATTATACAATTTGTTATTCAACATAAAAGACAACAAATGATCACATTGGTATTTTAACGGTGTTATTGTCACAATTATAGGAAGACACGCATGTGTGTGTGTGTCCTGTGTGTGTGTGTGTGTCCAGTGTGTGTGTGTATCTGTCCAGTGTGTGTGTGTGTGTCCTGTGTGTGTGTGTGTGTCCAGTGTGTGTGTGTATCTGTCCAGTGTGTGTGTGTGTGTGTCCAGTAAGTGTGCGTGTGTGTGTGTCCAGTAAGTGTGTGTGTGTGTGTGTGTGTCCAGTGTGTGTGTGTGTATCTGTCCAGTGTGTGTGTGTGTGTGTCCAGTAAGTGTGTGTGTGTGTGTCCAGTAAGTGTGTGTGTGTGTGTGTCCAGTGATTGTGTGTGTGTGTCCAGTGTGTGTGTGTGTTTCCAGTGTGTGTGTGTGTCCAGTGTGTGTGTGTGTGTGTGTGTGTCCTGTGTGTGTGTGTCCAGTGTGTGTGTGTATCTGTCCAGTGTGTGTGTGTGTGTCCAGTGTAAGTGTGTGTCCAGTGTGAGTGTGTGTGTGTCAAGTGTGTGTTTATCTGTCCAGTGTGTGTGTGTGTGTGTCCAGTGTGTCTGTGTGTGTGTTCAGTATGAGTGTGTGTGTCCAGTGTGAGTGTGTGTGTCCAGTATGAGTGTGTGTGTGTGTGTGTGTGTGTGTGTGTCCAGTGATTGTGTGTGTGTGTCCAGTGTGTGTGTGTGTGTTTCCAGTGTGTGTGTGTGTCCAGTGTGTGTGTGTCCTGTGATTGTGTGTGTGTGTGTCCAGTGTGTGTGTGTGTGTGTGTGTGTGTGTGTGTGTGTGTGTCCTGTGTGTGTGTGTGTCCAGTGTGTGTGTGTGTGTGTGTGTCCTGTGTGTGTGTGTCCAGTGTGTGTGTATCTGTCCAGTGTGTGTGTGTGTGTCCAGTGTAAGTGTGTGTCCAGTGTGAGTGTGTGTGTGTCAAGTGTGTGTTTATCTGTCCAGTGTGTGTGTGTGTGTGTCCAGTGTGTCTGTGTGTGTGTTCAGTATGAGTGTGTGTGTCCAGTGTGAGTGTGTGTGTCCAGTATGAGTGTGTGTGTGTGTGTCCAGTGTGTGTGTGTCCAGTGTGAGTGTGTCCAGTATGAGTGTGTGTGTGTGTGTCCAGTGTGTGTGTGACCAGTGTGTGTGTGTCCAGTGTGAGTGTGTGTGTGTGTCCAGTGTGAGTGTGTCCAGTGTGTGTGTGTGTGTGTGTGTCCAGTGTGTGTGTGTGTGTCCAGTGTGTGTGTGTGTGTGTGTGTGTGTGTCCAGTGTGTGTGTGTGTGTCCAGTGTGTGTGTGTGTGTGTCCAGTGTGTGTGTATCTGTCCAGTGTGTGTGTGTGTCCAGCGTGAGTGTGTGTGTGTCCAGTGTGTGTGTGTGTGTGTGTCCAGTGTGTGTGTGTGTGTGTGTGTGTGTGTGTGTGTGTGTGTCCAGTGTGTGTGTGTTTGTCCAGTGTGTGTGTGTGTGTGTGTGTGTGTGTGTGTGTGTGTGTGTGTGTGTGTGTGTGTGTCCAGTGTGTGTGTGTGTCCAGCGTGTGTGTGTCCAGCGTGTGTATGTGTCCTGTGTGTGTGTGTGTGTGTGTGTGTGTGTGTGTGTGTGTCCAGTGTGTGTGTGCGTGTGTCCAGTGTGTGTGTGTGTGTGTGTGTGTGTGTGTGTGTGTGTGTGTGTGTGTCCTGTGTGTGTGTGCGTGTGTGACTCCAGTGTGTGTGTGTGTGTGTGTGTGTGTGTCCAGTGTGTGTGTGTCCACCGTGTGTGTGTCCAGCGTGTGTATGTGTCCTGTGTGTGTGTGTGTGTGTGACTCCAGTGTGTGTGTGTGTGTGTGTCCAGTGTGTGTGTGTCCAGCGTGTGTGTGTCCAGCGTGTGTATGTGTCCTGTGTGTGTGTGCGTGTGTCCAGTGTGTGTGTGTTTGTCCAGTGTGTGTGTGTGTGTGTGTGTGTGTGTGTGTGACTCCAGTGTGTGTGTGTGTGTGTGTGTCCAGTGTGTGTGTGTGTCCAGCGTGTGTGTGTCCAGCGTGTGTGTGTGTCCTGTGTGTGTGTGCGTGTGTGTGTGTGTGTGTGTGTGTGTGTGTGTGTGTGTGTGTGTGTGTGTGTGTGTGTGTGTGTGTGTGTTTGTCCAGTGTGTGTGTGTGTGTGTGTGTCCAGTGTGTGTGTGTCCAGCGTGTGTGTGTCCAGCGTGTGAATGTGTCCTGTGTGTGTGTCAGGTTATTATTTCAGGGACACTGAGGAGTCAACATAATGAACCCTAAACCCTGGAAAGAGGGGCTCAGTGAATGTGGAGGTGAATGTGATCAGGTGGGTCAGTGTGTCAGAGGAGGCTCTATAGAAGGACAGAGTGCCGGCTGGCCAGTCCAGATACACTCCTACTCTGTGGGAGCTGGAGGGGCGGACGTCTATGGTAGTGAGATTATTATTGTGACAGGCATAGTAACGGTTGTCAGAGCAGAACAGACTCCAGGACTTGTCATTCCATCCAAGATAACAGTCATCACCCCCTCCTCTCCTGCTGATTCCTTTATATGTCACTCCTATACCAACCTTCGTCCCACTCCACTCTACCTCCCAGTAACAGCGCCCAGTCAGACCCTCTCTACACAGCACCTGTCCCCAGTCCTCAAATCTCTCTGGGTGATCAGGATACGGCTGCTTCTCTCTCCTCCATGTCACCTTTCTGTTCTCCTCAGACAGAGAGAGGAGTCTGTTTACTGTGTTTAGGTCCAGTGTGAGATCACAGACATCTGATGGATGAAACCAGACACAATATTAGAAATCATCATCATTCACATTACAATGTTAACTCACTTTTCACTAATTCATTTAATGTAGATGTTTCTAGGTATCAAAAGGAGAAGTTAAGGTAACTTGAGACTTGTTGAAAGATCATATGTTATACTGTATGGTAATATAAAACACACTTATTCCCATTAATTACACACACACACACTGGACACACACACACATTTCTTATGTAACACGAACACGCCACACACACACACACACACACACACACACACACACACACACACACACACACACACACACACACACACACACACACACACACACACACACACACACACACACACACACACACACACACACATTGTCAAAGCAACTCATTGTAAACGTTGGTGTCCCTGATTTCTGCTTCTGTAGAACTACAGCTGATATTTAATATGACCAAGTAAGTAATGATGATGGTCTTTGACTTTGACTTAACTTGAATTAAGACTTATTCTTAGTCATATTCTTCACAGAAGTCAACACTCACATTTTCTAAGCCCAGGTTTCATTGTGTTCTCTCCACCATGTTCCACACTGTAGCGGTAAGCAGAAGAACAGACAGTCATTGAGGTATAGACCTGAACTCACACACACCCACACACACACCCACACCCACACCCACACACACACACACACACACACACACACACACACACACACACACACACACACACACACACACACACAGTCAGCATATATCTTTGTCCAAGTGGTGGAACATTGACATAAACCCTCTACATACTTGAGTTTCTCCAGTCTGCAGTGTGGATCCTCCAGTCCAGCAGAGAGCAGTCTGACTCCTGAGTCTCCTGGGTGATTGTAGCTCAAGTCCAGCTCTCTCAGGTGTGAGGGGTTTGACCTCAGAGCTGAGACCAGAGAAGCACAGCCTTCCTCTGTGACTAGACAGCCTGACACCCTGCAAAGAGTCAAATCATATTAAAATCACTCTGCTATTCTTTGGTGGTGAAAATAGTGGCAGTATATTTTTTCAATATTTTCAGATACATCAGAGTCCTGAAGCCTGCCATAAATGAATGAATGTATCATTATTAGAATTGACAAATTATCAAAGTATTGCTTGTAGATAGAAACATGTATAGTACAAATATTTGAGTAGACTGACCAGACCAGTTTAAAAAGCAGTATCAGTCAAAAGACAGACAGTGAGGTATCAGATTTAGATTGTATTGAGTATACAGTCCACACCATATCTATAATGACAGTGAGGTATCAGATTTAGATTGTATTGAGTAAACAGTCCACACCATATCTATAATGACAGTGAGGTATCAGATTTAGATTGTATTGAGTAAACAGTGTTCACTCAAAATGACACAACGACTATGTTCCAGTTGAACAACGTTTACTAAACCGTATTACCACAATACATGGTTACCATGACACTCAGGCCAGGTCCATCAACACTGACACTCCCAGGCGTACTAATAACAGAGTGATATCACCGTAGTAACAGAAATATAGGGAGACTTAAAACATGAACTTAACAATCTCCCACTTTTCTTTAAAGACAAATAAAACAACAAAATAATGAAATGTCCCAAGTATTATTCAAGTTCCTCATTACAAATGGGTTGTGTGACTCAGTTTATATTTGTATTAGTCAAGCTGCCACTTTCCATTACTGAGTGTCTTTAGGAGCACAAGACCGGATGCTCCCTTTTTAGTCAGACAGTCAGCAAGCTGTTCCTTTGTGGTCAACCAGGAAAACAGCTTTGAGGTGTGGAATCACAGTTGTAGCAAAGGTCTGTGAGCCACCCCAGATGAAGTCATCAACATGACAGGCAAGTACTCCAGTCAAGCCACTAGAAAACTGCAGGATCCACTTGTGACATGTTTCCACCTGTACTCAGTACTGTTGCCTTGACTTTGCTGTACCAGTAGAGTGATGCACCTGCCAGGCCAGACACACACCTTGTTAGTTTCCACAGTGTTCCTTCCCCCTTAGCTTCAGGCGGAGGTCAGATGTGAATGTCCCTTGATACTCTGTTCCCTGAAAAAATGCAGATTTGATGTCTATGGAATTAAGTTTCCATTGTTTCTGATAGATCACTGTCAGCAGCAATCTGAGTGACTCTGAGGCGCATGTCGGTGAGTCTTTTGGGAGTTGTTTAGCAGCCAGCTCCTCTAAACCTCTATCCACTAGATGAGTCGTTTGGGAGTTGTTTAGCAGCCAGCTCCTCTAAACCTCTAGCCACTAGATGAGTCGTTTGGGAGTTGTTTAGCAGCCAGCTCCTCTAAACCTCTAGCCACTAGGGGAGTCTTTTGGGAGTTGTTTAGCAGCCAGCTCCTCTAAACCTCTAGCCACTAGATGAGTCGTTTGGGAGTTGTTTAGCAGCCAGCTCCTCTAAACCTCTAGCCACTAGGTGAGTCTTTTGGGAGTTGTTTAGCAGCCAGCTCCTCTAAACCTCTAGCCACTAGATGAGTCTTTTGGGAGTTGTTTAGCAGCCAGCTCCTCTAAACCTCTAGCCACTAGGTGAGTCTTTTGGGAGTTTTTTAGCAGCCAGCTCCTCTAAACCTCTAGCCACTAGATGAGTCTTTTGGGAGTTGTTTAGCAGACAGCTCCTCTAAACCTCTAGCCACTAGATGAGTCTTTTGGGAGTTGTTTAGCAGCCAGCTCCTCTAAACCTCTAGCCACTAGATGAGTCTTTGGGAGTTGTTTAGCAGCCAGCTCCTCTAAACCTCTAGCCACTAGATGAGTCTTTGGGAGTTGTTTAGCAGCCAGCTCCTCTAAACCTCTAGCCACTAGGTGAGTCTTTTGGGAGTTTTTTAGCAGCCAGCTCCTCTAAACCTCTAGCCACTAGATGAGTCTTTTGGGAGTTGTTTAGCAGACAGCTCCTCTAAACCTCTAGCCACTAGATGAGTCTTTTGGGAGTTGTTTAGCAGCCAGCTCCTCTAAACCTCTAGCCACTAGATGAGTCTTTGGGAGTTGTTTAGCAGCCAGCTCCTCTAAACCTCTAGCCACTAGATGAGTCTTTTGGGAGTTGTTTAGCAGCCAGCTCCTCTAAACCTCTAGCCACTAGGTGAGTCTTTTGGGAGTTTTTTAGCAGCCAGCTCCTCTAAACCTCTAGCCACTAGATGAGTCTTTTGGGAGTTGTTTAGCAGACAGCGCCTCTAAACCTCTAGCCACTAGATGAGTCTTTTGGGAGTTGTTTAGCAACCAGCTCCTCTAAACCTCTAGCCACTAGATGAGTCTTTTGGGAGTTGTTTAGCAGACAGCTCCTCTAAACCTCTAGCCACTAGATGAGTCTTTTGGGAGTTGTTTAGCAGACAGCTCCTCTAAACCTCAAGCCACTAGATGAGTCGTTTGGGAGTTGTTTAGCAGCCAGCTCCTCTAAACCTCTAGCCACTAGATGAGTCTTTTGGGAGTTGTTTAGGAGCCAGCTCCTCTAAACCTCTAGCCACTAGATGAGTCTTTTGGGAGTTGTTTAGCAGCCAGCTCCTCTAGCCACTAGATGAGTCTTTTGGGAGTTGTTTAGCAGCCAGTTCCTCTAAACCTCTAGCCACTAGGTGAGTCTTTTGGGAGTTGTTTAGCAGCCAGTTCCTCTAAACCTCTAGCCACTAGATGAGTCTTTTGGGA